>NC_134397.1:277899473-278274295 GCF_050003625.1 Haematobia irritans | reverse complement strand
GAACTACCCAAAAAACTATCTAAATTATCTATGCACCTCATATAAATAGAAGTAAAAGGCAACAACAAAAGCAAGGGGAAAGTTGTAAAAAGTCCTTACAACTAAATTGAAAAAAGGCGGGGAACCAAATAACCTTTCCTCAACAAAATGGTGGCCTCCGAGGCGACAGCCGTTGTTTTCCCAGTAACTGAACGAGGTCACAGAAACCAATCAAGAAGAAAAGTGTTATTAAGGCCACCATCACCAGCAGGACAACAACCATCATCATCGACATTAGGAACATCAGTCACATCAACAATTTCATCGAAAACCATCTGCATCGCCGCTACCACTACCACTACCACTATCCCCTCAACATCGACATCCATGGTGCCATCGTCAGCGCCATTGTCATTAGTAATGCATTCATCTAAAATTGAAAATGAAGCCACCATCAGTAAATCAACAATTCCAAAGTCTTCATCGCCCGTTTCGTGTAATCCATTAAGAAAACAACATGAAAGGCCTAACAGTCTTAGACCCAGAATTAACACCAGTCGTAGCAATAGTACTATTGCCAAATCCCTTGACCGCTGCCGTGTTAGCTGCAGTTATTTTAATCGCCTGCAATCCCTGTTTATGCTGTCTTTGTTGGCCTTAATCCTGTCCTGTTGTTGTTTAACCACATCGGCCGCCTTTCAGTTGGATGGTTCACAGAGTTCATTTGCCCAATTTCGCAAATGGTATGTGGGTCTAAACGGTTCTCTAGAATTGGAATTCAAAACAGAGCAACCCAATGGCTTGGTCTTGTATTCGGACGATGGTGGCACCTATGATTTCTTCGAATTAAAACTGGTCGAAGGAGCTCTACGATTGCGTTATAATTTGGGTGGAGGAGCCCAGATTATTACCGTGGGTCGTGATCTACACGATGGTCATTGGCATAAAGTACAGGTGAGTTAAAACTATATTTAGTAGTAAAACTTGTATGATTTAGTTTTCTATCAAAATCATTTGTTTTCCTAAGCAATGCACTCAAAACGAATTGAAACTATCTGATAAAATGATACCATGTGTATTCAGAAGAGCAACCAGCGTTTGTTGTATGAAGACAAATAGGTTATGAATTTATAACCACACTGACAAAAAATATTCTCGTGATGCCAAAGATTGCATTTTCTTTAAATACGATATTTGACTAGCATAGAAGAATGAAATCGTTTTGGCCTTATAGTTAAGTGATTCGATTTAAAAATAGGTATCTTTACATGAAAGATAGTTTTTTTTTCAAAACTAATGAAATCGTCTTAAAATTTGATAAATTTTTGCAAAGCAAAAAAAGTTTAAAAAAAAAACAGGAGATGTTTTTTAGTGAGCTTGAAATAAGCGGTAGTATTTTACGACAGAATAAGCTGCAAGGAGTTCGCGATCATACGTGCTGTACTTCTTCTGTGTGTCGGAAAGTTTTTTTTGAATAAAAACTAAGTGGTTTCCAATCTTCTGTTGTTCTTTGTTGTAAAACACCGCCTAGGGCGGATGATCAGATGCATCTACCATCACGCATATTGGCAAGTTTTCACTAGGATGCGACAAAATTGTCGCATCCTAGTGAAAACTTGCATTTCTCAAAGACAGCTTTCGACTCATCGGTCCAGACGATCTTGGTTTTGTCGTTTTTCTTGTTTTTTGGGAAGTGGTCTGATACCTGCCTCCTCCACAAGGTGTCCTAGGAATGTTACAGAACTTTTACCGAAATTGCATTTAGCGACGTTTACAATTACACCATATTGTTGTAGTCTGGTGAACAACTTTTCTAAGTGAATTAAATGTTCTTGTTCATTTGCGGAGGCAATCAATATGTCGTCTAAATATGGGAAACAAAATTCTAGACCGTTTAATACTTCATGCATGAAGCGTTGAAAAGTTTGTCCGGCATTACATAATCCGAATGTCATGAAGTTGAACACGAAGAGTCCAAATGGGGTCGTAATCGCGGTCTTCGGAACGTCTTCAGGCGAAACAGGTATTTGGTTGTAAGCTCGTACCAAATCAATTGTTGAGAATATTGACTTCCCTTTAAGGCCATGAGAAAAATCATGAATATGAGGTAGTGGGTATTTATCCTTAACCGTTTGCGCGTTGAGAAGTCGCATGGTCTCCACTCACCGTTTTTTAAGAACCATATGTAAAGGACTTGCCCAACAGCTTTTTGATGGTTTACACAGTCCTTGATCAACCATGAACTGGAATTCTCGCTTTGCTATGGTTAATTTATCTGGTGGAAGGCGGCGGGGTTTTGTTGATACTGTAGAGCCTGTGTATGACGTGTTGGACGTTATGTTTCACAGTTTTATTACGTCTGGATGCATTTGTGATGTTGGGGAATCTAGCCAGCAATTCATGATATTTGGAGTTATTTAACACAGTTTTTATTTCAAAGTAGTTCGAAATTTCTTTAACTTCGCCTTTAGTATGCAGTTTAGTTTCGGGGTCGATCAATATGTTTTTTTACATCAACTAATAGACCGTAATGTTTTAAAAAATCTGCACCGATAATGGGGTGCGATACGTCTGCATGAATGAAATTCCACTGGAAGGCGCGGCGGAGTCCTAGACTTGGGGATATAACGACGCTTCCATAAGTCTTGATAGGTGTTCCATTTGCAGCGAAGAGTGTATATTTTTGTGGTTGACAGTTTCCATTACCGGGAATAACAGAAATATCTGCCCCTGTGTCGATTAAAAAATGCATTTTTATTGTCTTATCGTATATAAACAGGCGATTAGTTGGTGAAATCCGGTCACTGGTCGCCTCCGGTTTAATTGTTTTCCGAGTGTGAAGGCTTGAATGAGCAAGGTTTTCGGCATTTCTTGGCGTGGTTCCCAAAACGTCGATGATAATAACATACTTCGTGCTGAGAACTATCTCTTTTCTTGCTTCTGGATCGTCCCCTTGAAGATTTCCAAGAAAGTCTTTTCTGTATTTCTTCGACGGATGATGTGAGCGTCTCGATTTGTTTGCACATTGATGTAAAATCAAATGCGTTTCCTTGTATGACTTCTGATACGCTTCCGGAAGTAGATATATCAGCTATTTTATCAGCCATCTTTGCAAGATTGTCTAATGGTTCGGTAGAAGTTGATAAAATCGCTTGTGAATGAGAATGTAATCTTTGCATCCACATGGTTCGTAAAAAATCTTCGGTGACACCACCATTAGATAGACTCCTCATCTCGCGCAACAATATACTTGGTTTTTTCTGACCAATCTCCATATTGTTAAGAAGTCGTTTTATGCGATTTTCATCAGACACAGAAAAATGTTCGATCAGCCGATTTTTTTTATCTGGGAATATACATCATTAGGCGGATTCAAAACTATATTGCTTATGTGGGTTAGCAGTTCGGTGTCCAACTCTGCGATGAGTATGTGGTATTTTGTCCGTTCAGCTTCAATTTGATATAGGGCAAATTGAGCTTCGACCTGGGCAAACCAAAGTAATGGGTGTTCTCTCCAGAATATTGGTATCTTAACGGCATGGGATGATAGTTGAGTCGCGGAAGACCCATCTCCAGATTCGTTCGGCATTGCTACGTCGGGGTCACCAAATTTGTCGAGGAAAATTTAAATACGCTTTTAAACTATTTTATTTTTTCTATATTTTAAATTATTAAAATTTGAAAGCAAACGTGATATGTTTCATATATCTAAAGTTTATTTTATTGTAAAGTGTGCTGCCACATTGTTTAACGGTTAGTTCATAAACTTTATGAGACATCGTTGGGATAAATTAAATATATTTTGTCTTTATTGTATTGCGTTTGGTATTAATTTGGACCCAAAGAAGCGATGAATTACACTAAGGAGACAATAAAGACGCAACTCACCTTAAAGTTTAAGTCTTGCCTACTTAATACTAGGTAACAAATTCTCATTCATTCGTTTTTCTAGCTTTTTCCATGAAACCTTCATGAACTTGTTAAACGTAATTTCACATTCAAACTCGATCTGAAATATAAATTATGTCATGTTTTAATAAAAAAGCACATTTAAAATAAAATCTTCTCCTATTGCTAATGCTGTTTTTTTTAATGCTATAAAGTTACAAAATATCATCGATTTGAATTACGTTTTCTATAGTATTTAAGAAGTGGTGTGTGTTAGTTAACTTCACACTAAGGACAAAACGACTTCAATGATAAGTTTAGCGGGTTTGGGTTAAGTATCATGGTACCACAACGATATTTCGATGTGATAAAAACAGAATGGTATGTGATTCATTTGGGCAGCTCGTCATTTTAGGATCAATTCGACTGGTACCGTAGGTGGCGAACTTCTCTTACATCAATGAGTGCTTATGGCAATATTTTGTCTGTGTATAAAATAGACTCTTAGCTAATAGATAAGCTTTGCAAAACTCAGAAGTGTCACCAGCATTACTGTAGGCCGCTGTAAAACCTTTTGGTGTTCGGTGGAAACTGTGATTTTAGCTTAACTTTTTCGCAATGTTCAAACCGCAAACAAAATTCTTATTCGAACGTTGCATACACTGAAAAAACAGTGAACCCACCAGGAAGAAAACTTTCGGTTAATTTAAAAAAATGTTGAATATTTGTAGAAAATTTTAACTAAAGAGTATTACAAACGTTGGCATCACGCCGATGTCATAAAATTAAGTAAATATTTTTCAACAAATTTAAGAAAATTTTTAGACACAACTAAGTTTTTTCACTTCTTAAAGAAAATTTTGAAAAACTTAGAGTTCAAAATTGCAAGAATGTCTTTAGTGATATACGAAGTTCATGATGGACGTATTTTTGGCAAAATTTACAAATTTTAAGAAGTTCTGAACTATTTTGTGGAAGACACGAATTTAGTTAATCTTTATGCTTCATTTGAGTATATTTTTTCCTCGGTTTTAGTTAATTTAACTAACATACACAAAAAATTATTAGAGTAAAGGAAACTTTCTCCAAACATAATAATTCCATGGACTAAAATAAAGTTAATTTGGCTTTAGTGAATAGAGAGTTCACTTTTTTTTGAGTGTAATAATTTGACCTTCAATGTATACACCCATAGAAAAAATCATGTATCAAAACGATCCGTTCATGAAAGTGAATCAACATACATGTGGTGTCAAACGAAGAACAGACGGTGTAAATCTACAAACGATAAAATGACTCCATGCGTTGTCGAAACAACATCCAGCGTTCATGATCTGAAAATGTAGTGGTTACGAATCCGTGACTGGTTCGCCTGCACCATACGAGCTAGGTTAGGTTAGACTACGGTGGTGTACTTCTCTCATATCACTGAGTGCTGCCCGATTCCATGTTAAGCTCAATGACAAGGGACTTCCTTTTTATAGCCGAGTCCGAACGGCGTTCCACATTGCAGTGAAACCACTTAGAGAAGCTTTGAAACCCTCAGAAATGTCACCAGCATTACTGACGTGGGATAATCCACTGCTGAAAAAATTTTTGGTGTTCGGTCGAAGCAGGAATCGAACCCACTACCGGTGGCTCCCATACCATACGAGCTAACAGTCGCCTTAGCGCATTGCTCCACCGACGGAGTTGCCATAATAATAACGTCTAACGAATATTTTAAGACTTTTCATTGCCAAAGAAATACGAAAGCCTTTCATGAAATCGTGAACGCCCGTGGACGAAACCGTGAACATTCTGTTTTGATTTTTCTTGAACATTTGCGTTTCATTTTATTACCGGCCGTTCACGATTTTGGAACGTAAGTTTTTCCATTAGTGTTATGCATCATATGTAGAACTCAGATAATTTGCCTTTTGTTTGAAAACGATGTCAACATTTAGATCCATAAAAGTTATTAAGTCTATATTTGTTTCATTACAAAAATTATTTTTGATCTATTAATTGGCCATGTTGGTCAAATAGATTTTTTCGTAAAAATATCCAAAGCTCGTAGTCTTATTTTTATAATTTTCAAATAAACAAACAAACGATTAATTGACTCATTTATCATTAAATTAGACTAGTCGATTTAACAAATTAAAGAAATCTTTCAACAAGCTTTCTTAATTTTTTCTTTAGTGAAGTAAAAACTGGTGTGAGTAAATTGCTGCAGCAATGTAATACCAATGTTTTATTTGGTTTATCGACTTTTTTACCAAACGAATTGTTTGAGTTTTATCCGTAAATTTCACAGCATACAACAGCACGAGAATCTCATTGTTTGTATATTCATTCTGCAAATGCATGGTGTATATGGTATATGGGGGTCTGTATTTAACTGAAACCAAAAGGAAAACAATGCAATCCTGGTTCCGTCAATTTTCATTGTGTATAGACTGGTATCAAATCAGGAGCAGTGCAAAATCCATCTGTTTGCAACAGCCATAATAAAAGATACTGAAAAACCATTGGGACTTACATTGCATTCAAAGTCCACATATATCACAACCTCTGAACAATGGAAGTCTAAATAAATTATGGAAAATTTTAAAATTAATTGTAATGTTAATTTCCTCAATCGAAAAAACCATTTTTACTTTGTAATTCAACATTAGTGGGGTCGACTGGAAAATTATAATATTTGACTTGGTCTGATCAGGTGAGGACATAATGCCTAATTAATGAATTTATGAGTCTTACCCATAAAAAAGTTGACCTTTTTCAAAGATTTGGAATTGATTCAAACGCAAAGACACGGTTTATTTACAACAAAGGTATACGCTATGTACACAGAAAACAATATCACCAAAATATTTCCAATTAAAATGTTAATTGAAGTTGAACAAATTTTCAATTAATAAATTAATTGATACAATTAACTTTTTAATCAAGATATTAATATTAAGTTAATTAAGTCAATGATTGAAAATTTTAAAATTTTTAATCAAAAAATTAATTGATACAATTAAATTAAGGACATTAAATTTTTAGCCTCACAACAATATTTTTTTCAGTGTATGCTAGACAAAAATACTATATTCTGATAACACATTTTTCTAGTTTTTTTTAGCAGAATATGATCATTAATGTAAATGATATGATCTCGAAGAAAATTTATTTTTTTCATTTAAGTTTTCCATTTTTTCCACACAGAAAAAAATTGCCTTTACTTGGAAGTCTTTGATTACAATCTCAACATGCCAGAAATTAATCTAAAAATAAATTTAAGACACAGTTAGTTAACTTATAAATTTATATTTGGGTATTTTGTATAAAAAAAATATTTTAACTCTTTTAGCTTATTTCATACGAAAATTACAAAAAAAAACATTCAGAAGAATGTTATTCAATGTAATTATAGCCATTTTAAAGTTGACTCGTGTAACTTCTGCGGGTCAAATAGAGTTTAAAACTATACAAATGTGGACAGAAAAATATGTAGGTGTAAGTATTTTTTTTTTTAACGATGCCATGATTTTTATTTTTTACATTTGTATACTTTTTATTAAATATTTCTGATTAATTTATAAAGTAAACAAATTTCGTGTATTTGAAAATTAGTTTAGAATTCAGATAGGACTAAATAATACTTAAAGCAAATTCAAGAAATTCGGCGCCAGGTCGCTAATGTCCTGTATATTCACGGGTATTTTTAAGGACAGCTTCAATTCTCTTAGACATTGATGAAATTAACTTACGGCAAATCTCTACCTGTACATTACACCATACTTTTTTAATTTTCTCACTTTTTGTAGCTGCAGGGAAGCTTAGAGAGTTGTCTCTTGAGTTCGCCCCAAAGGTTTTCAATGGGATTGAGGTCGGTGGACTGACTTGGCCACTCAACAACATACGAATTATGAACCCGAAGCCATTCACTCACCAACTTTGATGAGTGTTTCGGGTCGTTATCCTACTGAAATCTCCAAACAAGTGGCATAATTTGCTCGGTAGCTATGATAGCATGACTGTATCTAACATATTATTATGATCTGTCCACATGTTGATATTGTCTCCGTAAGAAGTGTTATCATATCGAGGGGATTGTAATCAGAATCATAAAGTTTACTTTTTCGAACAATGTATCTCGCTTTGTTTTAAAATACTTTGAGCCACGATGTTGAATGTTAAAATTCAGTATCGTATATGCTGCAAAGGCTCTTGAACAGGTTCAACTACACTGAAAAAAAAGCATACCCGGTTCCAAAGATTTTGTCTTTACTTTAAAAAATTTGGTATTGATTCCGAGCCAAAGAAGCGGAGACTACAAGTAAGGATTCTTTTAAGACATAATTCTCTTTTAAATTTAGGTTTTGTGTACTTGTTTCTAGGATTTTTTGCTTTGTAGTCAAGATGCAAAAAGACAATAAATTTAAAGACAATTTAATTAAATTTAAAGAATTTTTCTGAATTATTAAAGTCAAGTTGATCTTAGCCTATAAATCTTTTCTTTCATGTTATGATACCCATTTTTAAGTCAAATCACTTAATTATAAGGACAATACGACTTCATTGAAAACTTTATCGACTTTTGGACAAGGAAAATAACTTTATATTAGAGAAATGCGTCTTCTATGCTAAGCTAAATTTGTATTCGTATTTTAAAGACATGAAATCTTTGACATCACAACAATATTTTTTTCAGTGTAAGGTTTCTTTTTATTTTATTCGTTTTTGTAGGGCATGATTGGGCATTAGAGGGTTAAAAGGATTACATGTATGGTATATCCAATAAAAATCTCTTTAAATCTAGACGTTTGTAATGCCTTTCATTGACAACTCTCGAATTTTCCTCATTCCATATCGCTCACCCTCTCATTCATATCAATTTCAAAATATTTGCAAAATAAAGGGTGATTCTTTTGAGGTTAGGATTTTCATGCATTAGTATTTGACAGATCACGTGGGATTTCAGACATGGTGTCAAAGAGAAAGATGCTCAGTATGCTTTGACATTTCATCATGAATAGACGAACGATCTGCCACAACGTCGAATTTTCAGTGAATGGGCCCTAGAAAAGTTGGCAGAAAATCCGCTTTTTTATCGACAAATTTTGTTCACCGATGAGGCTCATTTCTGGTTGAATGGCTACGTAAATAAGCAAAATTGCCGCATTTGGAGTGAAGAGCAACCAGAAGCCGTTCAAGAACTGCCCATGCATCCCGAAAAATGCACTGTTTGGTGTGGTTTGTACGCTGGTGGAATCATTGGACCGTATTTTTTCAAAGATGCTGTTGGACGCAACGTTACGGTGAATGGCGATCGCTATCGTTCGATGCTAACAAACTTTTTGTTGCCAAAAATGGAAGAACTGAACTTGGTTGACATGTGGTTTCAACAAGATGGCGCTACATGCCACACAGCTCGCGATTCTATGGCCATTTTGAGGGAAAACTTCGGAGAACAATTCATCTCAAGAAATGGACCGGTAAGTTGGCCACCAAGATCATGCGATTTGACGCCTTTAGACTATTTTTTGTGGGGCTACGTCAAGTCTAAAGTCTACAGAAATAAGCCAGCAACTATTCCAGCTTTGGAAGACAACATTTCCGAAGAAATTCGGGCTATTCCGGCCGAAATGCTCGAAAAAGTTGCCCAAAATTGGACTTTCCGAATGGACCACCTAAGACGCAGCCGCGGTCAACATTTAAATGAAATTATCTTCAAAAAGTAAATGTCATGGACCAATCTAACGTTTCAAATAAAGAACCGATGAGATTTTGCAAATTTTATGCGTTTTTTTTTTAAAAAAGTTATCAAGCTCTTAACAAATCACCCTTTACTTAGAAATTCTCTTTTCTCCAATGGAGGTGGGTATGGGGGCAGATTTCTATAAAATCTGTATTCGTATGGTAGAATTGGAATATTGATAGATATGGTCATTATATAATTTATTCATCAGCTTATGGCATCTGAGGCGTTTAATCTCAAGCATTTTAGATGGTGATAATTTTAACCCAGACACCAACAGCGATGGCTGCTGTTTCATCGACACTAACACACTCGAAAAACACATCTACGTCAAGCTGCTCTCTCAAGTGTTAAACAATCGTGCCCCATTCTTTGGTTTGGGTGTTTGGTAGCTTACCTTGACCATTTCTATGTAGTTAGACTCTGTTCGTTGAGGCTTTGGTATATGGAAGATGAGGAGGAGGAGGAGAAGAAGAAGGAGGCATCGATGTTTAAAAGAGATTCGGCATAAGAATGTTAGACATCCGTTTGGCTCGATGTCAAAAGAGTGTCATTGATTTTATTTCTTGGCTTTAGGATGCTTCCATGGAGATTGTGCTGGATTGTGGTGAGCTGTACCAGGTCGTTGTGGATATTCAAACATAGCGTATTCTAGGTATTCCAGGTTACGAAATGTGTTCTCTCTCTCTATGAAAAGAAATAAACATTGTTGACATTTTGCCTTAGACCCCCCACAAATGTGTCTGGGGTTAGTGTGAGTGTGGTTCAACATAAGTTCCATTATTTGAACCATCATTAGGAGAAAATAGAAAAGATGGCAAGTGCAATTTTTGGTTATCATTGCCATGGCATTAGCCCTCCAGCAATAGAATCCCAGATAATGCTTACCTGATTTATTTTTATGTGATTTTGTACCTTTGTTAAGTACACAGATGAGAGATTGTCTTTTTTGGATGGTTGGAGGGAGGGGGTAAGTATTGGAGTGATACCTTCGGATTAAAATGCAATTGAGAAATAACCTTAACCTTTGAAAGGGATTATTTTTGGATTGTTCTGCTAAAGGAGAATATGTATGTGTGCTTGTCTGTGTATATGTGACATTGGCTTTGTTTGTCACATGGATTTGTTAGATGCCTCAAGGAATGATTTGTTTATGCTTCACATGGAAAACAACTAAAAAAAGGTTTAACAATTTATAAAGGTCATCTTGTGTTGCTAAAACTAACGAATTAAAAAATTAAAATTAAACTTAAGTAGATTATTGCTACAGATACAAAAATCAATAATGTTTTTACAAAATTCGAAAAATCAAAGTCGACTTTTGGGTTCAGTTCTACCACCGACGCTCACATCTGTCCATACCACTACTTGAAGTCGAAGATGGAAGACCGTCACTTTGTGCCAAATTTTGCTTTAGCGTTATAATTTATCCTATAGGCATGCTCTGTACCGATTTATTATAAGGTTATATGCTATATCTAAATTTGGTCCGATTTTTGCTACAAACATTTCATCAGAAGATAGTTGTTAGTTTATCTGTTTATATACATACAACATTTTTTTCTGATTCAATCACGAAATTAATTGATCCAATTAGTCCAAGTCTTCAATCACAGAAATGATAGTATCAATTAAAAATATTATTTGATAGTCAATTAAACTATTAATCGATCCAATTAAAAAAATAATTGATACTATTAATTTTTGTATTTGATTTTTGTTTCAAATAAAAAATTTGTTGCATCAATTAAATATGTGAATTTTTTCTGTGTAATAACAATATATTGACCAATGTAAGAACATTTGTTGAATTAATGGATTACGTATTTTATTTCTCAACCTTGTGAGATTAGCAAGTCAGAGTATACCATTTGAAATTGAGTTCAAATAAAGACGTTCCTCAATTGTGGGTTTCTATTAAAGAATTTTTAGTTTACACTCTACACTTTGAGTAAAAAATTAATAATATTAATATAATAATTTTCCAAAATTCGTTTTGTTATGTTATTGTTGGTTTATTCTTCAATCATTTTGTTGTTTTTGATTTCAGCTTAAAACCATGCATTGACTAAATTACAAGTGTAGCTTAACCAACAGAGGAAACGAATGTTTGTCAAATTTATTTGGGCAAAGCCCTATAGACTGGTTGGATGGACGCACGTTTCGGAATTACCACATTCCTCATCAGCATCCTCAAACTATCAACCAATTATCAGAATAAATTTAGGCAGTTCACTAAACTCAAAGTGAACCACAGTTGAACCTTCCGAAAAAAGGATTATGATAGCCGGCCTTTGCCGAAATAAATTTGTACACACATTAATATGTAATCTTTACAAGATTTCAATTTGCCTTATAAAAAGAGATTTAAAATTTCCAAAAAAATTAGGGTTTTGATCGTAATGATTATGTAAAGAGCTTGTGGGAGTTGTTACATTTACAACATTTTTAAAGGTATATGTAGTTTTCGACATTCATACCTTTTTAACAGACGAAACCCGAATATTTCTTATTCTCTACTTACTACTTACACTACGGCGTCGATTTCTTTGAAATTGGTTTGTATACAGAAAAAAAATCACGAACATTTTTCCAATTGTAGACTTAATTAAGTTTTAAAAAATATTCAATAAAAAAATTAATTGATTCAAACAAATTTTTAATTGAAACAAAAATCAATCACAAAAGTTAATTGTATCAAGTAATTTTTTAATTGACTTTCAATTATTTTCAAATAAAAATTATTTGGATTAATTAATTTCGTGATTGAACACAAAAAATCTTTTTTGTGTATACTAGACACAACCAAAAATATACTAAAACAGCAAAACGTCTGTTGAAAAGAATGCCGGTTATTTTGTAATTTTTTACCTCATCCGATGTAGTTATTTTGGAAAAGTCTAAGAAAATACGCTATTAGGCCGTTTAAAGTGAACATTTAAATTGCAGAATTCATCGCTGGTGGGATTTGAACCTCCGGTCTTCATTTCTTATTTTTGGATAATTTCTTTCGACCAATCGACATGAGCCTTGGCTCCGAAACGGCTGAACCGATTTACTTGAAACTTTCAGAGATCGTAGGGCACGTTCATGTGGTGAAAATAGGGTACCTCATTTTTGTGACACCTGATCGCGGAGGGGGACCTCCCCTTTATCGAACTTTTTGAAAATTGGACCAAAGTTGACCGTTTTGCTTGTCCTTGGGAACAACCTGCACGTTGTTGGCGGCGTACCACTCCATGGCCTTTTTACCGTAATGGTAAGATGCCAAATCCGGCCAAAACAGTACGGAACAACCGTGTTTCTTCAGGAAAGGCAGCAGACGTTTATTCAAACACTCTTTCACGTAAATTTCTTGGTTGACAGTCCCGGAAGCTATGAAAATGCTGCTTTTCAAGCCACAGGTACAGATGGCTTGCCAAACCAGATATTTCTTTGCGAACTTTGACAGTTTTATGTGCTTGAAAATATCTGCTACCTTTCCCCTTCCTTTTGCCGTATAAAACTCATGTCCCGGAAGCTGCTTGTAGTCGGCTTTGACGTAGGTTTCGTCGTCCATTACCACGCAGTCAAACTTCGTCAGCATCGTCGTGTACAGCCTCCGGGATTGCGCTTTTGCCGTCGTATTTTGTTTATCATCGCGATTTGGAGTCACTACCTTCTTGTAAGTCGATAGTCCGGCTCGTTTTTTGGCTCGATGCACGGTTGTAGACGATACACACAGCTTACTTGCGGCATCTCGGAGAGAGAGGTTAGGGTTTCGCTTGAAACTACCGGCAACTCTCTTTGTCGTCTCAGCGGCTTCCGGTTTTCGATTTCCCCCCGATACAGACTTCCTGGCTGTCGACAAACGTTCCCCAAACACTTTAATTACATTTGTAACGGTTGATTTGACAACTTTTAGCGATTTTGCCAGCTTTGCGTGCGAGTAGCTCGGATTTTCGCGATGGGCGAGCAAAATTTTGATACGCTGCTCTTCTTGCTTGGACGGCATTTTGACAACTGAAGAGTGAATTCCAAAATCAAAATAGGACCAACATTCTACACACACACACCTTCAAAATGAGGGGTGTTCAGGTTTTTTAAATGCAAAATTGAAAGAAATACGTCAAGTTTATATAGACCAAATTTTGACCGTATCACTCTTTAGTGCTTAATTTTCAGATATGTTGAGGAGAAGGATACCTTTCCTTGACAAACCACACTTAAAATTCACAAGAAATATAGATGATTATCTAACTACTTAAATACAGAACATTATTTAAAAAAATTGGAGGAAAGGGTACAGAGGGTGTGTTTTAAGACGAACCGTTTTACATATGCATATCCGACGTATTTGTACCTATAAACGAAAAAGCAAGTAGTCCGATTTGTTTGAAAGAATTCAAATCTTTTCGAATTTGTTTTCAGCACGAAGGATATGGTTGACTAAGTTAATGCAAAATGTTCCTACAAATACGCTTCGGAAGGAGCAGCGAAGCGGGCCGAGTTACGCTAGTATACTATAGAAACTTTATTGAATCTTAAAATAAATTATTATTTAATGCTTAATTTCTTCCTTTCGACTATTTACTAAACACTTTTCTTTTCTCTTGGTCCTTTTCAGGTTATACGCAATGATGAGCAGACATCGCTCATTGTTGATGGCGTCTCGCAGAGTCGCACAACGAAAGGTAAAGAATTTCAATTCGGTAAATTTGCCACAAATTCCGACGTCTATGTCGGTGGTATGCCAAATTGGTACAGTAGCAAATTGGCTCTGCTTGCCCTGCCCAGTGTTATATTCGAACCACGATTTCGTGGATCTATACGAAATCTGGTGTATGCTGATCAACCGGGTGGCCAAACACGACGCCAGGAAATGAAACAGCCTCGTGACATCAAATGTGGCGATGGCCCATGCGATCACGGTGAAATGCCCAAGGAAAAGGTGACTAGAAATTTACGCGGCAGCAATACAACAGATGCTTGTGAACGCCATGATCCATGCCAGCATGGTGGCATATGTATATCAACCGATTCCGGCCCCATCTGCGAGTGCAGAAATCTAGAATACGATGGACAATATTGTGAAAAAGAAAAGGCCCCCTCTGAGGCGACCTTTCGCGGTACACAGTTCCTTTCATATGATCTTGGTCAGACAGGTGCTGAACCTATTGTCAGTGCCCAGGATGCCATAACATTATACTTTCGCACCAGACAACCAAATGGTCTACTATTTTACACAGGTGAGTGGTGAAGGTCAAGCGTTTGCTTGTCATTTCTTCAATTATCCCAAGTACTTACTAATAACGAAAATCGAGTCAAACTAATGGTGGTATTTTCGTATTTTAATTGCTCCATTTTTGTGTGTGGGGGCGTGGGCTATTCTAAATTACAGGACACGGCACTGATTACTTAAATTTGGCTTTGCGTGATGGTGGCGTTTCACTGACCATGGGCTTGGCCAATGGCAAACAGGAAATGCACATTAAACCCTCCAAAGTACGCTTCGATGATCATCAATGGCACAAGGTTACCGTACACAGACGTATCCAAGAAATTTCATCCATTACCAGCTTTTGTCGTGTAAGTGTGGCTAATTGTCGAGTTTGTTTGTCCACTTTCATTCTTATATTGCAACTTTCGTTGTCATCATCTTGGAATGGTTTAATTTGTATGAATTCCGTTTCTTATGTTCTGTTGTTTTTTTTTTTTTGCCCAGCTGGTTACTGTTGTCGACGATGTTTATACAGACCACTCTCACATTGCTGGAAAATTCACAATGCTATCCTCATCTCGTGTCTATGTGGGTGGTGCAGTCAATCCAAGGGCCTTGCTTGGTGCCAGAGTCCATAACAATTTCGTGGGTTGTCTGAGAAAGGTAAGTGAAAGTGTGAAATTGGATAATCTTTACTTTTAAATGGGGATTTCCATGAATTACAAATCGAAGGAAGGGAATCTTAGCATCCATTTGGATTTAAGAATTAAAATTAACATACACTAGAAAAATATTTATGTGGTATTAAAGATTACATCACCTAAATTTTAGATAAAATAACGTTTATAATATGTGCTTAAAAAATATTTGTCATTAAATTTCCTTAAAGTAAAGAAACACATTTTTGATTTGAAGAAATCGTCCTTAAATTAACTGAAGTATTCAATCGTTAGATTTAAGGTAAAAACACTTCAAATATACACTAAGGCTTATTTTGAGGATTTAGCGTCTTTGGTTTAACGTTTTTTTGAAATCAAGAAAACATTCCGTGTAAACATTGGGGGATGTGATTAGATATGCTTAGATCTCAAAATTGCCCTCTTTAGATCTAAGTAGATTTACCCAGACATTATGAGACAAAATTGGATATAATTATATATAATACCATATATGACGAGATCTAACATCAGATCCAATTATATATAAGGAAAAATATAATTATATCTAAGATATTATATCTAATCCAATATTGAGATCTGATCAGATCCAATTCCACAGTAATTAGATATGATTACATCTTACCATTTTTCGAATCTACTGATATCTAATCGTATCAAATTAGATCTCTGAATTTTTTACTTTGAAGTATCCGCTATAATTTGGACTTTTAAACTGGCATTTATTTGTACGTAAATAGCTTTATTAATATACCACTAAAAGAGGCTGAAAATTCGATAAATAAGATCTGTATCCTAATTTTGATTTTATTGATCCTAGATTTAATGCCAGATAGCTCGCTAAAAATGTCTTTATTTTAAACACACCGCATCGTTGGATCGGAATCAATACCAAGTTAAACACGCTTCATTATATGCTAAGACTTATTTCGAGGATTTTGTATTTTTGGTTTAAAGTTTTTTGGAATAAGGACAATATTTTTAATTTTTTAATATGATGTATTTTTTTTTACTGGCTTTTGATTGTTCGTGTATAGCTTTAGTAATATATCGCAAAATGTGAATGATTGATCCTGGATTTAAAGCTAAATAGGTCCTTAGAAAATGTCTTTATTTTAAAGAAACCTCATCTTTTGCTCAGAGTCAATATCCTTAAAGGAAGTTCGAAATCTTTGGATACAACTTTTTTTGAGTAAACCATAAATTCAGTGTGTTCAATTTTAGGTACATACGCAAATTTTTAGTAGAAATCTGCAAATAAGAAAAGGCGAATTTTACTGTCTACAGCACCTATACAACCAAATTTGTTTTCGCTCTGGCATTTGTTGTTTGCAGGCTCTTTGGAATAACGAACAAGGTCCTGTCTCCTGATTTGTTTCATATACCCATACATGCATGTTTACTCCACCGAAGGGTACATTATGAGTAGGTCGGACTTTTGTAATTCCCGGAAAAGCGAGAAATCTTTAAAAAAATAAAATCCTTTGATGTGGTTTAAATTTTAGACGAATAAAAATTATTCCTATACGAATAGGAGTTTTTTCCAATATGAAAACAGTATACTGGAACAAAAGTTTAACACTCATTTTGGTTAAATAGTTGCCTAGTGTGACCCTTACTCAAAATAAAACTTTTTTTGTCGAATTTTCTGTCTAGTTACATATTCCTTCACATCCTTCTCTCTTCCATGTAAAAAAAATAATCGATTTAATAATTGTTACAAATTTAAAATAATAGAACATAAATTTAATCTGAGTTCCGTGTTTTTTCCTCTTCTCTTATAGGTGGAATTCTCAGCAGATACTCTTCTATTGAATCTCATCGATTTGGCTAAGAGCGGTTCGAAACTTATACAAGTGGCCGGTAATGTTGAATATCAATGTCCCATAGGAGATCCCCAAGATCCAGTTACATTCACAACTAGAGAATCGCATTTAGTAAGTTTGGAGAAAGATGAATGGAAACGAAACGGTTACAAAATTGTATATTTTTTAATTAGGTGCTGCCACCATGGGAAACAGGGAAACAAAGCTCTATTGGTTTTAAATTCCGAACTAAAGAACCAAATGGTTTGATCATTATGGCAACAGGATCAAAGCAGCCTAGAGCGAAAAATGTAAGTAGAACATTCAATTAATTAATGTAATTAACTGTTAATTGCAACTATGTAAATTATTGAATTATATTGTTAAAATATTTATAAATGAAATAAATGTTTCCAGTTTTGTTTTTAACAAATTGAAAAATCCAACCCACAACACCATATTGGTGATAATTTTGTTAAATTATATTTAATTTGTTTATTTTTCATTAGCCTGTTCTCTTTGCAATCGAATTGTTAAATGGTCACATTTACATTCACTTGGATTTGGGTTCTGGTGCTGCCAAAGTACGTGGCTCTCGCCGCCGAGTAGATGATGGCGATTGGCATGATTTCATTTTGAGACGCAATGGTCGTGATGCAAAAGTTAGTGTCGACGGAGTTTGGAATGATTTCCGTACACCGGGTGAAGGCACTATTTTGGAATTGGATGGCCATATGTATGTGGGCGGTACAGGACCCTCTTATGCCAATGCCAATTGGCCGCCAGCTATTTGGACGGCGACATTACGCCAGGGTTTCGTTGGATGCTTAAGAGATTTGGTATTGAGTGGAAAGCCCATAGATATAGCAGCATTTGCCAGATTACAGGATTCAGGTTAGTTTAATAGCTCCCCGCACCACAGAGGCAAGGCGACTCAATTTTATTTTTTTTTCTCTACTTTTCATTTCAATAGCTTCAGTTAAGCCTTCGTGCCATGTACAGGCCAATGTTTGTGCAGGTAATCCCTGCTTGAATGGTGGAACATGCATGGAAGGATGGAATAGACCCATATGTGATTGTACTTCAACCCTGTATTATGGACCTACATGCGGACGTGAATCTGCCACTTTGGTTTTCAATGGAACACAACACATGACCGTTTGGTTGGGCAATGGTCAAGGTACCAAAACCCAGACCGAAGAGTTACTATTACGTTTCAAGACCGGAAGACCCACTGGTCTATTGTTAATGACCAGTGCCGAATCAAACTCACCAGATAGATTAGAAATTGCATTGGTTGCCGGACGTATACGTGCCAGTGTGAGACTGAGTGATCGTGAAAAGGTAATAAACACAAAAAAAGCTAAGACCAGAATTATGCTAAAGCATCAATTGTATTGCTTTTGTTTCGTATTTTCAGAATCTCTTGGCCGGTCAGTCCGTTTTGAATGACAACAACTGGCACACCATACGTTTCTCGAGGCGTGCCTCGAATCTACGTCTACAAGTTGACGGGGCTCCCCCTGTCAGGGGTATGTTATGTATGTATCACCAGCACTTTAATTGCCCTACTACGTGTCGTGCCGTGTCGTTTTTTTAAATCAAAATTTTTCATAACAAATTCAAAAAACAAAATAATCCAAAATTGCTCCTTACCAATCAGACTTACCACCATTTCGAGCATCCCAATTTGAATAGTGTTAGGGTTATTGCTTGCGCCTTTAATTTTCGTACAACGTAAACACCATCCAATGTACATAAAAAATACCGGTAGGATACTTTTCGATACCCAAGAAACAAAAAATCTCTCGATATGCAGTTTTTCGTTCTTTTCTGTAAACCACCCACCCTCAGAGTGTGGAAAGGTAGAAGGTTGTCCTTCCGTTGTGGGCAACCTTCATATTGTTGTTACTGTTATTATTATGTTTTTTCCTCTAATCGTCTTTAATGTGAACATTGCTAGTTATACTTTCGTGTAAATAAAAGCCTTTTTTTCATTCTGTAAAATTAAGCCAACCATTAAATGAGCAAAAAAAAAAAAAAAACAAAAACTGTAAAATTTATTCATCTTTGTTTTTGTTCAGTTAGTTACATTGTGTTTTTTTTGTTTCGTTGGTTTGTCTAAAAATGCTCAAAGTAAAGTAGCTGACATTTTTCAAATAGAATCCCTGTAACTGGTGTATGTTCCAAATGATGAACGAAACTAGCAGCGGAGAACAAAAACTTTCCACAGAGAGGAATAAAGCCAAATTAAAAACAAAAATATATATATCAATGTGCAGTCATAATACATAGGCCACAATCACCATCACCGGCAACTCAGGCAGCCAGGCCAGCTATTTAGCTACCTAATTTCTAATTTAAGTATATTCATCTAATTTACACTGTTCAACAAATGTTTTGTACTAGCACAGGAAACGGATGTTAGAATTTTCTTACTCGCACTCGCATTTTCGATTCAAGGCCATTTGGGCGATAGCAGTCTACGATGAAAACCACAATAACCGACACCATATAAGTGTGTCTCTCTCCCAAAGAGGCCAAAGTCCCCACTCTCCCTCTCGCTGCGTTACTAAATACATTTCACTTGGTGTGTGTGTATAATAGGGATGTCATTTCGTAGTGAATATTGTTAGAAGTTAAAAAGTTTAATGTCTAAAATCAGCTGCTGCACCCTACTACAGTAAAACCTCTCAAACTTGGACACTCTGAAAACCGTATACCTCTCAAAAGTGGAGGCTTGTGCTCACATTAAAAGTACGTGAACTCCTTGCAAATGTAGACAAAATTATGTCCACTCGTGAGCGGTTTCACTGTATAAGCAGTAGTAAGCAAATCTATTTCTAGATATCGAAATAAAGGAAATTTATTATAAAACATACTTTTATGCACATCGTGGATTTTATGATCACTTTCGTCCAATTTTATCATATGTAAACCTACACTAAAAAAGGGAACTCTCTATTGCACTAATGCCAATTCAACTGTATTTTAGTTCACGGATTTATTACGTTTTGAGATAGTTTCCATGACATTAATATTTTTTCTTGCCGTAAATGAACTAAAAAAGGATAAAAAATTATACACATAAATTCGGATTTCCCACATAATAGTTCTGAAATTCTTAAAATGTGTAAAATTTACTACAATGTACCCATCGTGAACTTAGTATAGCGATGAAGACATTTTTGCAATTTTGAATTCCAATTTTTTTCTTCAATCTATGAAATTTCTTTAACAATGGAAAAAAAAAAATAATTATGTCTAAAAAAATTTCTTCAATTTGTTGAATATATAATAATCAAAGAAGTTCCATTGAATATGTTCATTTATGGGAGCTGCTTTCTCTGCAAAACTCGACAGCTATAGAAGAAATTTTAGCATATAGATCCCAACCGTAAAAAATCTGCAAACTCTTCTATTTGGATTGATGACCCCGCAAATCCATTTTTACTGAACGAATGTATATAGCCACAATTAACAAATTGCGAATAAAGTTGTTATTTTATTTCGATGTAGCAAACTCATACATCGACAATGGTATGTGAAGATTACATAAGGACCAAGACTTTATCACCGATATTTCGATGGACATCATTGCCATTAGAGCATAATCAAAAATATGTCGGTGTTTTTTTAGTGATCTGAGTTTAATCGATAGGGTAGCGATGCTATCGAAGAAATATAAAATAAAACTATCGATAGTGCTATCGATAGGTCTCTTACCATTCAGCTATACATAGAATAGTCTAACAGAGCCCATAATAACGGCCGGTCTATACTTAACCAAACCTAATTTAACGGTCACTTAAACAAAATTTGTTTTTTTTTTTATATTAGCCTTATATCAATGCAGTCCGGTTTGTTTTTGGCGAAAGTCCTACCAACCAGTCGTAATGTCAATTTTATATTTTTTGTAAATTAATTTACCCAAAATATAAATTAAAATTAAAATAAAATGTTTAATTACATATTTTGCATATTTATGGACACTCCATTACAGAAATCATTTTACTTTTATATTTGCACTTGTATTTGGTTGTTTCACTGTAAGAAACCGCGATCCGAGATCTCTATGATTCAGGATATACATGTTCAAAAATCACAAGTTCAGGATTCGGAATATCTCCAATGACATCCCTAATGAACATCACATAGACTTCCAGTCAGTTTCATTGTGGTGTAGTAGGGGAGTCGTTGTAGCTGCCGTCTTTGTCTGCGTCGCCATCGTCGTTTTCATTAGCATTGCCATCGTTGTATTAACCCATATGCGTTTTAATAAACCATAAATCTGTACGTGTGCAGTGGTTGTTTTACTCTCGCTGTACAACTAAATTAACGATGTTTAGTGGAGAGTGCAAAATATGAAAATAGTTTTACCGTTAAATAAACCGGAATGGTGCGTTAACACGAAACTGCGCCATTAATTAAATGCGGTCATTCATGAGCTCTAATTTTAGATTAGAGCACCACGAAATTGCAACAAATTCTCATTAAAATGAGCCATTTAGAAATATTTTTTTCGACTTGTATCTAATGCAACATTTTTGTTTAGTTATAGATGGCATATTGTCATAAAGTCCTTTTCGTAGATACAACCAGGGATGTATTTAAGTCGCATATTTCTAGATGAAAAAATCTAAGCTAAAAGTATGTGGAAAATGCGTAAATCACCCCATAAAACGTATTCTCAGAGTCGATATACTGATGTCATTCCCTTTATGTAGTTGCTAGATGTGCGAAAATCTAATCGATTTTGGCATCAACACCAATATTCTAATTCGAAAATTTGTTCAATATAAAATAACTTATAATACCCTTTTCCACAGTGTGGCGCAGGGTATAAAAATGGATTTATTGAGTTTGGCCCATTTGAGTGATTAAAAAAATTACATCAAAAGGCTATTAGCCCAATCGTTTGTTTTTTTAAAATCTTTAGTCGAAAACACAATATTCGACTTTTGTGTCCCAATGTTAAATAACCAAACATGCACTCAAAAAAAGAAGACATTAACTTGAATTCAAATATTTTGGCCTTCCTTTAAGGCTTCTGCTATTGATTGCGAGCCGAGATGTCGCTTCTTAAAAAGAATTATCTCGGCTCTATAAATTAAAAATTAGGATACAGATCTCATTAATCGAATTTTCGTTCTCGTTTTGCGATATATCAACAAATGTATTAATATACAAATAAAAGTTAATTTAAAAAATTTACCTACAACTGATACTTGAAACTAAAAAATATTTTCCTAAAAAAAATCCTAAAACTAAGTAGCCTGGTGACAATACTGGCTGATGTTTCGTCAAAATTAATTACTTTAGATATTATTATTACAATTTTAATACGAGCTTTTGGACATGAAATTAAGGAATTGATTGATTATGAAGCTATTAAAAACGCCAGCTACCAATCCCCAAGCATATGTTTCTTTATTGGCTAATGCTAACAAGTGTAGATCTGGCGGGGTGTGATATGATTTAATTTGGTCTTATATGCTAATTTCCTGCATCGCAGTGCTATATCGCCAGATCTACACTAAAGACTATGGAAACTGCATTAGCCAGCAAAGAAACACATGTCTAGTCAGGCTTGAGGATTGGTATCTCGCGTTTTCTTTTCTTTACATCATAATCAATCAATTCATCAAACTTTCATGTCCAATAAACTCGTATAAAAATTCTAATAATAATAATTTGTAAAGTTTTTTTTTATTATTAATCCAGAGATTCAATATATCAGTTAATTTAATTTAATGAGTTAATTTTTTTAATCAAAATAATTTTCTTTAATATAAGGAAAATTGATCTTACTTCAACGACATAGGCAAATTTCAACGATTCGTGTTCTAGTTTAAAGAAATTTAAATTTTATTTAGAGAGCATTGTAATTAACTTTCTTCTAATTAAAATTTCGTTAATTTAAAGAAATATTTGTTTTTTTCTGCCTTTTAAAATAATACTTTAACTACATGCCTAAAAAGGGGCACATTTATTTTTCCTCCATTATAGTGACAAAACAAAACAAGTTGAACAGTGTAAATGTGAAACGGAAATATACTCACTCTTAACAATTTATTTAAATAATAATTATTTTGTATTACCATTATTCATATGTTATGCTATTTTAAAAAGTTTTTATTTGTGTTGAAAATTTCAAACAGAATACTTCATTAATATATACACTTTAGTTGTAATAGGTTTGGTTTTTGTTTTCTGTTTCTTTTCATTTTCTTGGGTTGATTACACCATTAAGTATCTGTTGTTTTCATTTGGTGTTTGAGTTAACTTGAGTTGTTCCGTAACTGTTGTTTTTGTTTTTCTTTTTTTAATAACAACTTTTTTCGAAAAACAACAACAATAACAATAAAGACAACAATTCACCATGCTCCTCTTTCATTGTCCAAACAACAGCAGAAAAAAAAGAAACAAAAACAAGGAACATAGACAACAATTAAAAGGACAGACAAGAAAAAAATCTTTAGAAAACTATCAAAGTTTACAGACAACAGAAATTCACTCATCGGCCGATGTTCGATATCTTCGCCATTTAAAACCCCCCCATATAGAAACACCACCAAACAGAAAATGTTTTTCTCTAATCCAACCCCCACCCCCTCCTCCATAAAAACACCATCTATTTGACATCTAAATGTGTGTTGCATTGACATTTAGTATTTGAAGCTATTGAACATGGTTTTTGATTTTGATTTCCATTCAATTTTTTTTAGTTACATCCTTCAAATGCTGATGTTGTCATTTTCCAGATTCTTATGTTCAATAATTTAGTTTGAGACACCCAACTATCTAAGCCATATCTCCCTACCTCCACATTTGTTTAAATTATATTCCATCACAAGTATGTGCATACTTGCCTTACTTCTAACATCCATCCATTGAATGTACTGTAATCGATCGAATTGCTACAATTACATCCATCCGTCTCCCTGAATCCATGAAAGTTTTCTTCAACACCAACAAAAGAAGCCTAAATAAAGTTCGGTCCAAACATCTAAATAAAAGTATTTCCTTGTTGCAAGTCAAATAACCAATATTCTTCCCTTTCATCCTGTGATGCTCCTCTGTCAGCTCAATACAAAGAAAGGCATTGCATATTTTTGGATTTATTTCATATTTCTATTGACAAGTTTTGTATAAATTCTTGAAACAGTTTTATTTGATTTCATTCAATACTTCAATATTTGTTCGTTCGTTTGGTTGTTTGGTTGTTTGTTTGTTATTTTTGTTTTGTTTTGGAATTTGCTATATGGTTTTTATACTTTCAACTAACAACTCCTCGTAACTTTTCTCAAAACCTGCCAAAAAAAAAAAGAAAATGTTAAACACATCTCGATGTTGTGCTCCATTTTATTCCATTGTGATTTTGATTTGATCAATGATAAAAAAAGACCCAAAACACCAACCAAGCAGACATACAACACATAGGTATTATGTTCTGTCCTTATTATTATATTGGTATTTGGAGTGACTAGACATTTTCTCTTGTTTGATACGATTGATATATTCCCTCAGCCCCTCTTCACAAATCACCATATGAAAATCAGGACAATAGGAATTAGCATACAACAAAGTTTTTTAGAGTTGTTATTACAAAAGCATTTGGAGAAACGAAAAGACGAAACATAGAAACTTCATCTCCAATGAACATTGTCCTCTCTCTTACATTCTCTCATACATAGAAATCCTTTTCCAAACAACACCAAAAGTCACATTTTCACTAAAATCTAAGTGTAATGTTTTTAGGACATTTGTCATGTAGACGATGTCAAGGAAAAACTTATGCCAAGTGATTTTCATTAGCATATCTTAACATGAAATCGGAAAGTATTTACACACACACACACTCAAATCGTATGCTTGTAGTCTCTCATTCACAGTCATATTTGGACTTTGTTATCAAAGTATACGAGCATATTTTTCTATTGGAATGCGAAACTATCAAGGACTCATTTACCAGTAAAACTTTTACAGCATAGGACACACATTCATCAGCAAGAATTTATTATCATTTATGTTCGGTGTTATAATTGATAACAAAAAAAAAGGCAATAAAAAACTATTTTGTTGAAATTTTGTAGGAAGAGAAAATAATTTTTGTATCTTTCTGGGTCCAGAAGTAAATTGCAGTAAAAGGGCAATGATGTGACAAATAAAAATTATATATTTATAGTTCTCTTATTAATCATGATAGGAATATTAAACATTGCAATTGTATTAACATAAAGGAAAACAAAGTATGTGAATTCATTTATAAAAGGCCGCTATTTTGTTGGTTTCCACGGTCTGGCATAAGTCTCAAAATCCAAAATTCACACTGGATGCTGAAAAGTGTAAAACAATTAAAAACAAATGGGATATAGACGGAGCCAATTATATGATATCCTAGCAAAACAATTAATTTTAAAACATTTGTTGGTATGACCACCATGCATACTTGGGATCATCGATTCAATCGTGGATTGGCACAAAATACCAAAACAGTTTTGTTTTGGGCTGTAACTTAGAATAATATTGACACCGTTTTCAATGAATATAAGTGCTAATACAATCGTTTATATTTCGCGACAAAAAAATAAATATTAATCATCGAAAATAGCTTTATTGATTTTCAAAATGTTCCCCACTACTTACTTTTGCATACGTTTGAAGCAATTGTCGAAGCACTTTGCTGTATTTCCTTCTTCAAGTGTAGAGCACGTGACTGCTGTCACGTCTCAACGCATAAATCTACGTTTTTATCAGATATCAAGATGTCATAGACGTGTTTCGAATTACCGCGACAGTATTATTTGCGACTAATCGACACGAGTCTTTTATTTGGCGATTGGCAAATTGTATATGAACAAACACGAACAATTTTTTTGACGGTCAAATGTTTATGCAATGTCGAATGTATGTCAGTCCCTCTAATGCATAAAGGTGTCTGAATCTCACCATAGGTCAAATGACGATCTTGTAATATTAGTTTGCGCACAGCATCAACGGATTCCGAAACAACAATTGATTTTGGACGACTTTAACGAAATTTGTCTTGAAGTGAACTACGAGCTCTGTGGAGCTCTTGATGGAGCTTCATCGTCAAACAACGTTCAACGCCAAATTAAAGGCAATGCTCGTATTCACACTCGAATATACGAATTTGTGCATTATCACTGGGTGGAAAATATAATACACCACTGCCACTCTGTGACCAGTGTCCTAAGTAAGCGAGGGTGATGAAAAAAAAATACTTTACAACAAAAATATAAATATAAATTTTTAATCTTTTTAAAGGCATGAGAAAAATCAGTTCGGTATGATGAACGTCTGCATATATAGATTCATCTAGACTCTTACATAGTTTGATACCACAATAGGGCAATTTCTTCTCAGGGTCGAAATGTTTTAAATTACTCATAAACCACATCAAACGTATTGAGGAAATAAACTATTTGATATAGGTCATTATCTATGATTAGCTTCCCAGCAAAAAAAATTGGAAGTTGTTCCACAAACATTTCTTTTAAAGCCCATCCCAGAATCCCCCATCGAGTTTTTCCAACTTCCGATGCAGTCCTTTTGGACAAGTCCACAAACATTTCTTCTAAAGAGCATCGTGGGATCCCCCAATGTTCTTTTTCCACTACCGATGTAGTCCTTTTGGGCAAGTACACAAACATTTATTCTAAAGCGCATCTTGGAATCCCCCAATGATTTTTTTCTACTTCCGATGCAGTCCTTGTGGACAAGTATTAGAAAGAACGCAATCAAGCTATTTTAAGTCAAATTTTGGACAATTAAATTTTACAAAATAATAGAAAACTAATAAAAAAAAAATAGAAAAATTAATAAAAAAGTAAAAAAATAATAATAAAAAAATAAATTTTATCCCCGCTGGGATTTGAACCTGTGCCGTTTGACTTTTTCGCTTCCATGCAAGTTCTTTTGAGAAGGTTTTGCAAATTACGAGATTTTTTAATTTTTTTGTTGATTTTTAATGGAAAAAATATATTTATACGAAAATATATGCCGAAAATAAAAAATAAAACGATGCATAGCATAAAAAAATATTTTTTTAGAAAAATATTTGATAAAAAGATTGCCGCTGGTGAGATTTGAACCTGCGTTTCTTATTTTTTCGTTCATACTAATAAAGAACATCTCGAGAAGCAATTAGAATGTTATTCCTTGGTGTCGTATTACGATCATATCACAAACATTTGAATTGACCTTTCGACGCTTTATGTTCAATGACGTTTGTGGCTGAGTGTGCTAAAGCGTTCTGTTATGGTGCCAGCAAACCCAGGTTCAATCCCTGGTCGGAGCGAAAAAGTTTTTCAAATTGTAAAAATTAGAAAAATTAGGAAAATAATAGTGTAATAAAACATATAAATAAAAGAAAAAGTGAAATTGGTTCAAAAAAATTTTTTTTCGCTTTTTAAATTTCTTCATTCGAATTAACTTCCAGGGTACAACTTCTAAAGCAATGCAAAGGATCCAAAAAGGGAGTACTTCCGTCCTATGACAAGCCCATGTAAAATTCATTGGAGATGGTCCAAGTTTGCACTACTTCCGGATCACAGATTGGGGATCCAAACTACTTTTTTGGACGCTCGTTTTTTGCTGGGTTAAGAAATCATTCTGGATTAAGCGCCGAATATATCGCACACAATGTTTGACAGTTGTGAATAGGTATATTTTTTACTTTGGGATTTTGTTGTAAGGCAATCGCAATTTTGTTATATTCTTCAATTAATCAATATCAAAAAATTAATAATTGAGTTAATATATATATAACTCAAAATTTAGTATCGAAAGTTGGTAATGGTGCAAAATTACACTTCTGTTAACGTGTTCACCGATATTTCAAAGGAGATAAATATGTAGTGCCAATTGCAGCAAATTGATGCTGTGTGTATGACTGAAATGTAATTCTTTGTTCTCATAGTGCCTGGTGGCGTATAATTATTTTCTCTTCCTCTCATTGACACAACACTCATACGCTTAGGGGTACGTTTTTGTTTTATACCATACATTGAGTCTATTCATGAAAAAGAGAGATGCAAAGTTTTCCAAATAAAAATAAATAAACCCAATGTTGTAGAAAACTTGAATTTTATATTTACTTCATAGTAAATTCCTTCGAATTAGTCTATAAACTATTTTGAATATGGATGTAAATATTTAAAATACTTCAATTTAATTCGATTAGTTGAGGCTAACATCAAACCCTTATTATGGTTGCGCCTATACGAATGATTTCATTTAACCTTGAAGTTTAAATTAAAAAATGCTGGCAATAAGTCTATTGTAAGTGTGTTATTTTGTTAGGGCTATTTACCTATAATTTGTTTAATACTTTTTCACATTTATATTCTATTTTCTAGTGGCTATGAATGTGTGTTCCTTTTGTTGTAGTCATTATGAATAACGATAGCAATGAGAGTTACCATATTTACCAAGACAAACCTCATAACAATTATGCATAATAATGAAGTAAACAGAAACTAGGTATATTTTTGAATAAATTACACATTAAAATTCATTCGCCCTCCACCTGCCATATTATTGCTTTTCTAGAAAATAAAGAAAAGAAGAGGAATTAATAATAAAAATATGGAATGAAAATATTGACACTCCACCTATTTTGCCCCAAACACTTTTTCCTTTGAAAGCGAAAAGATTTAAATCTAACACTTGCAGCATTTATAAGAGAAAGGAAAAATATAAATATTACAACAACGGATATAATTACAAAACAAAAAATGCAAATAAAAAAGCAACCAACAAAGTAAGGTTTAGTTCTTTCCAATCAGCAGCTGAAGAACAGAGTCAAGAAAATAAAAAACGAAAACGAAAAAAAAAAATCGACACGCAAGATCGGTGATATGAAATCAAAACATTTTCTTTTGCCAATCGCCCTAAGAAACTTGTATAATTTCTTTAAAAATATATATATATATATAAAATATATATAAGAAAAACGCAAAATCTCATGTTCGTTCTCCATCGCATGAAAGAATGACCTGAGATTGCAAAAAAATGAAGGTCAATCTAAAATAAAATGAAAGCGAAAAAAACATGACATATGGATTGGCAAAGAAAATGGGTTTGATGAAGGACCACCCAGGGCTGTATTTTGCACCAAAAATATTAAAATAAACAATTATGTAATTTAGTTTAAATGTAGAATATGTGTAAGTGTACGTAACCTAAACATATGTACCTGCCAATCTACCAACCAACCAGCATACTTACCTACTTACCTACTTACCCAACTATACCCACATCAACCAACCAAGACTGAACAGCTCTTTGTACTCTCACAAAAAACAAACTACCACTACAACTGTAATTACTGTTACTACTACCAATTCACTTCTAACGCATTACAAGCACTCGACTCTATCGTTTAGACAACAAACAAGAACTACAACAACGACTATAAACCCAACTCAACAACTAGTCGTATAAATGCTCTTGTTTTAGCTCTTAGCAGCACTTTTCTCATAACAACAACTACAATTATTGACCGACACCCTAAAATTTATTTTCACAGCAAATGTTCAAAAATGGCCTCCATTACATTTCTCATTATTTACTTTTACAATAATTTTTTCCCTAATATTATTTTTGGGAAAAAGTCGTTTAGATAATGTGATGGTATAATAAGTTTTGATGGACAAATATGATTTCTATAAAATAATTTACAAATGTGGTTAGTATACATAGACACAAATGTGGAGATTGACTACCAAATGTTGAGTAAATAATTTATAAAGCAAATCGAATGATTTAAAAAAAATATCAGTATGCATCTATATATCATATAATGTTAGTTTGGGTATTGCACTTGATCATCGACACTCATTCTTTTTCTCCCTCTTTCTTACTCACAGGAGATTGCAAGTGATCAGCTGATATGAAATCAGATTATGAAACCATTTAAACAATCGATAGAAGTCATAAAATTTGCCCACAACTATTTTCATAAGGCATATCATAATCCTCAATATATATAAATTAACACAACTAAGCAATTAATGGTTACTTGCTTCATTAAGGTTATTTAATCACAAACATTTGCTCATCCAAAGAATTGAGAGAAAAATGTTTATACTAAACAAGAAAACGGCAGCACCTACTTTCACTTCACTCTGTCTGTCGAAAACCTTTATACCTTGCAGGTATAAAACATGGATAGTATACAAGAAAATACGACTTTCAAGTCATATCACACTGAGTGTTTGTACTTGGGTGGATCTAAAAAAGAGACGCTATTCAATTAAAAGTTTGTATTTTTGCAGATTCCAGAAAAGAAGGTCAGGCTATACCAAACGCTCTTTGGTTTTGCAGTACAATATACTTTCCGAGATATGAATAGAATCGCCAACTGGCATTTTTTATGTCTAGTCTTCTAGAATTCCCAGAAAGTCACGTGATATTCTGGCAACATATGGGGAGGCTAAGTAATTTGCGGCCAACTTCGAATATTTTTCCATCGAATGCAAGGGCACAATTCCCTCATTGCCTGGAAAGGCAAACGAATCTATGGTTGGATTTTTTCAACAGTTATTCATCTCCTTTCTATTATGCAGATATACACGTTGCAGAACTCTATTCATACATCAGAAATCAGTTCTTATAGACCTCGTACATTTGAAAAAATATTATCAATTATGAATATTATCTGCCTCATTAATATTATATAAAAGTTTCTAATATTCCATATAAATGGTTTTTAAAGATATACAATAATTGCTTTTTAATAGACACAAGAAAAACAAGTGAAACAACCATAGATTGCATTTCAAGGTTTTATCGCAAATGAAATCAGTATTTTTGAAACAAACTTATCATGCCGGCAAAAACAGGACACTTAAACACACACCCACATACACCCTTCTATTTTATATTTAATGTGTTTGCCTGTTTATTGTGGCACAAAAGGACAACGCCAAAATCACGTAGGCACGTATACATACACACACACACACAAAGAAACGAATAAACTTACATGAATTACACATACTAGAGCCGGAGGACCATTTGGACATTTGCATTTTGTTTTTGTCGTCTCTTTTTATTTTATAATATCGCCACTGTATACAACTTTAACAACAATAACAACAAAATCAAATCACGCATAATTAATATTTAAATAGAAATGATTAAAATGGAAAATGAACATGAAAAAGTGTTTTCCTCACGTATGGCGTTTGCATGACAGCACCACTATTTTGCAAACTACAAAAAAAAAATCGCAATAATAAAAAAGAGCAATAGCAACAACTACATAAATAATTATTAATAACAATAGAAACAACAACAACAATTGCATGCATGAGTCATTAAAGCTGAAAAATGGAACGAAAAGTAACATTCCTAAAACTAGAACGCAAATTAGTTTTTTTCTCTCTCTTTCTCTCTCTCTCTCTCGCCACTCAAAAACAATGACAAAATCCATATATTCAAATTTCACCAAATTTTTTTAGGCACTATATACGATATTTTTTGTGATCTCCTTACTAATGTAGACACAGACACTCATTGATGGAAATTATAAAGACAAACTACTGACTAATGAATCTGCATTGAAGAAAACTCATTTCCATTTACATCAGATCAGTTTCACACCAAACCAAAAACAGTCAATTCTCATCTATAACAATTCGGTAAAAATCAGCGATTCGAATATTCATCTTACACCACATGATTCTATAAAATGTTGAATGTTTTTCTTCTCTTTTTCTTGTCACCTCCTCCCCAATACCACCTTAAGGAATTGTGGACCAAGCTTTTAATGAAAAGTCCGAAACCATATCAGTGATTTCTATAAATTGATGCGCTAATTCCCCTCTTTTAGCACTCTTAATTAGTCCCTCTCTATTTTGCCCTTATCTATGCCCTCTATAAACAATGTGATTTACTTCATCCTTCTGCTAACCTCTCTCCCACACTGACATAAATTAAAAAACACCATCACACCTCCACTCCGAAAAAGAGAAAATCTTACATAAATCTTAGCGAGAACACAAAAGAGAACAAATCTATCAGCTGTTGTTTTTTAGGTTGTGTCGCACCATTCTCTTATGTTTTATTACGTGATTCGTGTTAGCTGTCTGTACAAAAAAAAAAAACAAACCAACATACATATGAACCTGTACTACTAAGATAAATACCAACCTAGCTACCCATCTGCCAAGTACTTATCTACTACTACTCGTGTCACTACAGTTTAAATCGTGTATCGTGTCGTGTGTTCGTTTGCCATTTACAGTTACATTTTTATTTTCTATGTTCTCTTTTAAGTTGGTCATTGTCGATCATAGCCGTTTTTATTTAAAATTTTAATTTAATTTTGCTCACACTCACTTTGCACTCTGAATATCGTACCAATGAAAAGAGCACCATACTTCTACACCAAAAATAAAATTCGTAAATATTTTATTTCAATTCAATTCTTATGTTTTTTATTAAAAATTGTTTTGGCTTATGAGTTAGCTTCATATTTTTAAAGTTATCTTTTTTGAAAAAAGGGAAACTACAGGTAATGAAAATTAAAAGAATATTTTAAATTTAAATTAAATTAGCAATGGTTAAATGGATTTTGGTATAAACAATAAAATCGTTACTATACTTTATATCTCCAATTTCAAGAAAATCAAGCGTTCAACAATAAAATCTGGCTCCATATTTGGGGTAATGAAAATAACGCATTCTGCTTCTTTTTTAATAAAGAATAACATTTAGCTCTTTGTGGCTTTAAAAAATTCCAAGAATCCAGATTCCAAATGGATATTCTAGAAAACAAACCATGATAATCCCATCAATGTTAATGGGTCTAAACTAGTCCCATTCGAATTGCCTAAACTTTTTAGGTGTACTAAAAGTCGAGGGTTTTAATTCAAAACAAAAATTTGGGTATAAAATAATACCAGATACCAGATAAGTCTTATCAGAGTCCCATCTAGATTATCATATGTTTGGTACTTGAGCAAAAACAAAACTAGATTTTGTACGCATTCAAGAAGTCAACTTGATAGATTAGTTTCTATATTGAATGAATGAATTAATAAATGAAGAAAATTTTTCTGAGAGAGGGATATAGTTTGATTACAATGTGCTCACATCTGGAATAGGAATCATAGACGTTTCAAATTTGTCAAAATTTGGTAAAGTCGACTTTTCGATATATGTATTTCATAATTCGATTTTCCACTTTAGTGTTTGAAGAAACTTTCAAGTAATGAAACCCCGTACCAGAATTCTATTATCCATATTGCATATCAGTTAAAAGGTAAATATAAAACAAAATTTGCGAGCCCAAGCATTACCAAAAGTTTTTTTCTTACTTCTCTTTTCTAGCCTTCTTAGATAACTTTTCATTAACTTTTTCTTATAGCATTTACTTTTAGTTTTGATTTGAATAATTTCTAATCGTTTTATTTTTTGTTTGTTTTACTTACCTCCAATAATAATCATTAATTAATAATGATAACGATAATAATATAATTAATAACGTAAACTGCACCAACATAGTCTTTTTACAAAACTGCAAGTATCCATATGGGTACATTCTTCAATTTTTAATGAAATTAACCTGAATTAATTTTGTAATAAGAGATTTGCTTGAGATCTTATTCTTATAAATCCTTTTTTTGTCCAATACAATTTATTCAATATAATTAACTATGATAATAATAAAATTAATCCAAATAGATTTTTATGTTGTACTCTATTACATACATATTGATATTGCTATTCATATACATACATATATGTGTGACTATCCTTGTAATAACAATGAAACTACAGAACTCAGAACGTAATTTGCCAAACAAAAGAAAACAACAAAAATTAGTTAAATAACCTGGAATTGATTGTAATTGTGCTTAAATCGATGTTAAATGCCAAAATTCACGTCACCCTTAAAAAAAAAAAAAAAAAAACAAAACAAAATTAAAGTAATCAATGGTAATGTTAAAATTAGCAGCATATATAAGATATGCTATTATGTATGTTCATATGTAGCAGTACATAGTAGCCAGAGCAATGCATATATTTGTATGTATGTATGTATGTATAATGTACCATAATGATAATGATATTGATGATGATGTATGATGTATGAAGAAGGCGTTAGGTTGTTTATGATTGAACTAAAACAAAACCGATCACATTGTGCTCGAATGCCAACTTCATCTTTTGTCACTGTATATGTTGTATTCCCCTTACCCTTCACAAAACAGCGGAGACCATATTGGGACGTCATAGCACCATTGAGATACGATCCATCCATTTGGGCGGTCTATTCCATGCCGAAGAAGAGATACAAATGACCTCAACTATGCCGAATTTTATTGGACAAATGCAGGGATTCATATTCAATGGCCAAAGGTAAGTCTGCCAATTAATAAATTAATTGTAATAATTGTACCAATTATAAGAGGTAAATGATATTACACTAATATTTGCATATAAATCGATGTTGAATCATATTTCATCAAAAATGTAATGTAATTTTAATAAATGACACCTCAAGTTCGGGAAGCTTCAATAATGCTGGTAACATTTCTGAAAACATCACAATATATATTCCAAATTCTTTAGCACTATGTCAATCCTTGATGGGCAACTCAAACGTTTTTTGATCAGCAAATATAAGACAGTGGAATTGCCAATTGTTGATATTACGAAGAGAATACTGCAATAATTATATTAGAAACTTGAAAGAACTGTTCCATTACACATATATTTGTGTTAGTATGTGGATAAGATGTGATAAGAATGTTCATGGTTATACATAATATATAAATTGTCGAAATCACTGGTTGTATATTTTCGACTATTGCTAATTAAAATGGAGGAAGGAAGCAGTGATATCAAAAATGTTGTTTTTTTTTATGGTAATATTCGTGTAATGTAAGTTTGAAAGGTTTTTATATTAGGTATTTTGACCCTCCCTTAAGGTGTTTGGTATTGATTCCGAGCCAATGATAAGGACATTTCTTAGGGACCTTTGTAGCTTTAAATCTAGGATCAATAAATATTAAATTAGGCTACAGATCTCATTTATGGAATTTTCATTCTCTCATTAATAAAGCAAATCACGTACAAACAAATGTCAGTTTAAAAATCCAAACAGATAACAGATACTTCGAAATAAAAAATGTTTCCTTAAATCTAAAAAAATGTAAACAAATAATACAAAATCCTCAAAACAAGTCTTAGCCTATAGTTGACAAATTCTTCTAATTAAAATTTCATTATTTTAAAGAAATTTGTCCTTAGTATTGTGTAAATTGCGCATCCTTAAATTTTGGTTGCGTAATCTTTAATACCACGTAAATATTTTTTCAGTGTATAACGAGACGTTTGCGATGGGTATGTTTTCCAAACTGGGGAATCTTTTCCAGGATTTTGTTGGAGATTTTATGAATCTAACAACCAATTTCTCTAAGTTACATGAACTCTTTCCTTCGAAGCAAAGGAAGGCAAAACACCGCTGTATTTAAAATAAAAAAAAACATCAAAGAATTTTGCATTTTTAAAAACTTCTTCGAATTGCTGATTTAGATCATTACCATTTGCGAAAAGTTTTCTCTAGTCCATAAATTAAAAAATCAATAAATAAAAAATTGAGGACTTTTGGGGACAACACATCAACTTCTTTGCTCCCTTGCGTCTTAACTTTCTTTGAATTCGAAAATAGAAACCGCTGATTTTTCTGCATGTTACATAATCATAGACTAAATGTATAAAAAACAATTGCAAAATGGTTGTTCATGTTTACTAACTTTACCAAAGAGAGTAAATCTATACTTACTCTTTGCAAGGTTTTATTGAATATTTTTGTTTGTTTATATTAAATAGATTTTATTAACGACACTGCCGTAGCTAGAGGGATTTTTTGGGTTTGCCATCTCCCCCTACTAAACACGTTGCAGTAGTTCTTCAATCAATGATAATATAACCTTGTATTAAAATTTCAGTGTTTATTTATTTTTATTTTATTTATTTATTTGACTAACCTATGCACAAGAACTAAATCTTATATAAAGCATGGTTTATAGTATTTGCAGTTACATATTGAATATTAGTTACAGTTTTCTTCATTAAATTTAGATTTGAAATAACAGTGGATTAATGATACATATGCAATAATAAAATTTGTATAATTATTATAATAATAACAAAGGTATCCAAAAAATCAAAGAATAGTTTCGAATTTAATTGTTGATAAAATAAAAAATAATATAATATTATTTATTTAAAAAGCAATAATAAAAAAAATAAAAAAGGTATTCAAAAAAAAAAAAAAAAATCAAAGAATATTTTCGAATTTAATTGTAGATAAAATAAAAAATATAATATTATTTATTTAAAAAAGTTATAAATTTCAGTTTTAAATTGTCGTTCGTTTTTAATTAGCTGAATTGTAAATGGAAGATTATTCCAAAGACGAATGGCATAAATAAAAAAGAAATGTTCTGAGAGATGTCGATTATGTCTTATCTGGATTATCTGTTTTCCTCTTTGCGATCTGGCAAACCGTATAAATGTGTATAGATACTCAGGTTCCCTACTATATACGATTTTGTGTAAGTTTATCAAGGTTCTTATCTTCAAATAATTGACAAAGGAAACTCCAAAAATCATATTCGCATACTCGGTTATGCTATCTCGCCTATTCCTCCCAAAAACGTAGCGTGCAATGTTATTAAAAGTTACATTCAGTTTCCTCATCGATTCACTGTTGCAATTAGAAAAAAGTTCGCACCCGTACAATAATTGAGGAATCAGTAAAGATTTTGCCAAAAGAAGTCTTATGCTAACTGGCGTATATTTTTGGCTTAAGTATAAATTTCTCATTGTCGAATATGTTCTCCCAACTACAATATTAACGTGATCAGACCAATTCAGTTTATTATTCATGACTACACCAAGATTTTTACCTCTCTCAACAACTTCTATTGCAGTATCTGATATTCGAATGGGTATCTCAATAGGTGCAATATTTCTGCCAATAACTATACATTTAGACTTCACGGGGTTCAAGCTCAATCCATTAGACTTTGCCCAAATGTAAATGTGATTCAAGTCACTGTTCAGTTGTTCAACACAAGGGTCAACATCTGCCTTCGGGGTGCTTATATATACTTGAACATCATCAGCGTACATGTGAACATTACAATACTTAATTCGAAGTGGTAAGTCATTGGAATATATTGAATACATCAAGGGACCAAGTACTGATCCCTGCGGTACACCTCTAGATAGGCATAATGGATCAGACCAATTGGCGCCGACGACTACAGATTGAGACCTGGATGAAAGATATGAACGCATAAGATTTGTAGATTGCGGAGCAAAATTGAAAAATTTTGAAAGTTTCATGCACAGAATATGGTGGTCGACCGTATCAAAGGCTTTAGAATGGTCCAATAATACCAGAAATGATACATTGCTACTATCAAGTTGACGCCTTAAATCTTCAGTCACTTTCTGGAGAGCAGTTATACAACTATGTTTCTTTCTGAATCCTGATTGAAAATTTGTCAAAAAAGAATTACTTCTGAGATGGTTTAATATCTGGTCACTTAAAAGGCTTTCGAGCACTTTTGATAAAAAGGGTAGAATCGATATAGGTCGAAAATCATTTCCATTTTTGGGGACTGGTATGACTTTTGCATGCTTCCAAGTCAATGGAAAATTTGACTTTAATATAATAGTATTAAAGATATGCGTTATATGAGGCAAAACATACCTGATTACTATCTTGAGGAACTTTGGATCAATTCCGTCAGACCCCACAGAATTAGATTTTATTGCAAATACCTTGCTAAGTACATCAGCTTGTGTGACGTGTTCAAAAGAAAATCGTTCAACATCGTTATCGATTTGTATCAAATCATAAAAACTGTGATCCGCGGACTTCATAGGCAAATTAACGAAAGTATCATTTACGTCATTTGGATTAATATCAATATTAGATGAGCCCATATTTTCCTTTCCAATGCCAATAGATTTAATTTGCTTCCAAATTTGTCTAGAGTTAACACAACCCTTAAACTTTTGACTGTAATACTGAGCCTTCTTCAATCTAATGGTATAGGTAGTCCTATTCCTAAGATCTTTATAAGTAGCATACAACTCTGGGATTTTATATCTCTTCCATCTTGTATATGCTTCGTCCCTTTTATTGATCAAGAATTGTATTCTTTTATCAAACCAGGGATTATGAGCATTAATGATAATCTTCCTTCTCAAAGGAACATTTCTGTCGTAAATATAATTTATTCTTCCTTGTAGATATTGTATCTGTTCATCAACATCTAACATATAATAAATAGGGTCCCAGTCAGTTGAGATGATATCAGCTTGAAGAGACTGATAATCAATATTTCGGAAATCCCTATAAGTCAGCAATTCTGAAGATAAATCAGTCTCATATTCATAAGTAAGAAAACAGAGATCATGCCGAGAAAAAACAGGGGCAGAGAGTTGATCGTATAGTTTTACCTTATTTGAGCAGTTTACAAACAACAGATCTATAAGTGTATTAGAAGAGGACGTAAAATGAGTAGGAAAAGTAGAATTAACAATTTCCAAGCCAAACGTTCTCATTTCGTTTATAATGCTACAATCTTTCAAAATGTTGTCATTAAAGTCGCCGCAAATAATTACATCCTGGTAGTACAATGAATATTTCATCAATTCCCTTATTAAAGCCTCATAACTAATTGTTCTATTAGGGCGGTAAACTGTAGAAATCAACATCTTTGATACAGAAGATCGGATTTTCAAAAACAAAAACTCAATCAGATCATCTCTGGTCGATTTGGTCAACACTTTGCAAGAAAACCCATTTCTCACAAAAATTGCAACACCACCACCCAGTGATCCCCTATCGACTCTATATAACTGATAGCCATCAACAGCAAATTGAGAATCAGTATATTCTGGCCATAACCACGTCTCTGCTATACAAATTACATCTATTCCTGAGTTGACAAATAAAAATCTTAGCTCGTCTATCTTATTCGCGATACTTTGAGCGTTAATATGAACTAATTTTAGACCTTTTTGACGGTTTGCAAGAACACGAATCATACAGGATAAATTGTCTTTGGAATTAGTATTACTCTCATGTGCCAACATTTAAAATTTGAGCCAAGCTGTGATAAATACGAACGACAATTAAAATTACTACATAATCAAGAAAATAATTAGAGAAACACATAGTAAATATATAATAATAATAATATAAACACATTTTTTTCCTTAACGCACATACAAGTTATTAAATAATTATAAATAAATTTTTGAAGATACGTTTCCAAACTAACGAAATAAATTATGCAGGTCATCTATAGTTTTGAAAATTCGTGGATTTTCATCCTTGTTTACTTTTACATGAATCAATCCACGTCTTGTGAATACAGAAAAGAGTTTGTTTTGTTTTTTGTATTTGAGGGCAGATTGATATATAGAATAGTTAGCAGTAGTGAGGCATTCATTAACAAAAATGGGTTTGGTAGACTCAAACCCTAGAAGTTGTAGATTAAGTTTAACATTATTTTGCTTTTTAAAATTACTTATGGCTTTTAAGAGGTAATTTTTTATAAATGGTGATTCAAGTTTAATGATTATAGTTGTATCAGGATTGTTATTTTTCCTCCGAGTTCTATAAATCGATCTACATAATGGGGTTTGAATTTGTAAACTATTGCAAAGATTCTGGAATAGTAAAAGCAGATTTTCATTATGAAGCCAAGGAACCCCAATTCTTCCCATCTACTCGAAATCATTTCATTTATTTTCGATGTATATTAACAAAGTGCACATATTGTAGCTTTGATCCCCTAGGGAAACTCTGCTAAACTCTGCTAAAAAAATAAAAACTATGTTATACCCTGTATCCACATTTTCGATACTATATCAAATCCGTCAAATATGTTATGTGCTATATATAAAAGTGTATGTTCCCATATACACATATTTAAATCTGACCCCATCTGGACAAAAATTTGTTAGACTTCTACAAAATCTATAGACCTAAAATTTTAGTCGGCTAATGCCCAGGGGTGGAACACAATGTTAGTGAAAAATATGGGAAACATTTAAATCTGAAGCAATTTTGAGGCAACTTTCCAAAATTGTATTTATGATTTATCGGTCCACAGATAAGGTGGGTATTAAGTTCGAGTTTAGCCGCTAAAATCGCTAAAGTGAAAACTAAATCAGTAAGAAAAATGCATGAAATTATACATATTTGTTGCAAATTTTATTATAAGTTGATGGGGAAAAGCCCAAAGCAAATTTTCACAAAGTTTGTATTCCTTAAAATGGATTATTAAAGAAAAGTAATCGTGAAAAATGACGTTTTTAGCGGCTAAACTCGAACTTAATACCCACCTATATGTATTAGAATTATAGGAAAATTGGAGTCATTTTTACAAGTTTTCAACTTAGCAGTGGAAAAATGTGGGTATTTTGTCCATTTTTCCCAAATCGGAAAATCATATATATGGAAGCTTATCTAAATCTGAACCGATTTCAACCAAATTTGGCATGCGTAGCTACAATGTTAATTCTACTCCCTGTGCAAAATTTCTAGTAAATCGGATTACAACGAAAGATATATATGAGAGCTATACCTAAATCTGAACCGATTTCAACCAAAATTAGCATGCACATCAAGAACCCGAATTCTACTCCTAATGCCCGCCTTGCATATACAAGGTCGTGGGTTCGATTCCTGCTTCGACCCAACACCAAAAAATTTTTTAGCGGTGGATTATCCCACCTCAGTAATGCTGGTGACATTTCTGAGGGTTTCAAAGCTTCTCTAAGTGGTTTCACTGCAATGTGGAACGCCGTTCGGACTCGGCTATAAAAAGGAGGTCCCTTGTCATTGAGCTTAACATGGAATCGGGCAGCACTCAGTGATAAGAGAGAAGTTCGCTAATGTGGTATCACAATGGACTGAATAGTCTAAGTGAGCCTGATACATCGGGCAACCTAACCATATATGGGAGCTATATCAAATCTGAACCGATTTCAATAAAATTTGGCTATAATACTACTTGTTCTCTTTGTGAAAAATTTCAACCAAATTAGTGTAAAACTCTGGCTTTTGGGGCCATATAAGTCTATATCGGGCGAAAGATATATATGGGAGCTATATCTAAGTCTGAACCTATTTCAATAAAATTTGGCATACTTGACTATAGTACTAATTGTTCTCCTAATGCAAAATTTCAAGCAAATCAGGGTACAACTCTGGCTTCAGGTCCCATATAAGCGCATATCGAGCGAAAGATATATACCGATTTCTTCCAAAATCAATAGGGTTCTATACTGACCCAAAACAGAAACTTGTGGTAAATATGAAGGCGATTGGACAAAAACTGCGATCTAGACTTTGATCACAAAAATGTGTTCACAGACAGAAGGACAGGGTATAATAAAAATTAGATTATTTTATTCCAAAACTTTGGAAATATTGAAATTGCATCAAAATGATGAGAGAAAAGTGGTCCTCAATTCTCATATTTCGAAGCAAACGAATACCCACATACACTGAAAAAAAGCATACCCGGTTCCAAAGATTTTGTCTTTACTGTAAAAAATTTGGTATTGATTCCGAGCCAAAGAAGTGGAGAATAAAAGTAATGCTACTTTTAAGACACAATTCTCTTTTAAATTTGGGTTTTGTGTACTTGCTTCTAGTAAGCAAATTTTAAGTTTTCGCTTTCTCAGCTTTTTTTCTTCATATGCTATCAAAGTCCTTTAAAAACGAGTTAATGACAACTTTATTTTCCAAATTAAGACTCGACTTCCAGTAGAAATTATGCTATGTTTCAAGTAAAAAACTTCTTTAAAATAAAGTTTTAAAGACATGTCCTATATTTGAACGATTTTTTGCTTTGTAGTCAATATGCAAAAAGGCAGCAAATTTAAAGACAATTTCATTAAATTTAAAGAATTTTTCTGAATTATTAAAGTCAAGTTGACCTTAGCCCAAACATTTTTTCTTTCATGTTATGATACCCATTTTTAAGTGAAATCACTTAATTATAAGGACAATATGACTTCATTGAAAGGTTTATCGACTATTGGACAAGGAAAAAAACTTTATATTTATTAGAGAAATGCGTCTTCTATGCTAAGCAAAATTTGCATTCGTATTTTAAAGACATGAAATCTTTGACATCACGACAATATTTTTGGGTATTTACTTATTAACTGATATTTATTGCTTTCTTTTTTGATATCATTTTGATTCTGTATTATACTCACGTTTAATTTTTTCTTTTTTACAGATACATCGATGTTGTTAAAAGTTTAGGTCCAGAACTATCGGCATTACCTAGCGCCACCTTTAAACTAACTGCCCGATTTGTCAACTCCCCACCAGGAAATCCATATCATGCAGCCACATTCCGTTCCAAACACTCTTATGTGGGACTGCCAATGCTGAAAGCTTATTCCACCATATCTGTAGATTTTCGTTTCAAAACTGTAGAACCCAATGGACTGTTACTTTATAATGGCGGTCGTCGCAATGATTTCGTTGCTGTCGAATTGGTTAATGGTCACATTCACTATACCTTCGATTTGGGTGATGGACCCATAACAATGCGTGACAAGACACGCATCCATATGAACGACAATCGGTGGCATCAAGTCAGCATACGAAGACCTGGTCCAAAGACGCATACATTGGCCGTGGACGATTCATTTGAGATTATAACGCTGACGGGCAATAGTATGCACCTGGAGTTGTCGGGTATTCTGTATATAGGTGGTGTTTTCAAGGATATGTATTCGAAGTTGCCGGCCTCGATATCATCGCGTTCCGGCTTTGAGGGTTGTATTTCTTCACTCGATTTGGGCGACACATCACCATCACTGACAAATGACGCTGTAGTACCGAGCTCGCTTGTTGTGTCCGGTTGCGAGGGCCCAACAAAATGTAGCCAAAATGCATGTGCGAACAGAGGCGTTTGTGTGCAGCAGTGGAATGCGTATGCCTGCGAGTGTGATATGACTTCATATACAGGACCAACTTGTTACGATGGTAAGTAACCTTAGTATAGTGGGGGGGAGTGATTCTTACGATAAGTCTTGTTCTACAAGAGAGAGGGAGAGAGTGAATCATACTGTTAATTCTCTTGTGTCGTCTACTTATGGGTACATGATTATTAGTACAACAAAATAAAAAACAGCATACGAACAATTTGATAAATTGCGAATATTTAAATGGATCTTAAAGATAGACCAAATATGCTAAATGCGTCTCAACTCACTTCACATCACTGTTTGTCTGCTCACAGTAGATGGCGCCTTTTCTTCTGTATTTTTAATTTGTTTTTGTCCTTTCTTAAATTTTCCTAAGGAATATCCATCCAGGTCTTTTAAGCGCAAATTTGTTGATTTGTATAGTAATTCTCGTGTAATGCGTGCGCACTACAAACAAGCATTGCCACTCAACTTGAGACGTCTATACCATTCGTGATTCATAGCACTACAATATTATATTTAAATATTAGTACAAAAAATTAAAAGATTTTGCATTATGAATAATTGAATTTAATAATGATCTAGATATAACAAAAGGATTAATTCTTAGAAATGGAACAAATTTCAATAACGAATCGATTGTTCTTTTCCTCTTCTTTGTACAGAATCAATTGCCTATGAATTTGGCAATAATAAGGGCATTATCCAATACACTTTCCCCGAAAATGCCCAGGCGGATACGGAGGAGGACAATATTGCATTGGGTTTTATAACCACCAAATCTGATGCTGTACTACTGAGGATTGAAAGTGCCACCACACAAGATTATATGGAATTGGAAATCGTTGAGGGCAATATATTCATGTGCTACAATGTGGGCACACGGGACTTACCACTTGGTGAAATTGGAACCAAAGTCAATGACAATACCTATCATGTGGTAAGATTCAGTAGAAAAGGAGGTAATGCCACTCTCCAATTGGACGATTATAATGTTCAGACCTTAACGCCACAGGGTAAGCTTAGATGCATTGGATTAAGTTAAACTGTTTTATATGCGGTATGGGGATTTCGTTTTTCTATATTTGCAGTCCACCAATCTACAGTCTTCAATACCATTTCGAATATACAAGTCGGAGGAAAATTCAGTCGCTCCGGTCGCTCACGCATTGAACGCCCCTTTGCCGGGGTCATTGCTGGCCTTACGGTGAATAAGTTGCGTGTCTTGGATCTGGCTGTGGAACGTGATCCCCATATAACCATACGAGGAGATGTTCAATTGGTAACTGGAGTATTAGATAGAAATGATCTGCAAAGAATGCAGCAGGTTAGGGATTTTATTTTTAAATAATTTGAAATCTCTCCTCAAACTTTTTCAAGTATTTTTCTCATCGTAACCAAAAAAAAAAAATCGATTTTTTGCTCTGTCGTATTTGAAAATCAATCTTTCTCAATCAAATTCAAATATCAAATTTTGTTTCTATTTTTGTCGCTCAATTCAAATCTGTATCATATCGTATCGTATTTTTTTTATCAGTCAATCAATCAGTCTCACTTGGATGTAAGTAAATCATGAATATCAATGTTGCGGAAAATCCAATTAAGTCACTAATACTGAAGACCACCAAATCTTAGTAGTAGTCGTTCATTTTTCATACACCAATTGAGACTGAATTTCGTTGTCTTTTCATATCAAAACAAAAAAAAAAAAAAAAAGAAAGAAAAACCAAATCTTTAATTCCTAGCCTTGAATTCTGTGTAAATTGTGTAATTTTTCTTTATGCCTTTTTCCGAATAATATCATAAACCTACTTCTAATTAATTCATTTCATTATTTTTTTAAGTTCACGGGAAAGTTGAAAGATTTTCATCGAAGCATCAGATTATTCCTCCATGTACAATGTCCAATGCTGTTTGACCTTTAAAATCGATGTTCTCTTTGAAATATCTCTCAAGTTTCTTCGCATCGCTTTTACGCCGCCACTAATCTACTATCACTAATTAATCAATTAATGACAAAATATTTGAAATATCTATCGTAACTAACCAATTGCACTGCGCACTTTGGCATTAATTTATCTTCTTGTTTTTTTTTTTTGGGTTTCTCTGTACAATTGTTTATGATCACCACAATAATAACCACCACAACTGCAACTTTGAATATTGAAAATAACGATGAAAATGAAAATCTACAAATCAAAAATGCTATTAACAACCCACCATATGCCTCTGATCTTGAGTTTTGGATTTTCAAAATAATTTTTTATTTATGATCATTTTTCGTTGAATATTTCTTTATTTCTATCTTCACAGAGATTTTTAATGCACTTAGTAATGAATATTGAAATTATGCAAACCTAAGCACATTTTCTTATCGCAGAATATTTATTATAATCATAAGACACACTCGCACACACATACCCATATATGCATGTACACATAAAACATTCACTACACATGAAAGATGGTATGATAAATAGGTTATTTTCTCATTTTAATATAATTCAGTTAACAATGAAAATTATTTATTATTACTATAAGAGAATCAGAGCTTTCGAATTGTCGGATCATCTTGACTCAAATTTAGTTGTCAATTAATCGAAATTTAATTCTAAAAAATAATTTATAATTTATTTATTTTCTTGAATGTTAAAAAAATAAATAATTGATCCAATATTTTGGTCGGCTGCTACAAATAATTTATAAATTGCGGTGTATGATTGGTTGTCTATTTAATTTCATGACCTTTCGAATAACTTCAATTCGATTTTTTAATAAATAATACCCACCGTCAACAAAAATGGGTCTACTTCATTCTCTGATTATAATCTTTCTGCCTTGTTTTTATTTTTGTTTTTTTTTCTGGTTTTGATAGTTCGTGATAGTTCGCCAACGAACTAGTTCACATCAATCGATATTTTCCGTTCCAAATGTTTGAATTTTCCTCAGTTATTTGGAAATCGCCCAATTTTTAATCTTTACGCTTATATTACTCCTTTTTGCACATTAATTATTCGGTATTCTTTTCGTATCTGTTTTGTGGGATAAATAAATCAACGGATAGATGAAATTTTAAATGAACAGGTTACTGACCGATAATGAATCAGTGAACTAAATGACCAGTTTACTGATCAGAAAAGTTTATTGATCACAAAACTACAAGTTTTTGAGCCTCCTTTGCTTCATCACCTACGGTGCTCATATTACTTTGTGTAACTTGATCATTGATTTTCAATCCAGGTTTTTGGTGCAACTATAATTTGCCCTGTTCAAAGCCATATAGCCTCCTCCAAGATTAGAAGGTAATCCTGATCCCACGCTATTTAACAATCTAAGTCAATTCTTGAATAAACTAATCTTATATGATGCCAAATATTATTAATATGGGGACTGATGAATGTATAGCTCCCATATATATCACATGCATTATCGATTGTAATGGGTCATCATTAGCGTAGCTAGACAATTTTCCTAGGGGGGGCTATAGCCCCCCTAGCTAAAAATTTATGGACTGAACTTATAGGTTCAATTATTGTTTTATTTCATAAAAAAGAATAAAAAAATAGACATCAAAATAATATATAATAAAGCAACTAAAAGTAGTTCCACACTTTTCCCAGCAAAAAAAATTGGGATTTGTTTTAAAGGCACAACTTTAAAAGCACTTCCAAAAATACCCTAACAAAGAAGTTAATTATATTAACTACACAGGAAGTTTTTACTTCAATTTCTTCATATTTTAATGCGTAATTTTTGTTTTATTTTTTCAAATAGTTTAAAAAAGAGTAAGAATAAATAAAATGGTAAAAAATATTCAAATTTTGCCACAAAAATGCTAAATCCATTATAGAAAAATCGATCATTTTTGAAAATATTCAAACAAGCGTTAGAATGCATTAAAAACATAAAAAATATAAAAATTATTACAAATTAATGTTTCTTGAAGCTCGAGGTCTTTATAAATGTTTATATAATTCTAACAAAAGGTAGACCAAAAATCAAATAAAAAACGAATAAATAAAAATTATTTATTTGGGAAAATATAACACAATTTTTTAATTCACATTCAAAACTCTGAATTCGGATCACACCGTAAGAAGTGATGCAAATTTATTGCAACGGCTATTGAAACAGTGGACATTCTTTCTATGACGAGTTCCTATTACACTCATCGCTTCTCCGCCAATTTTGCACAACTTCCGGACCCAAAAAGAACATTTTCACTTCTTTTTTGGCGACGCTTTTTTGCTGCATTATTAAGATATTAATTTATGAATGAATAGTTTTAATACCAATTACTATTTTTTAATTAAGATGACTAAACCAGACTAAACAATATAATAAAGGAGCTTTACAGCCTGTTTCTGTATGTCGAATGAGCTCTGTCGATCGACTAAAATGGAAACAAACAGCTGAATTTATAACCAAAAAACATCTGTTTTTTGGTTATAAATTATAGGTTTTCAAATTCTGAGGGGGCTAAATTTTTTCTGGGGGGGGTCTAAGCCCCCTCCCCAGAGGCCTCCCTACGCTTATGTGGGTCATCTTAAAAATTCCTTATACTGATTTTTAAGATTCAAAGCATCATCTATAAATGTAACTCTATATGTTACACGAATTTGGCTAACATAACCATATACCTATTAGGTATCAAATCCATCGTAAATATATAAGAATTAATATTAATATAATATAATATTTATGATATAACTTCAATCATAGTGACCTATTTATAATATCAATCATCTACAATGTATTTTATGATTGATCTTTGGTTCAAGTAAAAATTTCTTGAATGAATTAATTTTTTAATTTAACTTAATTAAGATTTGAAATGAAACACAAAACTGGTGTTAGCCAGGTTAGATTTGTTTAGGTTTGGGTATATTCTAACTTACGAAAGGCTTCGAACGTCTTTGGGTTTTCCTTATTTCTTTTTTTTATAAGCCTATACCTATTTATCATACGATCCTCGTTTATACATCGCACATTCGTACATATGCATATGTATATTAGTAATACCTATGTAAAGCACATTCGCATTCATGAATACATTCAATATTACTACAATTACATGCACACATACAAAATATACGTATTATCTACATACATGTCTATACATAACCAACAAGTATTCAGTATCAGTACAATACCAAAAACAGTTGATGACATATCAACTCTTTGAGCTTAGTTTAATGTGTATCCTATTACTTCACGTTCTCTTCCCCAAGCAGACACCGGCTAGTGGTTATCCAGGGGCTATTGATGACTTGATCTTTTCCGGTGCCGGTTCTGGATGTCGCGACGATGACGAAGATGAGTGTACACCACCTTTTGAATCAAGCGGGGATGATCTCATTACCCCAGTCTATGTGCCACCGACCAAACAGACAACTATGCCCCAGAATGTCAGTACGGACAAGACAAATGGTACAGAACGAGCTTGTGATGACGAGGACTGTATACACGGGTCGGGAGATTATGGTGAGACTACGGAGCAGTTCACTTCAACAAGCACAGCAAAGGGTGCAGGTAAGTCTAGACATACAACATACATTAATTTAATAGAATGTTGTAAAAAATTTATATTAATTTGTGTGTCATTTCATTATTTGACATCTTTCGCACACACACACATATATACATTTGTACATAATCATTAAAATAAAGTAGAGAAGAAACAGTTAGAAGTCCATGACAGCTAATGACTTTGTCTTGGTCTCAAAATAATTTAATGAATAATGAATTTCTGAAAATATAAAAGTGAGTGTGTAAACTGCTGCCAGATATATCTGACTGAAATAATAGAGGAAACCCAAATGTCAAATCTGTTCATAAAAATGGTAAATGCTTCTCTGATTTGATACTTAATTTTGTGTTTTATTAATTAGTTTTATTAAAAATAATTAGAAACACATAAATGGCTCAATACCGGAAGCTTTGAATAGTCTAATTGGCAGTATTTGTTTTTAAAAAATTATATGTGAATTACCAAAACACCCTAATCCTAAGAATGTTATTCCATACAAGAAAATATAATTTTTATGTTAGGGAAAGAAATACAAAATAATATGACACTATGTCTTGAATATTTGTTCTTATGTAATTTTTAATTGAACTCGTTGTATAAAATTGTATGTGCTTAGACAAAATTTTTATATTTTTGCATACCAGAAAAATCAATACGCTTTGTAGTAATTTTGGTATGCCACAATTGTATATAGCGTAACTTACATAATTTAAATAATGTTTTGCTCATTTCAACCATTATTATTTTATTTTTCTCATTCGCCCATTTTGATCATGTTTCAATTTTAATTGGTAAACATATTTAAATATTGTATAGATATAAATATGTATGTATTTATTTAAGTTGACAGAGTTGAATGCGATGACAAAGTATTAAAATCATAAAAATCAAAAAAGTCAAAATTTTCCACAAAGTATTTGTCGGCAATAGATCATAAATAAATAATATATATAAAAATTGTTTTCATAAATGATCGATTAAAATTTAAAACATCATAATGGTGATAGGTGGTGAACAAAATTGTCACCCTATTTTAAGTAATCAATAATTTTATTTTTTATATTCTGAAAAACATGAAAGTAACGACTATTTTCCGCCAACATTTGCAGAAAGGAAAATGGAAACGATAGAGAAATAAAATAAAACAAAATAAAAAAACTAATTCAGTAGTTTGCAACACGACATCTCTGTCATTACGAATCTTTATTACAATGTGGCATATTGGTCTGAACAACTGGCACAATACCAAATATATATTTCGCATGACTTGTAAATACGTTTCTAAGAAGTATGGTGAAAAGTGGTGTACATTTTATATCAAATGTATTTGCTTCAGTGGCTTCTTCTGGCTTCTTCTCGATTCGAAGCTGTAAAAAAATCATCATTGCTCCGAGAACATAGTAGTTTGAATTCTCTCTAATATCCCAAAATCCCCATGCAAGAAAACATCTCCCAACTGCTTCTTTCATCTCAATCATGGCATTATCGCTCTCTTTCTATCTCTCTCTCTCAATTTCTCGTTCATTCATGCCAGCCATGGACATTCTCAAATCAAAAATGCTATAAACAAAAACTACATTTTGCAAAGCATTTAAACAGTTGGACTTATCTCTTTCAGAACTAAAACTGTGCTTCATAATAATCCTAGTGACTGTGATTGTGCACCGGCTGTCTCAGTAATAATCATGGCAAGCCTAACATAAAATTTAAAGCCAAACAAATTAACCAATCTCAATAGCACATGAGTAGACAGGAATGCAATGAATCATAAAAAGCCCTCTCTTCTTAGATCAAAATACACCACTACCACATACAAAACACCAAAATAATAGAAACTGAGAAACCACAGCCACTTCCTGTCCGTGTCAGAGTTGGGGAAAATTGTGATAGCCAGTCAACTAATAGAGAACAACAACAACAACCACCACCACCACCATCACCATATATGCTTTTGTTTTAAATTCAACGTTAATGTCCTAAGTGTATTCAAACCAAACTAAACCAAAAAAGTATTATCTTAGCCTATTATCATAAGACAGAGGAAACCATTTAAAAAGGAGATAAACTAGATAACATTAAATAATGATGTATACACCAACAACAAGAACAACAACTATAATATTGAACAAAAACAACAGAAAACGAAAGAAATGCAACGATTAACATTTAAGATCAAATCATGAAAAAAAACAAAAACATCTACATAATGGGCAGAGACTCAGACAGACCTTCCTACCTACATACAAACACACATAGCCTTAAGTGATTTTGTGACTATGTTTGGGGGTGTTTGCATTTGCCTATTGAATAACTTGTATATAATACACGATATGAGTATTAGCCAAGTATGAGTACAATAATGTTATCATCAAACATAAACTACATACATACACATATTACGTATGTATGTATAAATGAGAGATGTCTCTCTACAAGCAATAAAGTTAAAGTTCCTTGGATTAATCAGTTCAGAAAAAAACAAGAATTGCTCATTTAATTCGAAGTCTCGTAATGAAAAGTTTATTTTTTTTTTCAAATTAAATCTTCAAAAATGTTCTAAATTGTATTGTATTTTACTACTGTGTTTGTTGTGAAAACACTTATAGGTAAGAACTGGGCTGGCGTAGAAAATATTTGATGTCACAGTTGGCTTTTTGTGATCATTTAAAAATTAGAAGCATTTATTGGTTTTACAAAATGTTCATTATATATGTTTCTTCAAATAAATGAGCAAACTATTAATACTTTTTATTTGATTATACATTGTTATATATGTAGATCAATTACGGTCATATTCATATATCTTATTAATATAATCATCATATTTATATTATAAATTAAAAAAATAACAAAATGTAGGTAGCTCTAATATATTTACATCAATTAAAAACATTATTCTATTTATGTGGTAAAGATTAAAAAAGTAAAAAATAATGATAATGAAATATTAAAATAGTTATACATTTTTACATACACAGAGGTCAAATCAAAGTTTCGAGTACATATATGGTATAACCAGCTGTAAACTTCACAGGGTATTGGATCCAGAATCTTAGTGCATTTTAATTTGCCTGAAGGAGTGCTTACACCAAGTGGAATATCTCCACACTAAAAGAAGATATTGCTATTCTAAAATTTTTGAAAGCTTTTGTTTCGGTAACAAATATTCTTTAAAAGAAGAAATTATGTTATACTTGAAGTAAAAAACGAATAAAATGTTAAAAGACACTCACAATATTTGTGCGCTTTTTAGCTTTGTAGTCAAGATACAAAAAGTCTACAAATTTAAGAACGATTTTAATAATTTTGAAGCATTTTCCAGATTTCTTAAAGCCAAATTGATCATAGTCCAACAAAATTTTCTTTCGTGTAAAGATACACATTTTTACGTCAAATCACTTATCTCTAAAGGCAAAACAGCTTCATTGAGAAGCGTATCGACTTATGGATAGGGAAAAAATCTTTATATCGGAGAAATGTGTCTTCTATGATTCTATGCAAATCTCGCTCTCGGATTTTAAAGGCATGACATTTTTCCTTTTATGTTTTATTTAGATAATTGGACCTAAATACATTGATTCATGATGAAATTCGCAGTTTTATCCCAACGTTTCGTCAATACTTGTTGACTCCTTCAGTACAAACTTGTTTTCTATTTTAATTTATATTTACTACTTATATTATATCATAGTTTTTAAATATACATTTTGAATGGACTTTTCCTCACGATAATATCTTTTTCAGTGTATGGATTGATAAAGAATAGAAATCCGACCAGTTTGTCGATGCTCTATTCTATGTTATGCAGTGGTTTTTGTCTCGAATGCTTTGATTTGAACCCCTCATATGTAAACAAAATTATTCCATTATACTTCCAAAGGTTTTAGTGTTAAAGTTAAAAGAACAAGATAAAGACAAAACAGATATATCCCAAAAAACAAAGCTAATATATAGAAGTACAAAAATCAAGTACAGGAATCGAATAAGACGCGTAAATACATATGTACCTTTTTCCTTCAGACAATTTAGATGGAAGCTAGTATTAGAAACCAACATAGATAGGCAAACATACCTTGAAAATGATTATGGCATCCCTCAATTGTAACGCGGATGTCCAATATACAGCACCAGATGTAGCAAAACCTGATGGACACAGAGAAAGTTAGAAACAAAAAATACAATTTAGCTATGAATAGAAATATGTCATGTATTTTTTACACATATATAATCCTACGCATCTTTCCTTATCTTTCTTGTATGTAAATGGTGTCCAATATGTTATCCTAATATGTCAAGTCGACAATCATAAGTTTTGAAGAGAGTTAAGTTTGGTAAAATTCGATTGAATTTCTTCTCAATAATTGAGGATTGAATAAGCCGACTTAGCATACACTGGTATCATATCGAAATCTATAAAAGCGGTCTATTTAGGAACAATATATGTGACACTCAAATATGTTGCATTTTGATATTATATATTTCTATATATCTAATTTTAATTTTTAAATGATTATTGAATGATCTCAAAAATTATATGTGTGAGAAATAAAATCGGTATTTATTATTGGGTCAAAGAAAAATGTGTGAATTTCGCTTTTTGAAATGTTGAAAAGTCCACTTGTCCAAAATCTAAAATATGAAAAATTTATGGGGATATCTTGATAGTATTGCCATCAAATTCGCACAAGATAGTCCTTAATGATAACTCTTGGAGGCGCATATTAACGAATCGGCTATGATCGCAAATCTATTGATATAAAAATGCTTTCAAGTTAGCTTCCAAATACATCAAGTGTCGGTGATCCTTTTCTCTTTCTTTCTTCAATTTTATTAACTAAGATTTCAAGTTGTGGTTTTCAATTGATAACTTAACAATTTCTCTGTTTCATACTAATAATTTTCTCTTTTATTTCAATTACATCTTCTTTTGTCGGTAATCTTTTAACAGCTCCATCTAATAGATTTCCAATGGTTGTTTCCATTAAACTAAGTAAATCTGTAACAGATATATTACCGAGAGAATTATTTGGGAATAGTGGAGAAGTTCCATTTATAATTCCTGCTGCCATTTCCATAGGTATTTCCATTTATATGTGTAGTTTTAGGCTCTACTGTAAAATTCGTACCGAACAGCTGTTGTCTCTCGATATTAAACACAGCTTGCATGTGACAGCTCTCACCTGATCTCATGGCTGAACAAGAAGGTTAAATCATGGGCCCATATGATTACAATTTTTTTTTATATCCACAAAATTTTAAGATGTCAAAATCATATGTTTATGTTGATTGCAGCTCTCCAAATGACACTGCATAGCAAATGCATCTAAAACCAACTCACGCATTCATGTTCAAAAATGACTTTTGTATCTTGATAACATATTCCAGTCCCAAAATACCACGCACATCAGTTTTTAAAGTGCATCATGAACTGTTTTTGTTAATAGCTGGCGACGAGCCATTTGACTGAATTCCATTCTTAACTTTGGTGGGTATTATTGTCTTATTTGTCTCATATCGGCGTCCCTCGGATGAATTATCCACTTTAAAATCACTCGTAGGTAACACAATTAAATGAATTGAAATGAATCTTCACTTTTCTCTGGGTTTGAATTATTTTTTTCAGGACAATTGAAAGAATAAATAATTGCCACTTTTACCAATGCCATACTATTCTTTTATCAGCTGATTTTGACTTCTTAAAATTGTAAACAACATATTGAATTTTTTGTTTTTGTAATCGTGTTTCAACCTCTTTATTCAGCCATGCCTAATCTTCTCTCTTGGTGTAGCGAATAATTTAACTTTCCTTTCTTTGCCGGGCTTCTTTACATAGTTTTTAATACATGTCGATACGACTAAATTCTCATTACTTTATATGAAAGATGATCTTCCACCAGTCTGTCAGAATATCATGAATTTTTTTATAATTAATGGGAGCGCATTTTTAACGCGTTCACTCAAGTTTAGAGTTGCTAAGGTATGCCCTGTTTCATATCCACTTTTATTTTTTGTTTCAATATAATTCAGTTTAAGTCCACCCATATTTTGAGAATTTCGAAGTTTTAGCTACTCCCCATTTCTGGTTTGGTGTGGTCTTTCAAAAAGTTCAGAATTCACACTATGTTCTACGTAATAAATATTACCGAATTAAAACTAAAAGAATTAAAAATAAAAAAATTCAATTCAAAATTCTATGATCTCTTAAGCTATTTGAACATTTTCCTATAAGGTCCGCAAATATTTCTATTACTCTCACTATTATAAGCTAAACTCTATACATTTAAAAATATTTGTTGTTTTTTTTATTATGTTAATATTTTGTAAATATCTCCTATGATAAAATCATATAAATATATATGTAATCTCCCACTATGTATAAAAGAAATGTATTTATGTACTTTATAAGGCTTATTAACAAATGAAATTTAAATTTAATTGAAAACATGTCGTTTTAACTTAAGATAGCTTTACGTTATTAAATGAACTAATAAAATCCAGTGCAGAAAATCTTCGACACAGATGTCATCAAAAAATTACCACTCATTTAAATTTTCGTAATCCATCCTCCAAAAATAAGCTAAACATTTTTCGAAAGTCTCATAAAGTTTATAAAATGTGAGCAAGAGAGGATAATATTTGATCTTTTAAGAAGATTATTGTTACCATGAATCTGGAAAAAAACTGTATTTACATAATTCATATTTGAAATTATCTTTAGTAAATTGTTGAAAAATAGTACCTCACAGGGAATTAATCAAAAAAAATCTTCTTTATAAAGAGGGCCTTATACGGTCGAATAAACCATACGTCAGAGATTCGCGTATTGGTTATGTATTGCCGCAACATGGGAAAAATAAGAAGAAGGTTAAAAAAGCAATAAAGATAGACGAAACCCAATTTCTGAAGTTATTTGTTTTATAAAAAAAGAAAGAAGGAAATTTTCGTAAAGATTTAATTACATGTCATGCGTTAATCCGTGCGTTGATGGAAGGGTTGATTTTTTCAGTTTGAAGCACTCTAACAAAACTGTTGTTTTCAAAGAGAAAATTCAACTCTTCAATCAACGGACGCATTAACGCATTGTATGTAATTCCACCTTAAAAATCCATGTATATGAACAAAAGAATGCTTCTTGAAGATATCCACTTAATAATGTGAGCAAATGTTTGATAAGTTACAAATTACTTCTTGCCTAGAGTTCCATCGAATGGAAGCAAAAATCTTCAAAGTTTTTATTTCACAATTCTGGTTTAGAGTTATATAATTCTAAAAATGGAAAAAATCAATGTTCGTTTGATTTTATGCCAAAACGTTCCACATGGACGGACACGCGGACATGGCTTTATACTAGCAGATTTGTCGCCGTAACGTGTTGTGTCGCTGGATTTAACCGACCGCGTAAGGTTCACCGTAACGCTAACTCTCAAATTATGATATATATGTAACATGAATATTTTTTTCCAATTTCGCCTAACAAAGATCTTCTAAAATGCTAAGCGTATCGATGATTTAAAGATAAATTGCGCTATTCTAAACTACACTGCCGAATACTATAATATTTGTATATTTGTAAAATGTAGACGCTTTCGATTTATAGCTTCGACCTGGAGGTGGATTCTCCATTCCCTTTATATAACCTTAGAAAATATGTTTTTTCATTCAAGTACATCTGTGTGTTTAACAAAAAAATTATAACGAATTTCTTTAAATATGCTAATATTTGTTTATGGTGGGTATAAAGCGATGACCTCGTTCAAATGGAAACTTGTTATTGAAATATAAAGGGTGATTTGTTAAGAGCTTGATAACTTTTTAAAAAAAAAAAAACGCATAAAATTTGCAAAATCTCATCGGTTCTTTATTTGAAACGTTAGATTGGTCCATGACATTTACTTTTTGAAGATAATTTCATTTAAATGTTGACCGCGGCTGCGTCTTAGGTGGTCCATTCGGAAAGTCCAATTTTGGGCAACTTTTTCGAGCATTTCGGCCGGAATAGCCCGAATTTCTTCGGAAATGTTGTCTTCCAAAGCTGGAATAGTTGCTGGCTTATTTCTGTAGACTTTAGACTTGACGTAGCCCCACAAAAAATAGTCTAAAGGCGTCAAATCGCATGATCTTGGTAGCCAACTTACCGGTCCATTTCTTGAGATGAATTGTTCTCCGAAGTTTTCCCTCAAAATGGCCATAGAATCGCGAGCTGTGTGGCATGTAGCGCCATCTTGTTGAAACCACATGTCAACCAAGTTCAGTTCTTCCATTTTTGGCAACAAAAAGTTTGTTAGCATCGAACGATAGCGATCGCCATTCACCGTAACGTTGCGTCCAACAGCATCTTTGAAAAAATACGGTCCAATGATTCCACCAGCGTACAAACCACACCAAACAGTGCATTTTTCGGGATGCATGGGCAGTTCTTGAACGGCTTCTGGTTGCTCTTCACTCCAAATGCGGAAATTTTGCTTATTTACGTAGCCATTCAACCAGAAATGAGCCTCATCGCTGAACAAAATTTGTCGATAAAAAAGCGGATTTTCTGCCAACTTTTCTAGGGCCCATTCACTGAAAATTCGACGTTGTGGCAGATCGTTCGGCTTCAGTTCTTGCACGAGCTGTATTTTATACGGTTTTACACCAAGATCTTTGCGTAAAATCTTCCATGTGGTCGAATAACACAAACCCAATTGCTGCGACATTTCATTCATCGACATTTCACGGTCTTCAGCAACACTCTCAGAAACAGACGCAATATTCTCTTCTGTACGCACTGTACGCATTCGTGTGGTTGGTTTAATGTCCAATAAAGTAAACTGAGTGCGAAACTTGGTCACAATCGCATTAATTGTTTGCTCACTTGGTCGATTATGTAGACCATAAATCGGACGTAAAGCGCGAAACACATTTCGAACCGAACACTGATTTTGGTAATAAAATTCAATGATTTGCAAGCGTTGCTCGTTAGTAAGTCTATTCATGATGAAATGTCAAAGCATACTGAGCATCTTTCTCTTTGACACCATGTCTGAAATCCCACGTGATCTGTCAAATACTAATGCATGAAAATCCTAACCTCAAAAGAATCACCCTTTATAAAAATCAAATCAAAACAAAACTGCAGAGAATTTTGAATTTGGCCGTTATAAACAACCAATCTGCCAGTTTGAATCGATTTTGACATTAATCGAATTGAATAATTACAAAATGTTGTTAGCTTAGCTTTTTAATTTCTTTTTGTTTTTGATAAAATATTGATTGGTCGATATTCGTAGGTTGCTAGTTTAGCAGAAGAAGAAAGTATATGATCTCCTCAAAAACGATGCAGGAGCATGGTATTTTTCGAAGGTGTATCGCCAATGTAGGGATGGTCATCTATCTGACTTCAAAAGATGTCTCAGATGGAGGAAAAAGAGAAAGATTACAAAACAGAATTCCTGAATAGGATTCAGGATTCTTTCTATTGAAATTATGTGTCCACCCGAATTTACCGGCACTAAAAATACAAATGCAGAATTAAAAAAGTCGGTAAAGGCCTAATACATATTTGAGCTAAATTTTTTTTTTGCAAACCAAAAAAAAAAATTGTATGGTTTGCAAACCAAACATTCCCAACTGGATGTCGATACCAATGGAAAGTGTCACCAACTAAATGTATACAACTCAGTCACAATCAAGTGTGTAACTGACCTGCGATAACAAAACGAAAATAAGAAGAAAATGCAATTAGATCAATACAAGAATATTGGCAATGAACAACAATAAATGGAAAAATGAACGGAGTGCGTGTTTTGTAATACTACCGTGTAGATTTAGCTGTCACTCGAAAAGTCTAAGATCTAGGTGTAAGTGCCTTAATGTCGAAAATTTGCACAGGGCATGGTTTCATTGACGTTTTCGGAACTTTACATAAACTTTTTCGTTAGGAGTCCACTTAGTGGTTCCAAAAATGCCAATCAAAATAAAAGAATATCAAAATTTTTGTAAACAAGTAAGCATATCGTGGTATTTAATCATATTGTTTTGCGAAAACTAAAAATTTGCTTAGTATAAAGAGACACAGCCAAAGTCAGTTGCTAGTTTTCCGAATTTATCTCTTTATTATATACAAAAATTACATAAGACGTCAATATTCATTAATCGCCTCTGTGAAACCCCCAATAATAACAAAATACTCTTTTTACCCGTTGCAGAAAGCCACAGTGAAGTGACCACTGATAGCGTAACGCGACGACAAGATTCAACTACAGAACAACAGACAACAACCACAATTAGTCAGACAACGCCACAACAAACAACCGCTCTAAGCACGGTGGTCACCACAAGTCAGACATCGCCACCTACAACTGTCTTGACCACCTCAACGCAACGCACAACCAGCACTACAAGCACAACTTCAACGACCACAACAACCACCACTACAACGGCAGCTACACCCACCCCCGAAATACGAACGACAGCCACCGAAAGAGATACGACCACATATGATGTTGTGCATGTCTTTAAGTCGGATGATAAAAGTGAAAATTCCAATATGGTATACCCACAGATACCCGAGGATCGTCTACCACCTCCTCCGCCACCGCCCATCCATGATACTGAGGGAGGTCTACCCTATTTCCCTCTGCCACCACAAACACCACCCTATGGCAATAACAACTATCGACCCAAGGGCAAAGGAGGTCGCATCAATTCCATTGAGGAGGAGCGTACAGCCATGATCATCGGTATTGTAGCCGGTATCCTGATCGCTGTAATTTTAGTTATTTTACTGGTTTTATGGTTAAAATCCAATGGGGATCGTAACTATAAAACTGCTGGTGAAAAAACTATTTATGGTACACACAATCCTAATGCCTCACTTCTGGGCAATACGAGCACCAATGGCTCGTACCATCAGCAGCGACAACAATCGTCTAGCAATCATCTGCAATCATCGACGCAGGACGCACGTTCACGTTCTCACTCGGGCATTGCCATGCGCAACAATGGCAACGCTGACATGTGTGGACGATCGCAGCCAATGCGTGTCGAGCGTGTTTATCACGATTCGACGGATCATAGCGAAGGCGAAGATCGTCCCGGTCTCGTGAAAACGAAAAAGCGCGATTCCAAAGATGTTAAAGAGTGGTACGTGTAAATGGACCCCGACCAATGCCAATATCCGGTAGTCCCACCTATCACTCTTTCTATTGTTTTTCGGTGTTGGTAGGAAATCCAAATGTAAACGAACGTCAAATTAGCAATAAAAAGAATCAATAGTAAATACAAAACGAAACTATTCAAAAACAACCGTTAGCGTTATATATATACATACACGTACACAAGACACAAGTACCAAGTGTGTCCCTACATATATGTGTCCATATGAATAGTACGAGGGTCGGGTATACAGTTACTTAGTGCAATATATGAGAATTTGAAAACAAAAAAGATAAATATAATCTCATACCTAACTTAGCAGTTCTAAATTTAACTGAGAAAACCCTTTAAAGTCAATAAACGAAAACAAAACATATATTTCCAAAAATACAAAAATATTTAAATCCAAAGTTAAATAAATCAAGAAGGAAAAACCGACGAAACAAACAAACATCAGTTAATGTACAAATAATTCATTAAGATGCAATGAAAATGATAATAATTGGAGAACATTTCATCGATTAGAGATCATTAGTGCACTGTATCACATACTAGAGCTTTAATGTTAGCACCTTGAAGTAAAATAAATTCCAAAGATAACCATAAAACCTGACATTGAGAGTATAGCTATTTGTTGTTTTGTTTTTATTTAAATAGTAAATAATATAGTAAATAATGCAAATAATATTATAGATTATTAAATGTATTAGAGAGATATTGAATATATAATTTTAAAATTGTAATTAGCCAAAGAGTAAAGCTTATAAACTAGGAATAGCCTAGATACGGTTTAAATTATTTTTTGGATTTTTTTTTATGAAAATAATGTAGGCCAAACTGTCAGGTTGTCAATATGATCCAGTGCTCCATATATAGTCATCTAGTTTGATGAGATGTTTTCCAAAAACCCGTTTAAGTATTTTCTGTTTGTTAATAATATTTCAATAAAAACAAAAACATTTTAATAAATCATACGCAAAACAATAAAACAAATGTTCGTTATAACATGGAACCAGTAATTACAAAAAGTCAACAGCTAGATATTCAAACATAATGTCGTATTGTAGACATGTGAACGTTAAACAGATGAGTGTGAGAGAGAGTGCGAGAGAGGAATGAGTTTACTAGTTTTGCAAATGACTGAAAATGTTGTAACCTCACAATTTTTCCCAAATGACAATGTAGAAGAGACAAAGTGAGTAAAATTAACATGCCTATTTTGCATACAGGGCTCAAACATATTTCTGTTTTACGAATTTGCAAATTGTAAAATTTCTCAATCTCTAGTTTATGAACCATAATGATATTTCACAAGACATGTTTACTTACTGTTTCTATAGATAAGAAATTAAATGGGAGAATTTTTTTTGGTAAAATATGAAAAGGTTAGAAGCCAATGACATTTAAAAATTTATCTTACTGAATTCATAAACCAGAACATGTAATAACATTTTCGTGCAATTGAATAAAATTTTGAACTCCCATACTAAATTACGTACGTATTATTCCGTATATATCAAATATTTCACTTGATAAACTAAAAATAGGAAAGAGCAAATGATCGGTTATCCCATATCTAACAAAACCCGGTACCCCATATCATAAAAAAGTAATTGTTGTTTATGATACGTGTAGGAAATTCTCAAAGATAGCGCTGATTATCACTAAGAAGTAAGCAGAAACGGTGTACATTCATATCATAAACGTTTCCCACACTGAGATGTCTCTGGTAGGATAATGTTTCCAATTATAACAAGTGGTTTCCAAACCAGATATTAACGAAATCAAGAAAATGTTGGTAATGGTCAAAGTTGTAAAAGGCAACTTGCTGAGTTATTAACAATAACTGGGCCAAATTTGTACAAACGTATATATATATACATGTTCTGGTTTACGAATTCAGTAAGATAAATTCGAATGCGTTCCAGGTTCAATAAGACCGAACTTAAATCATTGGCTATAGATAGATGATATTCTTGCTTCGAATATAGGTGGGAAGTTTTGATCGTTTTTACAACATATTAATTATTCACAAGTTGTTTGGCGAATCCATACGTTGCTGTTTAAAATCATCCAAGTTAAAAAAAATGATTTGACGAAATTGCATTTTTACGATCTAATCATTTGTGACATGTAATGAGGAATTTAGTAATTTGCACAACTCTTATTTAAATCTTCATATTCCTCTCTCACTCTCTCTCTCTTTCTCATACTTTCTGATTAATTAATAAAACACTTTATTTACATTTAATGTATTAAAACCCAAAGGAAAATATTATTACTTTAGATAGCTTTTAAGCTTCAAAATTACCTTCTCCCAACAAATTAAAAAAAACAGCAAATACACACAACACACACATTGACATGCATATATACAAATATAAACAATTGTTGAACGGTCCTTGTAATAAACCAAATTATAACTAGAGTGAAAAAGATAAACCACTTCTCGATTGTTTAAAAGAAAAACAAGAGTGTAAGAAATCTCTCAGCTATTTATAACGAAAATACAGTAGGAGTACTTTAAGATTCTGTGCCATAGTAATTTAAGAAAATGAAAGTTTAGACTTGAATGATTGTTAAGTTTATCCTTTATTTCGCTTTATATTTAATTTTTCCTTTTTAATACTCTCACGATTTACAATGAAGGTGTATGAATGATTGAATGTAGATAATGAGCGATTAGATAGATTATGCGAAAAAGATGTATTATAAAAGCACAATTACAAATTATAATGACCTTTAGCTCTCCCCATTGATAACCCACTGTCACAGATCCCTTGCAGCCCCCAATGCAGCAAAAGTCCCATGTGTATCAAAATAATTATGTAATTGCATTGCCCTACTCTCCAAAAAAAGGCTTTAAAATCTAATGTATGCGACTTATTAATTATAGGCATTAAGATCTTTCTTTTCTTTCTCTCTCTCTCGTTTTTTGATTTGTATTATATTGCATTTCTTAGCATTGCATTGAATTTAAGAGAAAATGGAAAACAACTCACTGACATCTCAGTTACAAAGAAATTCTTCTAGAACATAGTGAGAGAGGAGAGAGAGGACAGATGTAAAATATTATTATGCAATGCAAATATAACCCATCCCCCCATATTATTATTAGTGCTTTTAGCAATGTATGGCTATTATTTTGTAAGGATAGAAGAAATGAAATGGATTGATTGTTAATTGTTTTCCGTTTATTGTTAGGAAGTAAGACCGGAAGTAGACATTTAATGATTTAGGTAGGGAAAGGAAGTGGTTTTCTTTGGAATAGGGTATATGTTGTTTTTCACAGAACACATTAACAGATACCTAAAAAATATATATATACACACACACAAACATGATAAGATATAATCTTGATAAATCACATTCTCCATAAAAAAACATTCACACTCTACACATATAGAAACATACAAATATACATACTACATTTATACAATCAATTTATATAAAAATTGAAGGAAATTCCCATTATTATAATGATATTCATTTTCTTAACAATCCTTAAAAAAAAGCAAATCCCCGTTCTTGTAAAACTTACTATATATTTAAAAAAGGTGCTGTAATCTATTAAACAAGACAAGAAATTATATATATTCAAAACAAAAATCAATAAATTACAACTAATTAAATGAAATACTCTTTCAATGTATTAATTAAAGAACAAGAAAATCCTATTATTAAAATTTCATTAAACTTTTCAAAATTTATTAATATCAGTAAAATAAAACACTAATGGAAATTTTAAAAACCTACATACATATATACACAGACAACCACTTACACATACATTTACATATACATATATATAAATAAGTATATATAGATGAGTATATATATAAATATATAATAAAATAGAAATTGAAAGAAATTATATATACATTATACATTAATAAAAAATATAAGGGCTTTAACCTATTTTTAAGAAAAAATTTTTCTCTTCGTTTTGGAAGCTTGATTTTTTTACTTAAATTTACAGTCATTAAATATTAAGCAAAACAATGATAACACAATTTACAACTAACTCCATAGCTAAACAGTTAGAGGAAATGCAACTCAAAGGAGTTAATTAAATTATTGGCTTACTATTTCCTGTTGTTATTTTATATTTTGTGTCCAGTCAGTTAATGTAGTGTTGCCAAATTAAAATTTTTCATAGCGACTGTCGACAGGCGAATAAAAAAACGTATGTATGTGTAACATATTTCTTAAAGAATCTCAAACAAAATAAATCTATTGTACGTTCTGGTTTTTTCTTCGATACGAACCAAAAGCTAAAACTGGAATGCGGAATATAAAAAGCCAGTGCTATATTCATTTGATTCGACGTTTTCTGTCATTGTGTAATAAATAGATGATTTTTTCTTATAACTCGAGTTGCATTTATCTCCTCAAATGAAGAAATATATTGTAAAATTATTTTTTCTAAGAATTTCTTTAAGTATATACATTTTCGCATACATATGTCAAAAAAGACTTATGGAATTTTGTAAGAAAAACCTCAAACATATCAATATTGATTAAAGACAAGACATGAAAACCAAAACGACAATGAAAAACACTTTTTATTTATATACTAAAAATATTTGAGCTCTACATTACATCATTACATATATAATTAAAATTGATTGTTTTTATTTATATGATTTTTGTACACCTTCTCTCCCGTAATCTGTAATAAAAGATTTATAACATTTGTAAACAAGTTGCATATAATTTTGTAACATAAGTTTTTATGCCATTTCTGTTTGCTATAATAGATTTAAGTAAAAGTTTGATTTATCTTAAGATTATGCCATATTTGTAATTCTAAAAAAACAACTTATATATGAAAACATTAAACACAAAGTTAAAGCTGCACAAGGAACTTTTTGCATTTAAAAACAAAAGTAAAAAACACAACACACACCAAGATAAGATAATTTAAATATAAATTTGTATGGAGTTTTATTTAGTTTATGATATTGAATTTGTTGAATGCCTCTTACAGCACTATCCACAAAACTTTTGTTAAATTTCCTTCCTTAAATAACTAAAAGCTAATCAATAATATAATAAATGAAAATAAAATATCTACATATAAAAATAGAAAAGGGTTGTGCGATTGATTTACTATAGAACACGATATATACTTATATCGATATAGGATATAATTGGCGCTTTAATGGAATATCATAAGAATTTCTTTTTGGAAAATTATCAGAACCAAAATACAAATAAACGTCACGAAAATGGAATACAAATATATAATATATTTATTGGGCACAATATGTTCTTAAAAATTCAACATTTATTAACAATTTGGAAAACTAATGCACGTGTTTTTGAAAAAGAAAATTAAAATTTATTTTATTGGGGTTATTATTAAAGAGGAAGACAAAGTGTAGCTAAATTAAAATGGAAGCACTGTACAAAGCAAAACGGCTATACAAAAAGGGAATTTCAATTGTATTTCGTAAATATCGATTCTAAATAACTGACCTAACTAATGAAATTTCCTCATTAAGTATCCCACTAAAAAAATTGGGAAGTTATTCCAAAGGCACAACTATAAAAGCACTTCCAAAAATGTCCTCCAAAAGAGGTTCTTTATTTTAACTGCACAGGAAGTTCATTTGAGTCAATTTTTTATAACTCACTTTTTTCATATTTTCAATGGGAAATTTAAAATTTTTTTGTTTCAAATAGGTTAAAAACAGAATTAATAAAATAGTACAAATTATTTAAATTTTGCCGGAAAAAATGATTCTAGAAAATTTGAGAATTTTTGAAAAAGTTTGATGCCAAACGTTCCAGACAAGCGTTAGAAAGCAATAAAAATCATAAAAGATTGTACAAATTGTTTATTTCTCAAAATATCACAGAATTTCTTAATTCACATCCCAATCACTGAATTCACATCAATTTTCAATTTTGCACCACTTCTGGATTCAAAATGAACATTTACACTACTCTTTTGGCGACGCTTTTTTTTGCTGGGATGTCTAATAAACAATATGGATACAAAAGTCGAAATTAGACTCTTCAATAAAACGACTTTTTGTAAAAACTAAGAAAATGGAATCCCTAATTTTCAAAAATTGTTGGTTCATCTTTGTGCGGTTGGACCCTTAATTTAATTTCGAAATAGGGGAAAACTAAAATTAATCTGTAGAACGCGAATGAGGTAAACATTATTTAATTTATCGCAAAATTTCTTCTGAATCTTTAGTTGAAACCTTACATACACAGAAAATTATATCACTAATATTTTTTCAATTAAAATCTTAATTGAATTTAAAAAATGTTGAATTAAAATATTTATTGATTGCATTACTTATTTAATAAATAAAATCAATTAAAAATTGATTAAATCAAATGGAATAATTGAATTGAATCAAATAATTTTGTGATTGTATAGTTCTACATTTTTCTGCATAGTTTTACATTCGTAATTTTCGGATTTATTCCCTGGAGGAATATTCTTAGTGCTTAATACCCTTTCCGACAATCAATTGAAGTTAACCATAATAGGTCATAGCTATGCCAAATGGTAAGTGAGTAAATATTATGGAAATTAATCGGCATTTCATTATCATTTTAAAATCCCCACCGATATTATTATCGTTTTGTGGATAAGACGAACGATTGGAAGCAGTGCCATATTGGATAAATGATTTAGAAGACCAAATAGAAACACAATCGAAAACTTGAACAAGAAACGATTAATCGCACAGCACTCCGATAGACCGATCCAAATCAAATCATTTTCCTTTTATCAATATTGAAATTTCAAGAATTTTCTAATTACTTTTTTACAAACTGATCAATACAAACAAATACACAAAATGAACCCCACCTTATTTTATTTTTTGCTAAGACGAAAACGAAACAAAAGCTAAGCTCTATATTTGAACTATTATCTTCTTATATTATACGAACAATATTATAGCAATCGGATACGGAAACAATGAACAACAATGACAGTAACAATGGTATTATTCAGAATTCTTATATACTCATTATGTATGTACCGCCTACACACATACATACATTCGTAGACACCAAAACAATACATTTTGGTATAAAGAAAATATCCATGAAATGGAAAAAAAAATATTTAATCAACCGAATTATGAATACACAAGAACTAAGAACAACTACAACATCCATGCTACTTTATTTATTTTAGGATTAAATCTATTTAAAATTCAAACTACTAAAACAAATGCTATTCAGACACACACACATACACACAAACAAACAAAAGAACCAACACACCTTTAATAATAATTATTTTTATTAATAAAATAAATTCCTTTTACCAATTAAAAAAGAGAAACGATGAATGCTATTGCACACTCCGGTACACTCATATTGGGTATTAGGGTGTATAAGTAATAAAATGTTTTTGTCTATCGTATTGCTTGGTATAATGATTTAATCAATACATCTATTTTTATACATTTCTCGAAATATGTAAAACTAATAAGATGTATTTAATATTAAAATTATGTTTTCGATTTTTTTTTGTTTAATCATAACCTGACTATAGGAAGTTTTGCCCATTATCGACACAAAACAGAATATATTTCGGGTTACCCTAAATTATAGAATTATGCTTAAATTATTATATTTTTTTTTGTTTTTACAAAACACTAGGCATGTACTATTAACTACATATGTACTTTATATACACTAAAAGAAATGTATATACATCTTACTGTTATATATAGTATATATGATATACATCCATACATATACATCTTATAACGTATAAAGGTAAAGTAAATGCAAAAACAGTAACAAAAGGTTTAGAAAAATTCATACAAAAGAATAAACCAATACAGATACAAATAACCCTCCTCCCCCAATATAACATTAACATAGAATGAACCTCATAATTAATTAATGATTATTGTTATAATTGATATATTTTAAAAATTATATTTTTATAAAAATAGTATAAATGCATACAAATGTGCTTAGGAAAAATTAATTGTGTATTTTTTGTTTGTAAAATTATTTTATTTGTAACATAGATAACAACAGTGTTTCTTCCTTCTTGTTTCTTGCCAATATTCACTCCTATGTTTACTACCCCTCATTACCACACGGCTGTGTATGCTAGGGAAAATTCTACGAGACGGTGTTATCGATCGCTAACAATTCTCCATAAGCAAGGCAGGGCTTATGGCCATTTTAGATTGGAGTTGTTTGTCATAATAGAAAGTGGAAATGTTTTCTTAATTGCAAAATAATGCATAAAATCATTGTGTGACAAAAAATAGTTTTTATTCAGCATTTTCTGTGATTTCACCTTATTATTACATCATGATAACAGAGAATGAAGCCAACCCATATATTCGTTGCGGCTGAGAAATATTTTTAGCCAGAGACGGATTGTCTATTAGGTAGGCGGCATTTATCCGCTGAAGAATCAAATTGACGGTATCCGAATCGATCGAAGATGAATTGTACAACCAATCTAACAATCCAATTGATGTTACATTATGGAAGAAATTATTCAAAATTAGTCGATAAAAATGCTAAATCCATTTTAGAATTGCGAATTTTTGAAAATATTTGTGGTCAAACATTTCAGACAAGCGTTAGAATGCATTAAAAATCATAAAAAATTTATAAAAAATATTTATTTGGCAAAATATCACAACATTTTTTAAATATCACTGAGTTCAGACCCCCTAAGAAGTGATTCAAATTCAGTGCAACGGCTGTTGAAATGGTGGACATCCGTCCTGTGACAAGCCCATGTTAAATTCATCGCTGCTGCATCAATTTTGCAACATTTCCGGATCCCAACAGAACATTTTCACTACTTTTTTGGCGACGCATTTTTGCTGAGTTATTTTAGCTATATTTTAATTTTTGTAGCAACGCGGTATTGAATTATGTTTCAGGGAAGCCTAACACTTTTGGTACAATATAAAACAATTATATATTATTTTTCAAATTTAAATAAATAAATTTTAATAAATGGGCGCTACAATCCATTCGAAATGTGCCGACGTGATAGGGGAAAGTTAGAGTGTTAACACAGCATACAAAGCTATCTAATTTTCTTGACTCATTTATCATTGCATATTGTGGCACAAAATATTATATATCACACAGAAAAAAACACCATCACCGAAAATTTTCCAAATAAAATTATAATTGTTGGTGATTTCACTTCTGTGAACGAAGACTAAAATATTTTTTTCTGTGCAGTAAGCTGATGAAATTGTAATCCTTAAAAAATTATTTAAATTTTTCGAAATTAAAGATCGGGTCAAGGTGAATCGACATTTCTGCTAACAGATTTCTTTATAAAAAAAAAAAACAAACTTAAAATAATATTGATATTACCATTCAATTTTGATTCATTCAAATCGAAAAATAACCCATAAAATTTCTTAGCAAATTCTAAATTGAATCTCTAGACAAAAGTGATATTACTTATGGTCACAATTTTTACACTCAAAAAATGAGTTATGCATAACAGCAAAAATGTTTGCAAAAAAACGATTTTGTGTGCGGAATAAGAGAAAGCAGCCACTATAGGTGTTTCAGCAAACATCCGTTAGTTGAAACAGCAACCATTTTTCTCTGCTGAAATAGAAAACAAATACTGCTGAATTAGCAAACGTGTGTGTTAACAATATTTGATAAACTTCGCTACTGAAATAGCATTACTTGAAATGGCTGTTATAGAAGCAGAAAGTTTTAATCGATATTTTGAAGTAAATTAATCTCCTCATATATTAAAAAAGGGAGATTTATTTACAAATGTCATTGCTGTAAATCTCTTATCGCATAGACCGGAGGGAATTTATAATTTTATCAGAATCAGCAGAAAATGTCAGCAAACTACGGACTTTTCAGCAATATGTCTGTTGTGTTGGCAAAACCCAAACAAACAGCAGTCAGTTTTTGTTATTAACAGCAAACATTAGATACAACAATGTTCGAGATTTTGCGTTTTCTAGGCCTTGTTATTATTTATCGCGTCGATAACACAGCTAACCACATACAAAATGTCGACTAACCGTAGCTCTCTCCGATTAAGTAATAATTGGAGGATGAGCAATTAGCCCCTATCATACAAAAGAGTCTGGATTATGTTTTAATTTATTCTACATAGGAAAATTGACAAAACTGCTAAGAAAAATTGTTGTATTTATTAATGTATTACCAATTGTACAATTTTTATTATTATTATTACATTTATGTAACAAAATAAATGCATATAGGAAACATTAATAATAAACTGAAGAAGAAGAAGCAAATAGCCAGAAAACAAAACTATATTTGTATGTAGAAATATTCCTCAAGTGATTGTTAAACAAAATCAATAATAAACGATAGCTAAATAAAAAATAAAAGTTAAAAAACAAATAGAAAAAAAAAATTAAATACAATTGCTTTGTTTGTGTTAGGTTTTTTAATTTATTAAGTGAAAAATATACTCTAAAGCATACATACATTTATATTTATATATATATATATATAAAATACATCATACAAAAACAAAAGATAAAACCTAAGAAAAGTAAATATGATATATCTAAAATAAATTAAAAATTCTTAAAATAAAAAAAGCAGAACGACTGATTAAATCACAAGAAACAACAAATAAATTATTATTATTATAATTATTATTTGAAAGGCAAAAAGTTACGATTATGATTTAAATAAATTGCATATAATTAAAAAAAAACAGAGATATTAAATTATTAACAAAACCAAAAGAAAATTATGTATTATGATAATAATATAGACATTATTAATAACTAATTATAATGAAAGAAAATAAAAGAAATGAAATAAAGTATTTATTGAATAACATAATATCATGGAAATTGTTTTTTAATCTTTTTAATGAAGCAAGAAGACAGATATCGACATTATTGCAAAATGCTCTTCCGTATATTCGAGACTTTTCCCCTTTCCTTTTGGGTACACTCATAGAAAAATGTCCGTTGTTAACAGCGAACGCTGTCTGCTGTTTTCCAGCAAAGAAAATGCTGCTGTTTTAGCAGTTTTTTTGCTAAAACATCAAACAATCTGTTATTTTGGAACAGCAGACGTTCTGCAGAAAAGTCAGTAGTTTATTGAAATTTTCTGCTGATCCGAATAAAATTATAGATTCACTCCGGTCAAATGGGCAATAGTAAAATGGTACACATTATATAACTACATTACATTAAACATTAAAAACAAATTATTATGCAAAAACATTTGTGAACAAGCCACGAATCGCGAATACAAAGGGAGCAGCGTAGCTATGTTTCCATTAAAATAAAAAAAATCTCTGCCAATATCCAATTACTTTGCTTTTCGTCTTACTTTGATAGCATGTTTATTTAGTGTGATTAGCTCCGTTCGAGAACCCAATAACTTTTGATAATTATCACAATTTTTTACTAGAAGTCGATCGATTACGCCAAAAAGCCTGCAAAAGAGAGCGTGAGACTACATTTGACAGTTATCAGATTGAGTGTTTGATAACAACAAAACACAAGTTAAATGTACATGTTCCGCAATTATACTGGAAGCTAAAAATCTGAATATGTTTAATGTTTTAATTTGGAATATACAAATAGGAACTGGATTGCATTCGCGTACTTTTCAGCAATTTTAAGGAAAGAGAGTAAAATGTACATTTACTCTCTTGCTAGTTTTTACCATCGACCTTATAATATTTATATAGATGAGCCATGGGTGTCAAACTATGTTTGACAGTTCCGAAGATTAAGAATAAACGAGAAAAATAAGAGCACGCTTACAATCTCTTTCGTTTTCCTTTTTGTAGTTAGTCAATTTTACACAAAATTAGAACGTTTATGATGCAACAGAGGATTTACAAATAAATTAATATATTAAAAGTTCATATTTGAACAAAAATTGTGACCAAAACCGAAAATTAAAATACGAAATTTAATGTTGAGCAGCATTGCTCTTTACGAACAACACAAAAGCAAATGCGCGACTCTTTACGAAAAAATCAAAACGAAATGTCAGAAAATTAATTTTTGGAACTAACACATCTTTTTTAAAGAGAATAGTGGATCATCTATGTATTATAAGGTCTATGGTTTTTACTGGATAATTATTGCCAGAAAAACAGACCTATTGTTGGTGAAATGGTCTCATCAGTTTTGACAAATGTCAACGTCGATATGTCAAACGCCGTCAAAGCATCACTTTTAAACGAATTTAATGCGCTTTACAGACTATCAGTTATTCTGCACGGAATGTCGGTGTTTGTAAAGAATCTTACAGTGTATCGGATCGATACGACTTGTCGGCAATGACTAAATAATCGGTAAATGTGTTATCGATCCCATAAACATGTAGCAGTATCGATTATGCCTTCGGACTTAACTTATAATGTGCACAATATATGGGATATGTTCGACACGAGCACTGTCATCCGTAATAACTGATAGTCTGTAAAGCGCATAATGCGCTTTTGTACCAGCGTACGAAAACAAACAAAACAAAACGTTTCCAATTGTTTCGTTTCGTACAATCCACATATCCAAAACGAAACGAAACCCCAAGATAACGGCGCTTGCCTTTCGTTTTGTATTGTTTTTGTTCGTGAGTGGAAACCAAACCTAAATTAAAAAGTACTGCGGTGCTTAGTAAAATATAGAAAACAAAACAATACACATTGAATGCAAACGTTTCGCAAACGTTTCATTAAATCGTTACAAGAAGAAAAAACTTGAATGTTATTTATTTTTGTCTTGCATTATTTATTCAATTTATTCTTGGAACAATAACACCTGTTATGTTGGTAAACAAGATTTTTTTAAACATTTTTATCATCGTTTCGCTCAGCAAACGTTTGCAAACGTTTTATTCCTATTTCGTTTCGTTGTTTTGTTTTTGTCTGCGTACAAAACGATTGACGAAAAGTTTGTGACTTTAAATGATACGTACATCAATCGTTTCGTTTGTTTTCGTACACTGTTTTGTACTATTCCCAATAAACACAAGCATTGGAGAAATTCTTATATTCAATACGCTTTTAAACATTTTGTTAAAGAATTAGATTAGAGTTCAATTTGAGAAAATATTGAGAAAATCGCGTTCTCTACAAAAAACAGACATTACCCTCAACAGTAGAGGTCAACACGTTAGCAACAATTTCTCAACTCATTAGCAACAACTTTTCAAACTAGATCTCATTTTAATGATTAAAACCTATTGGAAAATTTGTTGAAAGCAAACAATTTGCAAGGCCATTTGATTTAATGTTGAAGATTGTTATATGCGTCTATAGCGGCGTTTGACATGGCCGTCCGGCTGACTACGGCGATCTCAATGGGTGTGGGACTCAACCCGCCTATATCAAACCCAGAGCACTAACATTGAAAGGATTTGACTTACACAAATACAAAAAACGCGACTTACGACAATCTCAAATGGGAAAACATTGATCCAGAGGTCTTGGTGTTTTGACATCACACTTGCCCACCCAACCATGACCCAAAGCACTCCATTTTCCTCAATTCCATATTTCTTTGGGCCCCTTAATACCACACACACAATGGTATTCACACAACTACCTCATACCTCTTCACACCTTTAAGGTGAGTATTAAGTTCGAGTTTAAGGTGGGTATTAAGTTCGAGTTTAGCCGCTAAAAACGTCATTTTTTCACGATTACTTTTCTTTAATAATCCATTTTAAGGAATACAAACTTTGTGAAAATTTGCTTTGGGCTTTTCCCCATCAAGTTATAATAAAATTTGCAACAAATCTGTATAATTTCATGCATTTTTCTTACTGATTTAGTTTTCACTTTAGCGATTTTAGCGGCTAAACTCGAACTTAATACTCACCTTTAGCCGCTAAAATCGCCATTTTTCACGATTACTTTTCTTTAATAATACTTTTTAAGGAATACAAACTTTGTGAAAACTTTCTTTGGGCTATTCCCCATCAAGTTATAATAAAATCTGCAACAAATATGTATAATTTTATGCCTTTTTTAATGATTTAGTTTTCACTTCAGTGAAAAAACTCGAATTTAATACCCACCTTTATATTGATTATTTTCCCTCTTTTTTCTATTTATATTGTTTTTGAATCGAGAATAATACTGAATAATATTTCTTTTTCACGCAATTTCAGGAATAGTATCATCTGTCGACGTTTTATACTCTATGGCGCAAGGACAGACATACACAACAACTGATGAAACACAAAGTTACCTGGTATTTTTGCTCTTATTGACAGACTTTCGTTTTCTTATTTTCTTGCAGGATTATGTTGAATAAACAGACTTGAAGCCTCCAACCATCAGCATCCATATATATGGCTTTGAGTTGTCCAACAACGTAGTAATCCACCAACTTCGCAAATTCGGCGTTCTTGCTTTCCCCAAAGAACTTGGCTTTGTGTGTTGGGGTACAAATGTGGACGAAAAGATATTCTCCAAACTTCTCAATATTGGCTTCAACATAAGCTCTCAACGAGCAACCAGAAAAGAAGAAAGCACTGGCCCTCACAATTGTCCACGGAGGCCAGTGCAGATTCTGTCGACCACCAGATTTTTTTCTAGTATTAATTACTGTGTAATTAAACACTAAACACAATCAATCCTTTAATATTACTTTAATTATATTACACTTGTTAATATTTTAATTTAACTTTACAAATAAATACATTGGTTTGAATGTTCACCAATAACGTCTTGTTTGCCTCTCAGCTGGGCTACCCTTGTCATTTATATACCCCCGCTTTCAACACCACCAAATGCCAACTTTCCAATGTCCCCCATTTTCTTCGTCCATTCCTCTTTGACACCCTCCTTCGTTTTGTTTTCCTGTCGATTTAATCGTGAATGATAATACTGAATACTACCCTGCAATTCAAATTAACGGCTGTTGACTTCCACTTTACTAACATGAATAGAGGATCTAACTCATGCTTAGTGTAGTTCAACATACCGTGGCGCAGAATCATGACATAGTCCGTGTGAAGATCTGCCTATCCGCTTGAAACTGTCCATACCCAATAAACATCATCCTGTGATCGTTTTTCAAATGCAACAACTTTTCAAATAAAACTTTAAGGAAGTCACTAAATGTATATCTCTTTGCAGAATACTAAAATTATGGATTCTACGTTCTTGAAAACATGAAAAAGCTGACCGATGAAAAAATGGTGCACAATTAACTGGAACTGCTTCAAATAGTTTATAATAATTATTACATCAATATGAAAAATTAAATCAACACTTTAGAGAAGTCACTAAATTTAAATCTCTTCGCAGAAAACTAAAATCTTTGGATGCTACATTTTTGCAAACATTAAGAAGCTGGCCAATGAAAAATGAGTGGCTTATCGACAAGAAAAAGTTTCCAGAAACATTACAAGTGCAACCAATTAAAATTGTTATAAACAACAAATTGTTAAAATCAACAACTTCTGAATTAAAATGTGCATCACATCGTCAGTTTAATTCATATGCTATTATCAGTTTAAAATGGATATTTTGTAAATTCCTTCTGCTGGAAATCAATTCTAAACAGCTGTCCCGTACGTTCCTAATTTCAAATTGCCCGCATGTTAATAAATTTTAACGCTGTTTTATGACACCAAAAGGAAGGAAATCGAATTATCAATGCAAAAGTGTTTACTGATAATGTTTAAGATATTTAAAGTTTTGTTGTTTGTTTTTTTTTGTTCTTATTTGTTGATATGTTTAATAAAATTATTATTTATCAATTGGTATTGTAGTGTATTATGTAGTGTAGTGTATTATTATATATTTTATTTTGATGAAATTGAATAAATTATACAAAATTCATAGAATTTTGGCTTTGACTTTAAATTTGAAGTGGGGATATCATTCAGACAAATTAAGGTTGAAAAGTATTTGCAACGATGTTAATTTTGAATTTGACTCGCATCGAAAATTGTTTGACAAATTATTGAGTAGCGATGCATTTTAATTTGAGGATAACACTTGAGATATTATTGCTAATGTGTTGAATTTCACTGTTGAGGGTAATGTCTGTTTTTTGTTGAGAACGCGATTTTCTCAACAATTTCTCAACTTGAATGTTACCCTGATCCTTTGAAAAAATGTTTGAAAAATTATTGAAATTTAGCATTTTTCAAACGTTTGTGTTTATTGGGTAGTAGCACTTTAAGACAGTCATAAACAAAAATACTAGCTGGATCTCAAACACTACCAACCACATTTGAATATTGCTTGAATCCAAACCTATTCCACCAACTACGCAACAGACACGCCACAGTCACACGCTCCCATTTAGCCCTACCCGCTACATGAACTGCCACTGCAGCCAACCTCTACTGCTTCATTTCTTCCACACCATTTCACAGCCACACATCAACAAGAAGCCATTCACCCAGAAAATATTTTCTTCTCTTAAATGAGAAGAAAAACTATTTTCCACAATACTACCACTGCAAACATAAACATCCGTCACAATCTTTTGCCACCTATAATATATCCGTGGACACCAAAAATAGAAATTACATAAATTTGCCATGGTCCAGTTGGCCACCCCCCTATGCCATTGTATGTTGCTGCATGTGCCTGCAACAAGATGGGATTCACTATCAAATTGATATGGCGTTACCTATGAAAAATGCTCATCCTTGTGTTTGTTGGGTTGCCTCTCTGTGTCAACACAAAATGAAAAAGGTCTGGCAATTTGATTCACTTGGATGTTGTCGTCGTATCAAAACAAAACACACTCCAAAACAAGGGCAAATTAATTGTCAATAATCTAAAGTAGAAATAATCGCAAGTTGAAATACAGTATGCCATTTGATTTACAACTGATAAGAAGATAATTGTCACTGAGTCACATAGTCCGCATAGGAACTCAAAATGGATAAAATTACTTTCATACCAACAGGTGGGTGCGTATAAATATCAGTATGGAAAATGGAGACGAGTGTATAATCCCATTACAGAGCATCAACATAGAAGATTGAATCCTTTAACAGGACAATGGATTTTGGTTTGTCCACATAGGATGCTCAGACCCTGGTTGGGTCAAGAAGAATCACCACAACAAAATAATTTACCACAATTTGATCCGAATAATCCATTATGTCCCGGTGTCGTTAGACCCAATGGTGAAGTAAGTGCTACATTTATCTTCGTTGCCTAAGTGAAATAAAAACAGATTTTAAATTTGAATTTGCCACAATAAAATTGAGAAGGAATAAATTACCAATATATCATAAATACAAGAAACAATTTTAGAAATGGAGCTAAAACTATTGCCGTTGGTTTTGTTGTCAATGTTTTTAATAAATAAAAACACTTTGGCTTTTTATTACAGAAAAATCCCAATTACAAAAGCACTTTTGTGTTTACTAATGACTTTCCAGCTTTACTAGAAGATATTCCCTCACCACCAGAAAGCAATGATCCACTTTTCCAAGCAACTGCTGCTAGAGGAACATGTCGTGTTATGTGTTTCCATCCCAAGTCTAATTTGACACTGCCTTTAATGATACCAGAAGAAATTGAAGCTGTCATCAAAGAGTGGATAAACCAATTCAATGAACTAAGTATGAAATACACTTGGGTGCAAATTTTTGAAAACAAAGGTTCTGCCATGGGTTGTTCCAATCCGCATCCACATTGTCAAATATGGGCATGCTCATTTTTACCATCAGAGCCTTCACTTAAGGACAATAATCTTAGAAAGTACTACGAAAAATACAAAAAGCCCATGCTAAGCGATTACGTAGCTAAGGAATTGATACGTAAAGAGCGCATTGTTATTAATAATCCCGACTGGCTGGTGGTAGTGCCATATTGGGCCTCTTGGCCATTTGAAACGATGATCATATCTCGCAACAATAATAAACGCATAAATGACCTTACACTGGAACAACAAAAGAATTTAGCTTTGGTTATCAAACAACTGACAACGAAATATGATAACTTATTTAAATGTTCTTTCCCATACTCCATGGGTTTCCATGGGGCACCCACCGGTGATCTATCCGCAAATGCAAATGACCATTGGACCTTGCATGCCATTTATTATCCTCCTCTTTTGAGATCGGCAACGGTAAGGAAATTTATGGTTGGATTTGAATTGTTATGCCAAGCCCAAAGAGATTTAACGGCAGAGCAGGCTGCTCAGCGGTTGAGAGATTTGGATGGGGAAAATCACTATTTAAAATTGTAATAATACTAGAATATTAAATAATATATTGTTATTTAAATGAAAAAAAAGAACGTTTACTTCTTATATAGTGATAAAAAAAAAAACAACATGTATGTATGTTTTGAAACTTTCAATTTATTTTGCATCATGATAATCAAAAATCATGGGTTAAAATCCATTAGGTTATAAATTATTTTCTGTTATTTATATAAACCACATAGTCAAGTCTTTTTTATACGTATATAAACGTGTATTTTGTATGTGTATTCGTGTGTAATTATGTAATTTAGTATTTCCCTTTAATTATCTGTAATATAAACATATAGTATATGTGTGTAAATACTTATATGCGTGTAAATATCTATATCATATGGTTATAGGCCAAAAAGACAACAACACATTTTTTTATTCGAAACTTTTTATAGTCTTCTTCGAATATCATCAATAAACAACATTTTCCAAATACTTATGAACTGTGTAAACTTTAACAACCAACAAGGACATTTATACTAATCACTTTACTAGTATTACAATTATGACATTATATGTATATTATTAACAACTATATTTTTTTGTTTGTTTTTTGTTTCTATTCTAATTTTGATACTATATATAAAAAAGCGTTACATATAAACAATGTACAATATACATGTGTAGCGGAGCAAACAACCATACATACCGGAAATACGCACACAGCTGCATGATACGTATTATTATTTTATTGGATTGGGTATGTAGTACAAGCAATGTCAATGCAGCAAAAACATTAATTTAGGTATGACAAAAAGCAGCCGACACAATTCGACTATGACAATCCCTACACCACCTGAAAAACTGATATAGCTCTAAGCGAGTTTTTCCGCTAGAATTTGCTTGCTTGAAATATCCATTGTCAAAATATAATGTTCAAGAGTCTTATCAACAAAATTAAAATAAAGGTAGTAAAAGAATATATTTATGTTTCTTCTACAATATATATTAGCAATACAAAATGAAATTTATACTAGACAATTTTACTCGCATGTTGATTTTGATAGTATTTTAGTCCGATACAGATTTATTATTCAATATTCAAAAAGCCTACCTAATACAGGTTTGAATTTAATGACATCAATTGGGCTTTCCTATTTTGGCCGTTTTTATACCACAGCGTTTCGGGCAAAACAAGGTGATGTCTTTTAATAATTTTCTAACCTTTCATTATGGGAAGGTTTTAAAATATCCGAATATTTACAAATTACCTATCTAGGAAAATTAAAATGTATGCTAATTTGGCACTTATTTTTAGCGTTCACAAAAACTGTTTAACATTTTATGTGAGCTTAATCAATTAAATAAGGAGGATAAGGTTAGAATGCGAGAATTTGAGATCACATTGAACTTATTTTAGAACTAAGTAACTAAAAGTAAATAAACTTTTCGTATTTAGAAATATTTGGAAAGTATTGCGACTATTTAAAAGCAATATAGCCTTTACACTCACTATGCTTTATGAATTCCTTTCTCAAAATTGGATATAGATGGCAATGATTCGATTGTACATTCGTTACCGAACAGAACTTTACAGTACCTGAAGTTTTTCAAAAATCCTGGTAATTAAAGCTTAAATATCTATATCAGTGAGCATTGAAGCTAGTTAGTAAATGTTCGATTTTGAAGGTTATTACAATTTTACCTTTTGTCATCCATCATAAAATCACCAATTTCTAAATAGGGTGTAGGGGGTGGTATCATCTATAGTCATATCACCATTTAACATTGAAGCACATACAACAAGTGTATTTGCAGTGTTTTTGTGGTTGACTGTCGTACATTGAAACATTTAATGTAAGGTTTTAGGTTCAATTGTTCTTTTCCCGTTTTTGGAGATGATCCAAAATCGTATGAATGTAAGGAATGTCTTGAGGGCGCAAGGGTATGTGTTTGTGTAAATGTGGGGTATAAATGTTTTCCACCATGTACATGCATGTACACATCCTTTTGTATTCAACCAACGCACTATGTATTTGTAGGTATGTATAATAAGTATATGTGTGTGTGTATTCCTGTATTGTTGTGACTGGGTTATTTAGAATTTTTTCATAACCGCACGTTGTTGTAACGATTGCATTTCACTTAGAAGAACAGCAATATTGTATCGCAGACGGTGGAACATAGCCAAAGGCAATTCAAGAGTACGATAGCGACCATCCGAGAGCTGGAAATGCAATATTATGGTGGGTGTAACTGCAGAAACTCCGCTTCCAGCTGTTTTCTTTGTTAACGCGGAGGAAGACGATGAAGGGCCTCGAGGTATACTATAAAATATACAAAATGGGAAAAAACTCTTAATTTTTTTTCTATTATGTTGGATGTCGTTGCCTTTACTTACCCTTGAGTTAAAGATATATTGATGCGCCACTGTAGATTCTTGGCACAAGACCGCACCATTTTGGCTTCTACAAAGTTCTTGGTCAACGATGCCCTATGATTGTGTAAAACTTTGGCCAAATCTTCCACACATTCATCATTTATTCTGAATATAGAACAACTATTTCAGTTTTTCACTTCAATTACCATTAAAGTCCATACCTTAAATCCTGTTTCAGGCAATCCTTTAATTCGTCTTGTTTCACGGGCGTCCTTAGAAATATTTGCATTATCTGTAGAATTGCTGCAAAAAGTTCACAAAAATTTTCCGGTATTGTGTGTCCGGCATGGGTTAGTTTGTTTAATGCTAAATCCAATACCTCCGGGGAACATTTGGAACTTTCGATATAGTGAAATGACACTTGGATAAGTACCCGCATGACGGGCTTTGTAAGTTGTGGAAAAAATTTTACATAGGGACGAATAGTTTTTACAATAGTATAGCGGAAATTTGTAGACATTGTGCAGTATAAACGTTTGCTTCTTGATGTCCTTTTGACGAACTGTATTCTTCCGTTCACAAACAAAAATGACCTCCGCCTTTCTTTTTCGGATTGTTTGCACATATATGCATATGTCTGTATATGGCTCTTGATGGCATGTACCAGGGATGGTAAAATATTTTGTACTTTCCTCAGTAAAGTAGCGTACTATATTCGATTTCTGAAGCGAAACACAATACAAAGTAAAAAAATCGAAAAACTATGGAAATTTTCATTTCAGTTTTGATTTAAGTGGTACTTTGTTGTTGCCAGACGAAAATCTGAAGTTCGTAATAAGGGCATGTGAAATCCTTCTATGTGCTTAGTATATATGAAATTATTTATTTTATTTGGAGAATTAATTTATAGGAAACTATAATGTAATTTCATTTTATAATAAAAAATTGGGACAGGGTTGAACTCCTCCACGAGCCAACTAATATTTGCCTATTGTAAATCTACTGAGATCTAGGAGGATTTCGGCCAAAATCCTCCTAGATTTCGTGTCTAGTGCGGACGTAATGTATTAAAGCATATGACAGTTTAAATCTAGTTAAAGTGGATTTTGGAAGTGTAATGTGATGAACTCAAAATTTCAATTAAAATAAAGTAGAAAGGTGTACCGGTCTTATAACGGGTACTTTTATTCGTACATTACGATCATCGCTAGTTTAGTATTCCCGAAGGAGAAATCATATGCCGAATGGGTATCTATCAAAATACATAATATTGATAACAAATATTAAACACAGATATATAAACGCTTGCTTTTCTTCATATTTCTTTGAGGAAGTACATTCGTTCTGTACAATAATATATTGTTTTGTTTAACTCAATACGTTTATCATCACTGGTTTAGTACTTCTAAGCATTTTGTCCATTTGACAACTGGACAAAATACAGCTGTTCGTGAGTGTTGTCAAAATGTTAATAACTCGTTGTGAATGAACACAGTCACGACTGTATCATGGTAAAATAATTCCCAGGTAGTTGCAGTATTACAAAAACAATAAAATTGTTTACCTTCTGTAGGTCGGTTCGTACATTTATACCTCGAAAATATTTATACCTCGGTTAACGACTTCATTAGAAAAGGCTTATTTTGTCCGCGTTGCTCGCATTTTCAATGCATTACCTATTTCTCTCAAGATATTAAATTGTTCCTCAACTACATTTCGTAAAAGACTACATGTTCATTTTTCTAATTCATGAGTCAAATGTGTGATAAGTACTAATGGCCAGTTTCTCATCCTCCGATTAATTTTAACCGGTGGATAGACCTCCGGTTAATAACATTTTTGTATGGGATCAGCTGTTTTATCGACACGACAAATAATAACAAGACATTGAGAAACTGGCCCTAAGTCTTATATAATTTATGTCAGATAATAATAATAATTATTGTGTATTTGTTTGTTTCAAATTCTGTTTAGTCACTTATTGATACTATTTTTGTTATTAATTTCTAGTTTTTAAGCTCATAATTTTTATAATTTGTAATTATTGCTATGTTTGTGTAGTTTTGGAATCCGTATATGGGTTTGCGGCTTGGATTCGCCAAGAAAATAAATAAATAAAATAAATAAATAAAAACAGCAAAATTCAAGTACACCCAAATGTCAGTTTTGTTCAAAAATTTAATGTTAGTAAACAAAAGATATTAAAATATTCAATTTGTTTTGTTTACATTTTAATGTTAGTTACCAATAGTAACCTATGTAATCAATAGTTACCTATGTAACCAGTAGTAACCAGACATGTTTTTGGCATGTAAAGGCCGGTACTATGTTCATTCTTGCGAAAAATTTTTATGGAAGCCATTATTTCGCACATAGAAAGCGGCGTTTTTTTAGGTACCTTGGAGCGCTATTTTACAGGGAGCGATATTGGATTAAGTTGGTGGTTGTTGCTTGTTTTTACAAAATAACATTTTATTTTTCCTTGGGCAATTGATCTGCTATTCCTTTGATCCTTTGTATAGTTTCGGAACAAAAATATGGTCCGTGTTTGATTTATAAACCCGCACAAATAGTTTTTAATAAATAAATTATTTCTTAATTCACATTGCAAATGGCGCCGTGCTATAAACGTCAGTTTTTCAACACGAAAAAACAAAGTATCACAAATGGAAAAAATTTCGCAAATTTTTCGCATTTTTTGATTTTGTATGGAGTTTCAACGCGAAAACCGAACAGAGTACCGGCCTTAAAATGTAACCAATAAAATCTACGTAACCAATAGTAACCTATGTAACCAATAGTTACCAATAGTAACCATACACATTTTTGACAATAGTAACCTGTGGAAAGATGGCGATCAATGTTTACATTAAAAAGTTTTACATCTCACAATAAAAATATAGGACGAGAGTAATGCGCTTTACAGACTATCAGTTATTTCGGACGGAATGTTTCTACAACAATGTCTGCATGTAACTATTCGATGGAAATCCTAATATTTTCTACAATATACTTGTTTACCTCCATTTAAAAGCGAAACAAATCGAAAGCAGCATTCCATTTAATACTACGTGCACACTTCACATAATTTTTTAACAAAATTTATTTATCCAATTAATTTTGTAATGATTGAAGACATAATCACAAAAATGATATCAATCACAGTTTTAATTGGGCATAAAACAATACTTGAGTAAACAATTAATTGGTATCATTAGCAAATTTCAATTAATTTTTTATTGATTCAATAAAAATTGTAATTATTATTGTTTGCAAAACCCAATTAATTTTTTAAGAGCAAATGTAACTAATGTAACAATTATCAATTACTTTCTTAACAGACTTTGTGTTTTTAGTTTGAATAAAAACAATTTTAGAATTGTTTATACATATGTGATTTTACTTCATCACTGACAGATTTATTCCAGTGACATTTTTTTTGTAAACAATCTTAGAAAATCATTTTGATTAATTGCATTCAGAAATAAAGTTACTCATGATTGAGTTGATTGCTTTGTATTTTGCTGAAGTGAGTATCCTTAGAGTCCTCCAGCATTTAAATGTGTATAAATCTTTTGTTTTTCGACAGTTCAAGTTAGCGTGATAAATTTTATTTCAATATCAATGACAAATTTATTTAAATTTTCATTAAAAAAAGTGATGAGGGTGGTTTGTGTCTTGGTTAATGACAACTTAAAAACCAAATTTAACTTTTCACCCTTCTAATTTTGCACTTTATTCTCCTTTGGTAAGAGAAAAATACTGGGTAATGTCTCTTAATGTTGTAAACAACTCGAAATCTCTTTGCAAAACGAAAAGAACTATGCGTGTGAATATGTATTTCATATGACTCATTGCTCATTATTTATTAGAGATAAAAGCTGAACTCGTGTATACTACTCTTTGTGTTTCAATAGAAATTTAAGAGATGATAGGAATTAACATGGGAGAAATTTGGAATAAGGTGTGTTTGTTTATGGAGCATTTGTTCAGAGTGATGCATAAAAATTTTTCTCACATTTTAGGCTTATGTAATTAAAGCCAAATTGGGATTCGTCTTCATTCCGAAGTACGTATGTATGGTGTGGTGAATCGTTGGTATACCCTATCACTTTGAGATTATTTAAGAGTTAACTAAAGCATGTAGCGTGATTTGATTATGATGATATTTACCAAAGTCGAGTAGTCGAATTCGAAGAAAGTCAATTAATGAATTAAGGTAATATATTTTCAGGGTGATTCAAAAGATTTAAATTCCCTGAGAACCTATTAAGTTGAAAACACACGCACAGAGAATGAAGCCGCCAAGTCGCGCCGCCGAACTTTTATTGCCAGTCGATGCCGTCAAATTTAGCCGCTAATTAATCAAAAATAACAATTTAAATCAGAAAAATTTATTTATAATTATCTTTTTTTTCTAAAATTTTGAACCTTCCACCAAACAATCATTTTCAAGCTGCTATAATAATTTTACAAAAATTTAGCTCAGAAAATTTGAAACAATGTAAATTTGATTGTAAGATTGGTTATACAATTAATCTCATTACTATACGAGCAACTTCAAATGTATAATTGATGGACAAATTTACATCGGCTTAGCCGTCAAGCCGCCGCCGACAAAAATTGGTCGGCTTCGTTCTCTGCACTTTATGGTTTTCGGTCGGGAACTGAGATTGAACCCATAATGTAAGCGAGGCGGGCAAGCTAACCATTACATCACGGTAGCTCATTCACGAAATTAAATGGTTCAGATAATTTGTAATTGAAAATTCTTCAATAAGAGAAATGATATGAAATGATCAATTAGAAAATACACTAAATGTCTGTGATTGATATTTTATTTAATTAGCAAATTAGTTGAGTCAATTAATTTATTTTTGAGTTTAATTAAATATTTTGTAAAGTTCAATTAAAGATCTAAGTGAAAACAACTAAACAACTGAGGTGTAACATAGATTGTCGATTTTATAGTGACACTTTGTGTCAACACATCATGACGACAAATTATCCCCTTGAGTCCCATTGAAAATTATTAACCAAAACAAAGTATAAGCTTGACCATAGCATTGTTTACTCACCCATGCACTCTTCAAAAATTGTTCTCAATTCAGCTATTTCTCTCTGCTTTCATCTGCTCACCTGTGACATATTATAACGAAAAGAGAGTTTTGGGGGTTGAAACCTAATAAGAGCACAGAATGTTGCAACTTGGTTCACTTCAATGGGGAACAACAATGAATGCGATAAATAAAAGAAAATTCTCTGCTTTGCTCTGGCAGAGGTTTCTGCTACAGTCGATGTCTCTGCTTTTATTCATGGCTTGATTCTAGCCAAATTGTCAATGTTTTGAGCAACTTATGCTTCAGTTGCTTGTGAAACGTCGGTTGTGTCGGTATTGCTTTCTTTCTGATATTATTGTCTCCTCCTTCTGAAAAACAACAAATATACTATATAAAAAAAGGAGCACATCCAAGTGAAGAAAATTTCATTTGAGGCATTATTGGACAACAACACAAATAAGCCAATGAATAATAAAAAAAGTCTCCTTTGGAATATGTGTGTGTGTGCGTCTGAGTGAGTTTGTATGGAAGCTGAGTGTTTGTGGGTGAATGTGTCTTTTAACTCTACTAAAATGCCAAATTAATCGAAGACAAAAGGATAATAAAAACCCAAAAATAAAAAAGAAATGAATTTTCAAATACAGATGACAAGTGCTTAAGTGTAGAAAGTGTTAATCGAATTAAAATGGAGGCAACAAAATAAACGAGCTTTTTCACATATCCTCCTTCAGTTCTGCAGCTGTGAAGACGAATTGCATAATTTTTTCATTGTTAAAGCTTTATATTTTTTCAGTGCTTATGTGTAATGGTATCTGCTCATGTTTTTGTGATAAAATATTATAAGATTTATTTTTTTGAAATTTCTAAAAGTTAGGAAACAAAATATAAAAGAAAAATGGCAATTGATGATTACTGATGTGCTAATCATAATAAAAGTAGGTTTTTATTTTTTTTGTGGGAAGTATTATTTTCACCTCTACAAGACAAAATGTTCCATATAAAAAAAAAAATTAAGAAACTGACATTCCAATTATTATATATAATGGTATATTACTAATTTTTGAAATGTTAAAAATAGTGGGATATCTGTAGATGTATCAAATCTAAAAATATTGGGATTTTCTTCTTGACTATTATAAAGTCACCTGTTTCTTTATGATGAATAACATCATAAATTCTAACCCCCATATTCATAAAAGTTAACGTAAACTTTAAGCCTACTATTACCATACAAATTCCTTCGATAAACTGTCAGTAAATTATTATGAATATGGGCATTATTCTTTCATAATTGTTTGTATTTTTGAAATGCTGAAAATTGTCTAGATGTAGCAAATCATAAAATACTGGGATTTTCATTTTGACTTTTAATAAAATAACCTGTTTCTTTCAGAGGATAAACAAAAAAATAATTTCTTATTTTTAACTCTGTTATTATTTGCTTCAATAGTTTTATGTAGATATGCAAAGAAGATCTATAAATTTATTAATACTACATTGAAAAAAAAAACAACAAATAAGGAAAGTCTAAAGTCGGGCGGGGCCGACTATATTATACCCTGCACCACTTTGTTGATCTAAATTTTCGATACCATATCACATCCGTCAAATGTGTTGGGGGCTATAGATAAAGGTTTGTCCCAAATCCATACATTTAAATATCACTCGATCTGGACAGAATTTGATAGATTTCCACAAAATCTATAGACTCAAAATTTAAGTCGGCTAATGCACTAGGGTGGAACACAATGTTAGTAAAAAAATATGGGAAACATTTAAATCTGAAGCAATTTTAAGGAAACTTCGCAAAAGTTTATTTATGATTTATCGCTCGATATATATGTATTAGAAGTTTAGGAAAATTAGAGTCATTTTTATAACTTTTCGACTAAGCAGTGGCGATTTAACAAGGAAAATGTTGGTATTTTGACCATTTTTGTCGAAATCAGAAAAACATATATATGGGAGCTATATCTAAATCTGAACCGATTCAACCAAATTTGGCACGCACAGCTACAATGCCAATTCTACTCCCTGTGCGAAATTTAAACTAAATCGGAGTTAAAAATTGGCCTCTGTGGTCATATGAGTGTAAATCGGGCGAAAGCTAAATATGGGAGCTATATCTAAATCTGAACCGATTTCAACCAAATTTGGCACGCATAGCTACAATGCTAATTCTACTCCCTGTGCAAAATTTCAATTAAATCTGAGTAAAAGATTAGCCACTGTAGTCATATGAGTGTAAATCGGACGAACGATATATATGGGAGCTATATCTAAATCTCAACCGATTTCAATAAAATTTGGCACACTTAACTATAGTACTAATTATTCTTCTTGTGAAAATTTTAAGCAAATTAGGGTAAAACTCTGGCTTCTGGGGCCATATAAGTCCATATCGGGCGAAATATAAATATGGGAGCTTTATCTAAATCTGAACCGATTTCTTCCAGAATCAATAGGGTTCTATTCTGAGCCAAAACACATACTTGTGCCAAATTTGAAGTCGATTGGACTAAAACTGCGACCTAGACTTTGATTACAAAAATGTGTTCACGGACAGACGGACATGGCTATATCGACTCAGGAGCCCACCCTGAGAATTTTTGCCAAAGACACCCTGTGTCTATCTCGTCTCCTTCTGGGTGTTGCAAACATATGCACTAATTTATAATACCCTGTTCCACAGTGTGGCGCAGGGTATAAAACATCGCTGTTCCAAAGTATTTTTCCGAGCCAAGGATGCGGATAATTGCAATAAGGGTGCATTTACTTACGTACTCAATATTAGGAAATATATTTGAATTTATTCCTTTTTTCTGATTTTTTCATCGTGAGGTGTCGAAGTCTTTTAAAAACGTGTTAATCGCAACATAAAATTGCAAATTCTGACTGGACTTATAAATTATGCCATGTTTCAAGTAAAATCGTCTTTATAATATAGTCATGAAAGATAGTCAAGTTATAAAAATTGATCGAATTTAATATAACAAGATATATAAAATATCATAACAATAAAGATACCAATTTTGTAGTCGTTTCGTTTAACTCTAAAGGTGGGTATTAAGTTCGAGTTCGAGCTAAAAACGTAATTTTTTCACGATTACTTTTCTTTAATAATCCATTGTAAGAAATACAAACTTTGTGAAAATTTGCTTTGGGCTTTTCCCCATCAAGTTATAATAAAATTTGCAAAAGATATGTATAATTTCATACATTTTTCATACTGATATAGTTTTCACTTTAGCGATTTTAGCGGCTAAACTCGAACTTAATACTCACCTTAAGTGCGAACACATTCATTGATATGTTTATCGATTTTTGATCATGGAAAATATCTTTGTATCAGAAAAATGCTTCTTCAATGCTAAGCAAAACTCGCTTATGAATGTTAGGAAGGACACAAAATATTTGTGCTCAAGACAACATTTGTAATAGTTAGTTTTGGAATATTAATGTTTTGTAAAATGTCTCTGTGAGTGATACCCAGAACAACCCCGATCATACTTCTTGCATTCAAATTCGGCAAAGACTAATAGTTTTTTGATATAACTTAAACTCAAAAACACATAAAAATATTTTTTTCTTCAATCACGAGAATCCCAGGTCAAAAAACAATTGACTTGAATCCAATATTGGTTCTAAGAAAGATATTGACAAATCGATTCACGCATTTTTAAATTCGAGCAGACTTTCCGCATTGCATTTTGGATTTCACTAATTGAAATTATATAAATAATAATTGAAATTAATAACATAAATAACTTCATTTATTTATGTTATTAATTTCAATTATTTTAAATAAAATTACTTTGGATTGACTACAGTAGAATTATGTGATGTTTGCTCGTACCCAACATCACTATATAGTCAAAATCAATGTGCTTATTTCTGGTTCGACTTGTTGTTTTAGATGGTATTTGGTAATTAAGGACGTGTTTTTGGCCCAACTATGATATCACGATCCTTTTATGATGGGGATAGTATGATCCGATAGTATCGTCCAACATGTTTAGATGGGTTAACTAAAGTTTTGTTCTACAGAGGATTTTATTTCCAATCCACAATTGTTCGATTTTTTCAAATATTGGAAACATTTACTTTGCAACTCTTTATGTATCGTGAAATTTGTAATAGCAATCACAAAAATATAGTTTTGTAAAATTAAATAATAATTGTAATCGAAAGTCCATTGTTTTTGCGAGTTCTTGCTGTTTCATCGATACAATCAATCGTATTAAGTGTTTTTATATTCTTATACATTTGTGCTTGCACCGATTATTTAAAGAATTTTTAGTTCAAATGGATGTGCACTACAATTTTACACATTACAAAAAACTAATTTAAATAAATAATAACTAATTTAAACAAATTAGTAATAATTAAATAAATAAAAAATTGTAGCTGTTTCTTTTACACATTTTTTTAATTCTTCATTAATTATTGAGATTCCCTAATCTATCACAAACATAAACAAAATTAGTGGCCCGTTGCAATTGCAAAACTTTGGAAATTGTGTAAAAACAAACAACGGGGTCTAAATTAACCAAAGTTTAATCTTAGGCCAATTTGTTCGTTTTTTCTTAATTTTTCTTCTCCCACAAACATGGATAAAAGAAAATTTCAAAACTTTTTCTCGTTAATTACTCAGCGTGACTCAGTCAATAGCAAATTTCAGTAAACAAATGTTGGTCAAAATAACGTTGAGAAAGAAAGAGAGAAAAGAGCGACGTTTCTCTTTGAATTGTGTTGTAACGACGACAACGCCACCAATGACACAAGGAGGGAAGGCAAATCTATATCTTTTATAAATATTGCCTTACGTGACGTGCCCGAGGACTCCCTTCTAATCCCACTTGTTTTACAACGTATTTCCGTGTCGTATCATAGTAGTATTCGGTTCTTGAGAGAGTGTGTATCTCAATCCATACACACTTTTTATTTGTATGCGTGTGATGTTGAATGGCTATGACAAAAAATGACATAACGCTCGTATTCACCATCAACCGTGCAATAAACGGAAGAAAGCCATGAATCCTTGACAAAGGCAAAAGGCTCGGAGAAAGAACGAACCAGGATGAGGACAAAGTTAACGTAAAATGAAACAGTGAAAACTTAAAGAAAGACCAAATGAAACCTCACCGTTGCTCCCACATAAGATAGGGGAAACCATAAAAAGTTGTTTTTTCGTTCTGAGAAAAAAGGAGAAAAAACAAATGTTTTTATTTTCCAATTCGAAGGGGTCAACAACAAATACCTAGCCAGCAATATGTGCCAGAATTGTTATTTCCTTTGAACACAGGTCAAATAAATCGATTTTCAAAGTTGATTTATTTTTGGTTTTGTTTTCCTGGCTTTCATCCACTTTTTCTACAAAAAAAATCTGGGTATTCTGACATGGCCCTGAAATACTAAGACTCTTAGCTATCAAATACTAGGTGTGTATTTGCACTGGAAAAAATGATTGGTGTAACAGGAATAGGCCCAGGTTCACATCGAGCGACTTACCAATATATTTAGATGTTAAATATTTGGGCAAATACGGTTAGTATTCGTACATTTCACATTGATATTTATCGAACCAATGGTCCGTTTGAGTCGATTTAAAAACCACTAACTGCCGATTAACCATATTTGAAAATTTAAAAAACACGCATGAAAAATTGTTGATTTTAAAAAGCTTCACAAAATCGAATAGTGAATAACTAAACAAATTCACTAGAGAGCAAAACGTTCGTTAAAAAAAAACTAATCTAAGAACTTGATTAATTTTTAAATCGTTGCGTTAAACATACAATTTATAATATTTATGGGGGGTTCCATATAGGCTTCGCCTACAATTAAAAAAAGTGCTGATTTATTTCACAATATAGTGAAATAAAACTTTGCTTCGCAAGTGGGGCCGTTTTTTCTTCAACCTTTACAACGAATACGACAAACTTTGTCTTATGCGGTCATATTCGCCAAGTGCAAGCTATTCGTTCGACTTGTTCTCAGATGCACTGGAAAAAAATATTGTCGTGAGGTCAAAGATTTCATGTCTTTAAAATACGAATGCAAATTTTGCTTAGCATAGAAGACGCATTTCTCTAATATAAAGCTTTTTTTCCTTGTCCAAAAGTCGATAAACCTTTCAATGAAGTCGTATTGTCCTTATAATTAAGCGATTTGACTTAAAAATGGGTGTCATATCACGAAAGAAAAAATTTTTGAGCTAAGGTCAACTTGACTTTAATAATTCAGAAAAATTCTTTAAAATTAATGAAATGTCTTTAAATTTGTTGTCTTTTTCCATCTTGACTACAAATCAAAAAATCGTTCAAATATAGGACATGTTTTTCAACACATTATTTTAAAGACGTTTTTTACTTAGAAAAAAAAAGTTGTCGTTAACTCGTTTTTAAAGGACTTTGATAGCATATGACGAAAAAAAGCTGCAAAAATGAAAATTTTAAATTTGCTTCCTAGAAGCAAGTACAAAAAATCCAAATTTAAAAGAGAATTGCGTCTTAAAAGAATCCTCACTTGTATTCTCCGCTTCTTTGGCTCGGAATCAATACCAACATTTTTAAAGTAAAGACAAAATCTATGGAACCGGGTATGCTTTTTTTTAGTGTGTGTACTAATGAATCTATGTTCCGTGCATTGCCACGAAACGATGAAAAAACGGCCTCGGATTGTGGTTGAGCAGCTTGAACACTTCTCTGAAAGGGCGTCATGCCCATCTTGTTTATGCCCAATTATGTGGTCCGCCTATACAACATCATGGACTTTTGTTACTTTCCAGGCTTTGAGGCTGCACTGCCAAACAAGAACTGGTAAAGATTCAAAACCCCAAAACCTCATACTGCATACCATAATGTTCTTTGGTACATACGGAACGCTGACTTGCACCAAGACTTCTGGGTTTGGTTAGGTGGTAGCCCGATGTATCAGGCTCACTTAGACTATTCAGTCCATTGTGATACCACATTGGTGAACTTCTCTCTTATCACAGAGTGCTGCCCGATTCCATGTTAAGCTCAATGACAAGGGACCTCCTTTTTATAGCCGAGTCCGAACGGCGTTCCACATTGCGGTGAAACTACTTAGAGAAGTTTTGAAACCCTCAGAAATGCCACCAGCATTAAATATAAAGAAATTACGGAGTCTTATCAACCAAGACATAAATAACATTGTACGAAACTCCACAAGAAGGTTGTGAAGGACAGTACCGATGGATTTAACTCAAATTTTACATTGAAATCAAGAACTAGGATGTACCCAGGAAACAAATTTGGAAGTTCTTCCAAAGACACAACTTTAAAAGCACTTCCAAAAGATGTCCTGCCAAAATGTTCTTTATTTTAACTACACAGGAAGTTATTTTGATTCAATTTTTTTTTCATATTTTTAATGGGTAATTTAAATTTTTTTCGGTTAAAATGGTGCAAATAAATAAAATGTTGTTGAAAAAATGCTAAATCCATTCTAGAAAAATTGCGAATTTTTGAAAATATTTGAGTTCCAACGTTTCAGACAAGCGTAGAATGTATTAGAAATCATAAAAATTATAAAAGTTATCTATTTTGCAAAATATCACAAAAATTTTTAATTCACATCCAAAACACTGAATTCGGATCACAACTTAAGAAGTGATGCAAATAAGATGCAATGGCTGTTGCAATGGTCGACATCCGTCCTCTGACAAGCCCACGTTAAATTTTCACTACTTTTTTGGCGACGCTTTTTCGCTGGGTAGTTATTGCACCCATATATCAACTTACTAGGCTAAATTTTCTAGTTTTAACTTTGTTATATTAATCTATAAAGAAATTACTAGATGAGTCAAATCCAGTCATAATAAAATCAAAATAAAAAAACTTTCCTAGCTAGATTTGTAAACGGTTGTTAGACATGGCTCAAACACTCTTTAATTTCGCAGTACGATTTAGCCATCAAAAGTAAGAATCGAATCACTGTTGGCATTTTTTTTTTAATTTCTAGAATGCGGCCACTCCACACACTGTCCGATGCGGCTGAAATTTCGCATTTTTTTAGTCCAATATAATTTTAAATTATGGCGAATAATTTTGTTAATTTGTGTGGAATAGAAAAAGGAGACTTTGAAATATTAAGTTTGAAATCAAAACCAATCTCGAGGTCAAAATATCTGGATTCAAGACAATTTTTTCGAATGTAGTTAACCACTGTAGTTTTATTGTAACATGTCATGCACTTTGAGTAAAAAAAAAATAATTCAGTGTATATGGCCTAGTGCCTTTGAAATGAAGAAAAAATACCCTAAACAAATGGAAAAAGGCAAGCAAAAACAACAAAAAGGAAATATCGCAAATACTAGCCCATTAAATACACAGAAGCAATAAAAGTCTTAAGTTTTGAACGATGTGTTTGTTAGTCGAAGTTAGGCGATTTGTCCTATGTCTAGGGACTGGAGGGGTTGATGTTATCGTCATCCGCCACCTTGTCGACGACCAGCTAACACAAATTCTACTTGTCACATTAAGCTTATATAATAATTACCAAAAAAAAAAAGAAAGAACTGCCGAACCTTTAAATATTTGAATATCATTTTGAGTGAGAAATATTTCGTTCTATCCTAAACAGAAGCAGTAGCAGCAGCAGCAGCAGTATTGAGTTTTGTATCGGAATACACTTAAATATTTAGGAAAAAATATTACAGAAAACAAAAAACTAAAAAGGATCAAAGACCAAGGAATTTAATATCCTTTTGTGTATTTTTGCATTTCATTACTACTCAACAAAGAATGAAAGAATAAAACAAAAACCGACAGAAATACGAAAGAAGAGACTAAAATTCGATATCCCTCCTTTTTGAGAAACAAACGAAACGTAACAACGTCGTTGTCGTAGACGACACGCGGACCAGACATTACGAGGGAGGTCAAACATTTGTAGTGAATAAAACAAAGCACTCTGAATAAAGGATAATAGTCCGCCAAACCAGCAACCAGCGAAATTTTCATCAATTTACTTCGTTGCGTGTCCGTCTGTCGTTGGTTTGATTGGTGCTAGTGTCGAGTCTAGAGTGTCGCCAACGTTCTTGCTTGTAGTGTGGTGGTGTTGTTGCTACAGAAGTTTTTGTCCCACCTCGTCAGCTCAAAATGTTCGCTGGTAACCGTAGTGGAGGAGGTGATAGAGGTGGCTGCACTGGTGCACCACTGAAATGGCAAAGCATTTTTGTTTTATGCGGTCTGCTTCTAGTGGTGCCACAATTGGCGTCGTCATCAATACTGGAGAAACTAAGTGAGGACACGGATTTGTCACAGGTAAGTGAAACTTTAGTTTTAAATAAAACCAAAACAAAAAAAAAGTGAAATGAATGAATTTTGTATTGTGTAAACTTTAGTAAATAGAAGGGATGTAGCCATGAAGATTGTCAGATTGTCCGACTCACCCCCCAAAATTGATTAGAGGGGCGTTTTCGTATTCTTAATAAATTTGGATTTGGTCACGAAAATGTCCCTCGAATCAATAAATGACTAAAAAAGTAAAAAGGGAATAACTAAGGATTTTTGAACTACTACATTAGTTTCAATGTCAATCATCAATCAATTGAATCCAATTAAAAATGTAATTGATTCGATTCATTTATTTTTGTTTTAGAATTTTATTTTGATTAAAAAATGAATGCCATAAATTAATAGTTGATTGATTTCTTTTCAAATTCAATACAAATTTTAATTGAATACATAAGACTTATAATAAAATACTTTGTATTTATGTTAAAGGCATTGCAATACTTGAGGACAAAATAACTCAAATATTAGCAAACATAAAGTTACTTGTTGTGTTTTATTAAGCCTGTTTTATGCACTCTGCCAATAATATCGGATAAAATATTTAATTCAGAACTTTAATTTGCTAAATCAATAGGTTTCCTTCAGAGAAATATCAAACTTTTAGACTGGAAAGCAGTGCTTCTTCCCCCAACACCCAAAACCTTCCGAGATCATTTATTTGTTTGCTGTTATTATATATTTGCACTTTTGTTCTATTTATGTTCTAAATGTTATTTTATGTTTTTTTTTCAATTTTAGAAAATTTTATTAGTTTATATCTCTCCGATCTTGCCAAATTCAAATATTATAACATAAGTTGTACAATTAAGGAAAAAAATAAGTTTTGTAGACTAATTGAACCTACTTTGACAAAAATTAGCAATATCTACAACTCTTTACAAAATTCTTCTTCAACCCATCATTAAGGATAAGAGAAAAGATATGATTGGGAAACACGCATTTAATATGCAAATGTTAGGTATGAAAAATCTGTTAAGTTGCAGCCCATTATTTCAGGCTTATTTGCATTCAGTTCATTGTGATATCACAGGTCGAGAACTTATTTCTTATTAATAAGTACTGCCCGATTTTGTTTTTATAGCCGAGTCCTAACGTCGTCTCATAGTATTTGTGAAAGCATTTAGAGAAGCTGTGAATCATTTTGAAAAGTCATCTAAATATTTCAAACCTTCAAACGATGCAATTTTTCTAGTTTTAATTTTACCACTTTTAAGTGGGTTTAGTTTATGGCGATTTCGATTGAGATAAAAGGTGCAATATTCTCGAAATTGATTACCAAATATGAAGAACACTGTCAATATTATGAATAAACAATAACTTTGGAATGACACTATAATTTGAGCGAAAATGGTAGTGTAACACCAGGGCAATATATTTTTTGCGAAACGAAAACGCCCTTAGTTTTGCAATTTTGTAACCCACTGTGGCTAGAATACTTGAGCATCTGTTGGAGAAAATGTGTATAACATACTTTTAAGGAACATTTGCAATACGATTTGATACACATCTAAGTTTATATGACGAAATGAATGGAAGCCAGTTGTAAATTATGTTAATTTGATGCTTTTAATTATCCATGACATCCATGAAGAAGGAAACACGTATATTAGAAGATTATTGTCTTGCTCATTCTAAAACAGAGGAAATACTTAAAGTGCAAGTCAATTTGAAAGTGAAAAAATCTGGAAACTCATAAACTAAAGAAACAAGAAAAGGCAATTATTGACACCTGACATCAACTAATTTAAATAATTCCCATTTTTTAATTATCTTACATTCTCTGAGATTGCCTTTTGATGTTTTTGGGTATCGTTAAATTTCTGCGGATAATAATAATCCAATGTAAGTCCATTTGTTACAGATTTGATATAAAAATATGGTAAATGACAGTTATGCATTCTTCTGTTTTTTTTTTTTTTGATTAGCTGAGGTTCTTTAGTAACATTAAATTCTAATTAACCCCTTGTTGTAACTAAAATATACAAATGAAGAAAATATACAAAACAAGAGTAAACTGTTTTAAAGGAAAAATGACCCAGCTCGTGCGAAAATTGAACAAAATTGTACAACACATTTTGAGATGACCACGAAGCGTTGTTAACACTAGAAACACTAGAAAGAAAAAATCATTGGCTCCAAATCATTGGCATTCATACTATTTTTGGAATCGTACGAAAATTTTCTTCTGCTTTAGTTCATATACTAAACTAATGTATACCGTGATTGAACATTATACGTTTAGTTCATAAAATGTTTGAAACTTAAGGCCGGATAGTGTGCTTTCAACCGTCGAACTGAACGGACGTGTTTTCTAATAGCGGAGTATTTCATCGTAATAAGTACTTATTACGAATTTCACGTGTGGTGGAAATAATAAACCACCATGCAGCGAAATTCAAAGTCATCCACTGGGTTGTTAACTTCAGGGCCCAGTGGACGGGTAACGACTGAAGTTATAAATTTGGGCAGCGACCAAGAGTCAGGCCTAATTAGTCGACCTGTAGACGGGTCGACTGGCGGTGACACTTTGTCAAGTCGAACCTTTTCTAAGGTGACGACATCAAAAGGAGGCAATCCCTCTCGAAAGAGATTCAAAGAACGAAGAAATGCTTTGTTTATCCTAAAGAAATTAGGATCAGTCGACCCAAGCACGTTGTCGGCTAAGCAAAGCGATTCCTTAAAATGGGCTCAAGGAATTCTTGAAGCTGGAAAAAGGGAACGATCACCGGATGAGCTGCCATCCTCTAAACGGGATCAAAGATCGTTTGCCTCAGTTGCAAAAGACAGCCTTGTGATGGCTATTATAAATAAAGGAGCATTGGACGGTATGATTCCAAGGCAAAAATGGGGGGAAATTGGTGTCTACTCAGAGGTGCGAAAAAAGTTTCCCGGACCAAGTCCTCGACGGCAAGATGCTGGATGGTATCAAGGACGATATAAGTTAATAGCTTTTGCAGACCAGAGGTCTATGGATTGCTTTAAAGCTGCATTGATGCTAATTGGTGAAGTTTGGGAAGGAGCCGCTTTGGAGTTAGTCGATAAAAAAGACATACCGGCTAAACCTAGAGCACATGCATGGATACCGGCAAACCCTCCTGATCCTGACTTAATACTAGAGAGACTAAAAGAATGTAACCCAGATCTTCCAACCGCCGATTGGAAGGTTGGTCGTTTGGATGAGGTGGATGGACCAAGACGACATGCGGTGTTTATATTAAACATAGAGTCGCTGCCACATCTAGCCCAGACCCAAGGACGCGTAAGTTATGGCTTTCATGATATCCATATGAAGGTATACAAAAACGATCAGCCAAAGGATTCCGAAACGGACAAGCCTCCGGTAGAGTCAGCAGTGAAAAAATCTCCTAGCGAAGCCGAAGGAGACATAAAACCTGCAGACTATGGCGAAATTCATATGCGGGAAGTTTCTACAGGCTCAAGCCTCACCAAAGCTGAACCGCGGATTGTTGCGAGAGTCACCGAGATCTGTGAAGAGGAAGCCCTTGATGACTCAATTGAAGCGGCTGATGTGACGGTGGTTGAAAATTTGGATGGTTCTACGGTTCCTCCAGATAAATCTTCACCATTGTAAGGCCGCTTCTGCTGCCTTAAAAGTTCTCCTGATGAAAGGAGACATAGATATAGTTCTTATTCAAGAACCATACATATATAAAAACAAGATCTGTGAATTAAGCACTCCGGGTTTCAAACTTTTGCATAATACCGGTAAAGATATAAATTGAGCATGTATAATTGCTAAAAACGAACTAAACTTGTTTCTGCTTCCTTCATTGAGCAATGCAGACACTGTCGTAGCCAGTCTAGAGATATCCACATGCAACTATTGGGTATCTTCGGTCTACATGGGACATGATAGGGAGATGCCACCCTGTGCCGTTAAGACCTTAGTTGAGGAGTCACTAAAAACAAAGACAAAACTCATTATGGGATGCGATGCAAATGCACATCATAGTATTTGGGGAAGTAGTGATACTAATGCAAGGGGAGAGTCGCTAATAGAGTTTATTTTGCGTACTAACCTGGTAGTTTGCAATAAGGGAGATGCACCAACCTTCGTCACCAGGAACAGACAAGAGGTTTTGGACGTAACGTTGACCTCTCCGGAACTGAATGATAAGATATCTGAGTGGCAAGTTTTGAGGGAACATAGCTTCTCAGATCATCGCTACATCAGTTTCAGATTGGCTGTTCGTACTTCAAAGACCATATTTCCGCCAAATGTTAGGAAAGCTGATTGGAATAGGTATAGGGAATCGTTCAATTCGATGATACCGGAAATGCCGGAGACAAATATGAGCACTGTGCAAGATATCGAACACGCAGTGGAGCGGATTACTAAGGCCTTCAACATTTCACTGAAAGCTGCTTGCCCTAGAGGAAAGCCAAGGGGAAAAAATCGGCCGCCATGGTGGACTACGGAGTTAAGTAATATGAGGAAATCCTGCAGGAAGCTCTTTAACAAAGCAAAGTCCACAAGAGCTCCGGAGGATTGGGACACTTACAAGATGAATCTGAGAGAATATAAACGAGAACTGAGAAGGTCTCAACAAAACTCTTGGGATGATTACTGTAGCAGTATTGAGAATACGTCAGAGGCTTCCAGACTACGGAAGGTACTAGCATCCACTAACACCGCTCCAGGTTTCATTAAAACATCGGAGGGAAATTGGACAACGTCCAGTGAGGAGACGTTGGAGGTACTTTTGGACACACACTTCCCTGGAAATCAGACGGTTGAACCATGTTCCGGCGGTGTAACAGAGGCTCAGCGATCATTTCCTATCGAGGAAATTGTGTCGGAATCTAGAATAAAATGGGTTTTAAATAGCTTTGGACCATTCAAATCCCCCGGACCTGATGGAATTACTCCGGCGGAGTTACAGGCAGTGGCTGAAAGAATTATCCCCTGGTTGATGGTGATATATAAACGATGTGTAAACTTAGCATATATTCCTGAAAAGTGGAGGGAAACAAAAGTCGTCTTCATACCTAAAGCAGGAAAAGCCTATCACTCGAGTGCGAAGGATTTCCGACCAATCAGCTTATCCTCATTCCTACTTAAGACCCTGGAGAGGATGATAGACATGTATCTTAGAACTAGCGTGGATTCAAGTTTGCTCTCGAAACGACAGCATGCATACTCGAAGGGCAGGTCTACTGAGACCGCATTGCATGAACTAGTCAGCTTTATTGAAAGCTCACTATCTGTCAAAGAATACACAATCGTGGCGTTTCTTGACATCGAAGGGGCGTTCAATAATGTCCATCCGAGCTCGATATTAAATGGACTGACAACTCTGAATGTTGATCCAGGTATACTTAGGCTGTTAGACGAACTTCTAATAAAGAGACGTATTTCAGCCACACTAGGGCAAGCAAACATACAAAGATATGTGAACAGAGGCACTCCCCAAGGAGGAGTTCTATCACCTCTTCTTTGGAATGTTGCTATAAACAACCTTCTGGTTTCCCTAGAAAAAGAAAGAATAAAAGTGGTGGCATACGCAGATGATGTGGCGCTAGCAGTCAGGGGAAAATTCCCATCCACAATCAGAGATATTATACAGAGAGCTCTCCGGATGACTGAGAAATGGGCGAAAGATAATGGTCTTGGTGTAAATCCAGCAAAGACAGAACTAGTCATGTACTGCAAAGATCGCAAACTCCCACGGTTAGGCCCATTTCCTTAGGGGGTACTGAAATTCCCTTTGGTGAGTGTGCAAAATACCTTGGCGTTATTTTGGACAGGAAGCTGAATTTTAGGCTTAATATTGAAGAGAGGGCGAGAAAAGCCACGGTAGCTTTGTACTCGTGCAAAAAGGCAATAGGGAAAAAGTGGGGACTAAAACCAAAAATTGTGCATTGGCTATACACGGCAGTAGTTAGACCTATAATGCTATATGGTGTTGTAGTCTGGTGGCCGGCACTTCAGAAACCGACTTCTTTAGATAAAGTTCAGCGTATGGCGAGCTTATGTATCTCAGGCGCATTTAGTAAGACAGGAACAGACTCCCTTAATGTCATGCTACATCTATTGCCTTTAGACATTTTGGCCAAACAGTCAGCTGCAACAACGGCTGTGCGGTTGCGCGAGCTATCGCTGTGGTCGGAAAAAATGTACGGTCATAGTTCGGTCCTCAAAATAATGCCAGATGTGCCTAAGGTAGTGGATTATACCCTGGCAAAACCACTTTTCGACAAAAAGTTTGAAACTCTAATTCCCAACAGTGAGGCGTGGTGTACACAGACCCCGGGGAATAAAAGATATATAGATTTCTATACTGATGGCTCCAAATTGGATGGACAAGTGGGGTTCGGAGTATATTCTAATGACCTGGAACTTCGAATAGCGAAAAGATTACCTAATCACTGTAGTGTTTTTCAGGCTGAAATATTAGCGATAAGAGAGGTGGCGAATTGGCTGAGAAGTAATGTTCCAAAAAATGTGGGCATTAATATATACTCAGACAGTCAACCTGCAATAAAATCCTTGGACTCTGTGTTCCTCAACTCGAAAACGGCCATCGACTGCCGCAAATCTCTCAATGAGATGGCTGAGCAGTACAATATTCACCTAATATGGGTGCCTGGCCATAGGAACATACCGGGGAACTGCGAAGCGGATGAGTTGGCAAGGCTAGGGACTACCTTACATATTCCAGGGGAACTGGAATTTGTTGGTATGCCCCTAGCTACCTGCAAGCTCATGCTGCGTGAGAAGGCTGTTATGATGGCAAATGTTCGATGGGAGAATTGCAAGGGTTGTAACGACACCAAGCAAATATGGCCCCATTTCAACTTAAACCGCACACTAGATATGCTAATGTTCTCGAGACGTCAGATATCACTCCTGATATCTGCTATAACGGGTCGCTGCCTGATAGGAGATTTTGCAAAAACTATTGGCGCGAAGTATAATGACTATTGTATGAGCTGTCATGATGCGGAGGAAAAAGAATCAATTAAACACCTCTTGTGTGAGTGTCCTGCATTTTGTGTAAAGCGCAAGAAACTTTTAGGAGCATATAGCTTCAGATTACTGGCGGATCTGGAAAACGTTAACTTAAGCAGTCTGCTAATGTTTTTGGAACAATCTGGTTGGTTTAATAAAGAAAAATAATCAAGAAGGTTCAGCGGTTAAAACTAGAAGTGCCCAAATGCAATAGGTACTTTTAGTTAATGTGGTATCACAATGGACTGAATAGTCTAAGTGAGCCTGAATCTTAATCGGGCTGCCACTTTAACCTAACCTAACCTAACCTAAGGCCGGTACTATGCTCGGTTTTCGAATTGACAATCACTTTATTTTCGCGATTCTTTTTCTAAAACAATCAATATTATAAATGAAAACAAATGTATTCCTGTTAAACCATGACCGTCAAATATATACAAATAAAACTTCGTCAAGGGTAATTGGTTACTCCGAAGCATACACGAATGCTGCTGGTAATCGATTGACGGTAATGGATTTGACCAATTCTATTTGTAGTTTAAAGATATGGAACCAACTGTTAACGACTTTTGACACCATGTAGAGCAGATGCAAGTCATTTATTTTGATGGGCACTGAAAATGTAATTTTTTTGGTATACATTTTTGAGTGCCATGCATCGATAATTCGTAGATTTAGCAGTCTTGTCGCATTCCGCCTTGGTACTTCGTAACTTATTCGCCAAAAATTCAACGAATATCGTTCTCCCACATTCAAACAAGTGGACAGTCAATTTAATTTTAAAATTTAAGATGGCTTCCTTCCCTTTTATATATTTGTTGTTGTTTTCATTAGTTAAATTAACTAAAAATAGAAATCGTTATACACAATTAAAGCATTTCCCACAAAACATTTCACAATTTCATGAAATGTGCAGCATTTTTTCCCCTTATGGAGTTCAAGAAATTTTTAAAAATTCTAGTTCCAAAAATTTCTTCCAAAATATAGCCAATTACTTCAACTTAAGTTAGACTTTAAAACTCGATACCATATTTAATACGTTTCATGGAATGGTAACTGGTATGCTAGACCATTACTCCGAAACATACATGATTGCGGCGGGTAATCGATAAATGATTACCGGAAGCCCATGATTTGTCCATACATCTTAGACAAGGAAAGTTAATCAATTCCATTTGTAGGTTAGTGATATGGGACCGTTTAGAGAAGATGACACTTATTTACCCCCAAAATGTTTGCATACAAGTCTACACACAGAAAACAAATTTGTGGTGTCAACCAATTTTTTTGCCAACCGAATTATTTGGTCCCATCTACTATCACAACATTTGTTAGAGCAACCAATTGTTGTCTGACACAAGTATACAGAAAATTGTTTGGATGACTAAATTTTGGGCACAATAACACTAATTGGAAATCACAACCAATAAGGTTTCATTTGTTTGTTAAAGGAATTATCTGTTTTTGTCGGATATTATTATAAAATTAAAGAAAACGTCCGTTGAATGATTTCAGATTTTATTTTATTTAATTGCATTACAAATTAATATTTCTTATATTGATCATTTACATAATGAAAAATTGGAATGTCGCCCAAATTCGGCAATTGTGGTTCTTGATGCACGGTTCTCAAAATATCTTCTTCTTCAGTCATCATTTGATATTCACTCTTACAATTGCTATCGATTTTCAGGGGGACTCAGGCATAACCAGGTGAAATGTTCTCGTTTGCTGATTGATTTTGAGTTTGATGATGAGGAACAAAATCTATATATACACCTTTCAAACCCCGGAAGTCTTCATATTTTGATAGATATATTTTATGAAATTGTAAGAAAATTAGGGAAAAGGTTAAAATGTAAGTGATATTAATGTAGTTTTATGTTTAACTTACTGACCACATAAGAATGCAGCTACCGGTTTAAAAAATGGTTAGATATAACTCGCAGCTGTCCTTGTTGGGTAGATTGCATTTATAAATTTGAACTCACGTCATCAAATTTTTAAAATTTTTGAGTTTCATATATTAACCGAAATAAACAACTTGTAGTCCATAGCAACAAATTCTCTTCATAACTATAAAATTAGTTAACACAACCAACTTATTGACTAGGCGGACTTTCAGTTGGGTTTGGTGACACATTGGCAAAACGAATCAGTTATCACAACAGGGTGGAATAAATTAAATTGGTTCGTTACTTCAATGTATAAATAACGACCAATATTTGGTCGTGTGTACCAACTTTTGGTCACACCGCCGTTATATTGATTATATAAACTATCAAACAAGAGATATAGCTAATAATTATTCCACACAATTAAAAGTTGTGGGTTTCCACTATCAAACTGTTGTGGTAATCGAATTTCAACCAATCATTTCTCTGGGTGTAATTTGTTTGAGCATAAATATTGCAGCTTATTCATTGAATCGGGATATGCTTTGGGAATATAGGCATCATATATTTTTTTGATAGAAATAATCTACACCTTTTTCGTTTTCTTTTGAAAACATTTGAAAGATTTACCATAATCGCTTGTATTGTTCCAATAAAACCGTTTTTATCATTCTAACGATAAGAGGACCAAATTTCAAATTTAAATTAAATGTCGATTTATATCACAAGGATATCGTGACAAGGAAACATTTACAAATATAGGCAGCTGGTGCTTTTTTTTGACATAGAATATTTGAAGGGATGAGCAACGAGCTACAAAGGTCAAATTCAAAAAGACATCATTTCCACACAAGTGCTGTTGAGATTTGTTGACAGCTAAATTTTTCTTTTATTTTTTGGTTAAGAATTCAGAAAATTCGTTTTTGATATGACAAGCAAAATTCCAATGATTCAATGGTCGAAACCTCTTAAGTCAAACCAACCCAACATCATTGATGAATTTCACGAATGGAAACTATTTCCCAACATTATATGAGAGAACTAACAATTGCAGACGGACACAGACGTTTGGTGGTGAATGGAAAGACAGACAGACTGATGGGCAAATTCAAAAGAATAATAGCAAATCTTCAACTGAATATGAATGAATGAATGCAGGGACCCAAAGTGTAGGGAAGTGACTTTCTGCCAGATATGGGTCTTAGAGGTATTGAGTTACCAAGACCATTATGATAGCATTATGTTGACGGTCTTGTTAGTGTTCGTTCTTTGTTCCATATTCTTCTCATTGTTAAGACTAAGAATAAGGATAGAGATGATGTTCACAAATACCGTGAATGCATTGACAACGATGAACAAGTCCACATTACCTATGAGTATAGGGCATGCTAGACTAGACAAGTGATTTTCTTTAAATACCACCTGAATTGAATTAGAAAAAAAAGAACGAGGAACATAGCCACGAAACTGTAACAGAATATAATCTTTCATGTTAATAGAGATTTCATTCATACATGCCAGAGTTTTTTTTTTTGCTCCTCTTCATTTTGTTTGCTGTACGCAGTTTTTTCTTTGGCATTTCTCTTTTCCTTTTGTTCTGTTAAAGAAATCGAAACCTTTTAACAACAGAACCAACTGTCGTATTGTTAGTTGGTATTCATAGACTTTGACAAGCAAGCAAATACACAGCTAACTGATAAGCTGGAAAATTATGGCCCATACCAAATGACCGTACGAGCAAACGAACACATGGACTTATTATGCAGCCTTGCCTCTTCTGTAAGTGTTTGTGGATATCACTGTTCAAGATACCAATCGCTTGAAACTGATATTTATGGAACACCATTCGGAAGGAAGGGCCACTGGGCTGGAGTTAAACAATTTCGGGGAGAAATTTGATACAATGTTTGAAAATATTTTTGTTCTCTTTGGTTTAGATTTCACTGAGGGTTCTATCAACACAATCTACTTCTCAATGGATTTTATCCAACCCCCAGTAGTTTACGTTGGTCATTAAGTAATTAAAAGTTTCTATATGGAAATAAATATTTTCAAGGGCTTGCTATTAAGGATATCATCGAAAAGAGAAATTTGAAATTGATAAGGATTTTCCACGAAAATAATCACAAAAACTACAACAAGGGAATCGATTTAAGGTCTTATCTTGCAATCGACCGGAGAATTCATTATCCTTCGAGGAATATGAAGTCTTACATAAAAATAAAAAAATTTGTAGTGTGGCCAACGTCATCAAAATACAAATGCGAATTCAGCTTAGCATAGAATATACATATTACGGATATAAAGTTTGTTTCCTTGTCTCAAAGTCGACAAACTTTTTAAGGAAGTCGTGCTTATAGTTAAGTGATTCCACTTTAAACTTGGAATCTTAAAATAAAAGAATTATTTTTTAGATTTCTCGCCTTCTTCGGATAACGTTGGCTCGGTTGCAGTCTACTGTCCTTTGGTCACCAGTATTCATCAGGGGCTTACCACAATAAAAAAAAAACTTTAGAAACGTGCTTCGATTGCGCTTAAATAGCGCCAAAGGTTACTATGAGGTTAGGTTACTTGGTTGACATTGTTGCCCGGGGTGAACAGATGCGGTATAGTTAAATTAAGTATAAGTCCAATGAAGGACCTTCTTTTCTGTGAATGTGTAGCATTATCATGGTGAACCTTTGAACCTTTTTATTTCACACGAAACAAACGTACACTCAAAAAAGGGACGATAATACCAACTGAAACTTAAAATAAACAAAAAGTTGTATAAAAATATAGCGCACATTTTTTTATAAAATAGTTCTTATTTTCCTAAAATGGAAGACGTTTGCTCAAATTGAGTTTATAAAGGCCGGCACTCTATTTGTTGGTGCGAAAAAGTTCCCCTCAATCATTGTTTCGCGTTGAAAAATGATAGTGTCGACAATATATTTTGAAGGAAAAAAACAGTCATTTTGGAACTTTTTCGCGTTTATTTCATCGAAATGTATTGACAACATCGCAAAATGTCACGAAATGATTACATGTACATAGGCAACTAGTGGCTTCATTTACACATACACGCATACATAATAATTAAGTTGAAAAAGAAGAAGCAGAAGTTATTTTACAAATAACTTTGGATTTAAAAAATCTAATTTTACAATGCTGCATTATATTTTTTTGGAAAATAGCAACGCGAAAACCGAACAGAGTACCGGCCTTTTAACAAAAAGTATTAACTTATTCGTAACATTTTGCAATTTGAAAACTATTTTAGTTAAAATTTGCTAAAATAAACCTACATTTAATTTCATAGTGTGTTCACTTTTTTGGGTGTAAGTTAAGACAGTTCTCTGTTGTTCCATATATATTCAGTCTATAAAGCTAATTGGGATACCACTTTTCAAACTTCGCAAGAGATTAAGAAAGTCGCGATAAACTATGGATAGGCAAAAGGCCTTCACATATAAATATTCCTTATCAGCATCACCATAATACATTGAAATGAATTGAAGTACACATCGCACGCATTTGCCCATTTACTACAAGAATGTTCATGTTCCCAGTAATATCTCCTCAACAAGGCTATTGCTTTATAATGTATCCTTCTTGGTTACAGCGATTATGGACGTCAATCGTAGTTATTGAGCCTTGACATTTACGGCTACAATCATGTGTGTAGCATTGGGAATGTTATCCAATAACAAATTTAAACAATAGCCGAAGAGAGAAGATAACAATATTTCTAATTGGATTTGTGTGGAAATATCATACAAATCAGCATCTCTATTACAAATTAGAGCGAAGAGAAAGGAGATTATTTTTAGTAATTGTTACTGTTTGAGAAATAGATTTGCACCTTTGCAAGTATACGCATTTTGAATTGAATCCAAATTTTGTTGGACATATTTTTCCTTTCCTCTCTCTGTGACACTGTTTTATCGATTTTTCTCAACAAGTTATTAAAAGGTCAAGGCTATTGTCCTCAGTGAGTTGTATATGTGTGGGGAAAGGTAGGTTTCGTTTCTGGCGTGCATACACTTTTTTCTGTAAATACTCTGTTCTCAGCCAGTCAAATGCCATCATCTGAGTGACTCTCAACACGATGCTGTTTTTTGCTCACCTTCGCATTACACCTCAGAACAGAGAGTTTGTTGGTGTTCCTCTATGCTTTTTCTATGTTTCGGTATAAATAAACCCACAGGTAGGTAAACCATATAGGGCACTCCATTACCAAAATAAAGAAATTATGTATTTGTAATTTTAATGTTGGAATAATCAATGAAGGTGGAAAAGGTGAATAATTTTATAATTGAATACAATTTCTGAATTTTCTATAACCGATGTGAATTTCTTTAAAAATATTTTTTTATATTTTTCATTTTCACATTATTGAGAACATAAATGTCAATAGCCTCTGTGGATTTTTATTAGCACCAGAAATATGTGCCTACACCCCATATTAAAATTCGAAAGACTTAAAATCACCTTATGTGCGATTCAGCTTACCTTTTTTGTTTGCAAGATAGAGGAAAAGATTTTTTTTTTAAATTTTTGTTACAGATACTATTTTTGTCAAAATACACAGAAAAAAGTGAATAATTGAATCAAATACAAAAATTGTGAATTCAATTATTTTTGTATTTGATTTTCAGCTTATGACGAAAATTGTAAATCCAATTACCCAAATTGTAAGGTTGTCATAAAACTATTTTCAAATGAAGTAATATTTGCCTTGAGTATAAATGTAATTGGAATTTGTCAAAATATTTAAATGACATAGTACTCAATCCAAATACATTAGTATTTGAAGTATATAAAGCGTTTTCAATACAATCTTTGTACTATATAATCTATATTAATTTAAGAAAATTATACAAATACACTCTGAAAAAAGGTTTAATGCTTTTTATTATAAAAAAGAAATTCTGAAAATATGTATAATTGAAAATACAGCGAAGTACATGTTTGGTAGAAAAATACAGAATATTCATTATAAACGACGTATTTAACAGGCTAACTCACAAAGAAAAAACAGTTTTTGAATTATCTGTACCACCTGCTGGAATTTCCCAAATCTTCCTCATTTATATGCGATTTGTTTAGGCATCCTGCTCTTCTGTAATACAAATATCTAGTCGTTTCAAAGTTTCGAAAATATTTCAAAGTTTTACATGATTTTACCTTCTGTTGCTGGGAAGAAATCCTCGAAATCCCCGTTTTCGAAGTAAACACATTTTCCTCTAGGCCACATATTTTTGACAGTCGGCTTATATCCATTAATAAGGCAATTTGACGTGTACACGACCTAATTGTAAAAACAAAATAGAAAGAATGTAATTGTATATATATTCCAAAGCTTATTCGCAAGTTTTTAAACGACCCAATTCAGGATGTGTGTAAGTTTATACAACAAAATAAATCATTTACATATTTTATTAAAGCTTTCAGCGAATTTTAAAAATTTTACGAACATAGAAATATGTACTAAATATATTAAATTAACTTTCCATAGTAAAAAGTTTGTGCTGTGATACTTTCGTCGTGATGCCAACTAATGGCCGAAGTCACGAGAATTCTCGTGAGTCTAAAAATTGTTGTGAACCGTTAATCGTCTTTAAAAGTTCTGTTTGCGTGAACGTACATGAGTATTTCGTGAATGTGCTTGAGAGAGAGAAAGAATTCTACCAACACGTCACAGGTTAGACTCACAATGAAAATGTTCATTTTTACGAAGAGAATTCTTACAGTGTAGTTTCCAAAAAACGCGCTTGACCAAAAAACTGGTATTTAGATACTGCGATAAAATACAATATGGTGCGCCAAAAATGTTGTAAATGTTAACATTTCGAATCGCGGTGCCGATACCCCGGTTTATTTGCGGGTAAATTCGACCATGTTCTTAGGAAGATTCTTAATAATAACAATAAATGACATTTTATTGTTTGTATTAAATTATTTTTCGTTACGTAGCAACATCATAAACAGTTTTATCAGGCAATTACGCATTATACTTAAATCAATAACTTTTATACTTGGTCCAATTGAACATAGTAATTGATGTGTTGTGAATTCAATTACCAGTGAATTTTGATATTTTTGCCAGTTTTCCATTCAACCAATTATTTTCATGTTTGACTTAATAAAAATAGTATTTGATATAATTTTTTCATTCAATTATGCCAATAATTGATTTTTATTTTGCTTCAGTTTTTTCTGTGTAGTATCAGATATTGAACTTTGATCATATGGAAAATATTGGATTTAGTAATTTATCTTTTGAAATCAAAAACATTGATTAAAAATTGACTTCATGGTGAATCTTTGCATCAGTTGTTCGGAATCGATGCCAATATAATTAAACTAGATAATAAATCTGTATTTGGTTAGCTTTGATTAGCATATCGGAATGCCCCATATTTATGTTGGTGTACATGTCTAGCTATAACTAACTGACTTTTACACATTTTCTCGTTTTTCATCAAATGTATGAGGTAGTTATTTTGTTGAGAGAGTTGTTTTTCTTTTTCTTCCATTTTCGAGTTTTCTCGTTCTAAGTATTTTCATTTATTTATTATGTTTTCAGTTTTGCTGTGGTAAGGAGATTTGAGGGGGCTATAACAACCTGTGAGCATCTCATATTGCTCATGAGGTATATGAGAAACAAAATGCTACTATAAAATAGCTAATTGCGACAGCTTTTATTTCCCACATTTTTTATGCGAATTTTCCACATTTCATATACCTTTCGAAATGTACCATAACCAAAAGCCATAGTGAAACCGCCTCCTGGTATGGAGTACAGGAAACGAAATTGACCATTTGTGGCCATTGGAGGTGGGAACAACCTTTTTTCTCTTGGCGGCTGAGTTTTTATAAATTTGATGTGTATACGGTTGAGAGTTTTTACAGAAATTAACGATGCTGTGTGATTAATCGCAAAATCGGATTAACAAAGAAGCCATTTTGGCTCCTCCTTTTTGCAAATTTTATATATATAGATATGTTCAGACAGGTTACATTTTTACGATGTCTGCCATTGCAAATTGCATATCACAAATTAATTATCTTATCTGCTCTCTTTATTAATAATCACTCTTCACATCCATTAATTAAACGTCATTCTGTCTATCTCAATTTAAAAGCTCTTACGACCTACCTTTCAGATGAATAGTTTATGTTCTGGGAACGCTAACATGCCTAACATTTACTTCATAGTTTCCTTTTCAAACATTTGCATTCTCATGAGCATTGTGTGGTTTCGTTCCATTCCAAGGATGCAACAGACGTAATTTATGTACTTCAATGGTTCAACGAGAGATTAAGTACGTGTATGTATGTGAGCTTTATGTGCGTGTTTTGTACTATACTCTTTTTGACGGGAGCGAATGAGAGAATCAGGTGAGATGTCTATTCACGGGAGTTCTCTTTTATTTAGGTCATATGTAATTCTATACAGGAATGGTAAGAGGGAATGCCCTTGCATGAGAATGCGGAAGAAACACTTGTTTAAAGCCAAATAAGAGCAAAAATACTTGTACTTGGTTGAAGGGAATAAACAAAAAATATTCTAGAAAACGAACGTTGCCACTAAAGGCTATGCGGAAAAACTGTGACAAATGTTTGTGCAGAGGAGAATCAATTAGTTATTCGTAATTGAACTACGACTATGCAGAAAATTAATTATGTTTGCAACATGACGTCATGTGTTGAATCTGACTGCATACCATTTTTTTCTCGATTTGAGACTTAATGTAATATTAATGTATACTTGGCAATTTGACAAATGTTTCATCTTGTTTCATTTTTATACCCTCCACCATAGGATGGGGATATATTAACTTTGTCATTCCGTTTGTAACAAATCGAAATATTGCTCTAAGACTTCATAAAGTATATATATTCTGGGTCGTGGTGAAATTCAGAGTCGATCCGAGCATGTCCGTTCGTCCGTGCGTCCGTCCGTCTGTTACGTGTGTGTTATTATATGGCCTCAAACAAACTTGGTGTTATTATATGGTCATTGCAAAAATTGGTCGAAATCGGTCCTTATTTATATATAGCCCCCATATAAACCGATCCCCAGATTTGACCTACGGAGCCCCTTGACCTACGGAGCAAAATTCATCAGATTCGGTTGAAATTTGGTACGTGATGTTAGTGTATGGTATCCAACAACCATGCAGGAATTGGTTCATATCAGTCCATAATTATATATAACCCCCATATAAACCGATCCCCAGATTTGACCTCCGGTGCCTTTTGGAGAAGCAAAATGCATCCGATCTGGTTGAAATTTGGTACGTGGTGGTCGTATCTGATATTTAACAACCATGCCAAAAGTGGTCCATATCAGTCTATAATCATATATAGCCCCCATATAAACCGATCCCGAGATTTGGTTTTGGAGCCTCTTGGTACATTGTGCTAGTGTATGGCCGTTAACAACCATGACTAACTAGGTCCATACCGGTTTATAGTTATATATAGTCCTCAGATAAATCGATTCCCATATTTCAATTCTGGCTACCTACACGCAAAAAAATAATTCTTTCCTCCCAAACGAAATTTTAGACAAACAAAGTTCGTTTCTCATTTGCTTTTCGCTGTAAGGAAGTGTATTTGGAAGAAAAGTATATACTTTTTGTGATAAACGTTTATTCTTTTCCAGGATGTAAAAACAATTTCATAAAGACAAATTCAAAAAAAAAAACATTGTTTTCTTGCTAATTGCATTTTCCCTCACATCTTTCTCACATCCACGAGTTTTTTTTAGTTCTTAACACCTTTTCCTGTAATACCAACAATGTAGAAGAAATTATACGATTTTATAAATTTTTAAAATTTTTTTACCTTTCGCCTGGACGGAGAATCGAACCGCGGACCATGCACTTTGTAAGCCAACACACTAACCACTGAGCTATGTACCTGTTATGGTCATGAATAGATAAATATCCATATAAGTTCTATTTATATAGCATAGCTTGCGGCGCCCACGAACCGAATAAACAAAGTTTATTTGACAGAAACAAACATTTAGTTTGGCACCGTGGAGCAGTGGTTGCTACGTCCGACTTGCATGCCAAGGGTCGTGGGTTCGATCCCTGCTTCGACCAAAGTTTTTTTATTTTTTTTAATTTTTTTTTTACATATATTCCAGATATGTTCGGAAGATTTCGAAAAAATGTTCAACATTACATTGTAGTATATTAAATTTTGAACTGTAAAATGTGTCTTATGAACGACCTAAAGTCAGAAAAGAACAGTGTTTGATATAAACGAAATGGACTGTGTTGTTGTTTCAAAAATAACTTTTTTTTATTGAAAAAATAAAAATTTTGTAACAAACGATTTTTTTTTGGTGATAAAAGTTTAAAATTTTCGAAGCAATTCAAAAAACTCTAACAAAAGAAAAACGTTTTCGGTACACGTTTTCCAAACGTTTTTTTTTTTTCTTTGCGTGTACGTACCGTGCAAACGTCCATATCGATTCATAATTATTTGTAGTCATTCTACATCCCAAATACTGAGAATTTTTTGAAATGAAATAATGAAAATAATGAAAGTAGTTTTCTGAGAAGCAATACCTACCTACCTACGAATGTAATCATTCTACATCCAAAAAAAATGCTTTCCTCAGGAACGAAATGTTAGACAAACGAAATTACCCATTCTTATAAATTATTTTCTTTTAGACCAAACAAACTCAAATTTATGATATGAGATTGAATGATTGTGAACGTCAAAACAAACGTTGCTTGTCTAAAATTTCGTTCCTCAGAAAAGAAAACTCTTCTTTCAGTTTAGGTTCTCAATAATTATTAAAGAGATTATTACGATTATGTTCAAAAGTGTTTTCTTATTAAATTTCTGTTGAATAAAATATCATATGAAGTAAGCACATTCTTATACTTTCTTTCCCCTCTCCAAACAAAATCTTCATCATCACAACCTTTCTCACCATAAAGAGTATTAAGCCATTAGTGATAATGACTACCTACCCGCAACATGGCTGGGCTAATCTACTGATGATTTTCTCTCTATTATTGTATATTACACGGAGGCTTTATGAAAATAATACTCAGACTGTCTCTTCCCTTCCTTTAAGTAAAATACATCTTCACCGCCTTTATCCCTTGGGCTTAAACAGCACCGGTAATTCAGTTGTAAAAATGATTTTGTAACCATTCTAGAGTGCCAGTTGTTGTTGCTTTTATTATTTCATACAATGAATATGCGACAGAACCAAAGTAAGAAAGACTAACAACACATGCCATTATTTACAAAAACCCATTACACATACATATGATGGTATAACATTTTTAGTATTGTACCGTAGTTGAAAGCGCTTTTGAACCTTTTTGCCTTGCCACATTTATACGAATCACCTAAAGACCCATTCAACCACCCACATGCCCTCAAAACGCCACCGTTACCAAAGAGCGTAAGACAAATGTTTGACTATGGATGAGCAGTTTTAGAGGTATGCAATGCAAGCATTGTGTGTATGTATGTGTACTGTTATGTTAATCGGAAGTGTACCACCAATGTGTAGCATCATGGTTTAAAGAGGCGATTCACTCGTGTAATTAGACTATGGCATGAGAAGGATACGAGGTCAAAAGCGAAAGTGTTAAACAGCAAACTTTTAGTTACCATACCGTCTGATAAGTGAATTATCTGTGAATCTAAGACTCTTTAATCAAATGCAAAAAAGAATATGAGCATAATCGAAAATGGAATGTGGTCGTATTATTTTTTAGTCTGGTTAATTAATCGTCTGGTTAATTAATCAGACGTTGGTCTGAACATATTTCATATTAAAAACAAAAAGTGCCCAAATATGTATTGTTGAGCCTTGAAGATAGTTTTCCCCTTTAAGCTGAATACTATGTTCAGTTTTCAAGCTAAAAACTAGCTTATTTTCACCGTTATTTTTTTAAATTAATTAATTTAGAAATATAAAATCCTTTCCATCCATTATTTGATAAAAATATAATCGTCTTCATATAGATTTTTGTACTTTTAATTTAGTGTTTTGGCTAAAAAACCAAAGATAGTACTCACCTTTACATTCAATGCCATCAGTCACATAATCACATATTTCATAAAACTTCTATTTTCCTATTGCATACCTCGTTTGGAAGACCACCGGAAAAGAGAGAGAGAGAGAGAGAGTGTAAAAGTTTACGGGGCATAACTTTCAAACAATGGAATGCAGTCGGCGTTCAGGTCTGTTAAGTAACAAAAACATTTACCGACACTTACCTCACCTCGTCATCATCATTACCAGCAACAACCAAGTTGTAATTACCATATTCGTCAGTTGTAATGAGATCAAATGGCATTTTAACGGTTCAACCCCCGATACAGTAAGCAATCGTTTCATGTAAACAGTAGAATTTTCATTTTTTGTTTAACAATTTGTCTCATCACAGTCATTGCTTGTCCATTTTTCATTTTGGTTTTCTCTAAAAGAAACTAAAAATTAAACGCGACAGTGAAATTTTTCGAAAATTATCCAATTTGTTGTAGTATTTCAATTGTCAACATCAATAGCAATACCAGCAGCAACCTCAACGCCTCAGTCGTCATGATTGACCTTTTGAATTGTCATCATTCTCGTTCATTGTCAACGGGCAAGCAAGCCAACCAGGCAAGAGGCAGCCTTAATGTTATTTCACTTATGACCTAACTTCCTGTGTAGTTGACATTACAAATTATGATCAAGCAAACAAGATGATCACCACCTCCTCCATCATCATAAGCGTAATCATCTCAACAATAATCATGACGTTTATGATCGCTGCCACAGATCAGCTGCGGCAGCAAGCACAGTGGTTTTCCTTTGAATCTCTACTATCATAGATAAACATCATATCAGTTGCATCTAATGATACCCCACCTCAACGGGAATATGATATCATAAATCTGAGTAGGAATCAAAGTAAATAATAAAAAATAATTTTTATTGCTCAAACTGTGTGAAAGTTGTAAATCCAGAATCTTCTAAATAGTCTTAATGCCTCTCCACGGGAGGTCAGGACCAAATTCAACAAAACGGGTGGTAGCAACGTTCTTTTCCAATAGCACATAGGGAAACACAAAACAAGTTCAAATGTTAGAAAAATTAATTCTATAATATGAATATGGATGAGATAAAGGGTTTAAATGCTCTTTGTTGCAGCACCTTTTTCACGTTTCGAAATTTCATGTATGTTCTAATCTAGGTGCAATACTAACAAGATTTTTCATTTGAATAAGAACACCTTTGATTTGGTTTTGTAAGTTTGTAAGCCACTATAATTAGTATGGATTGGGTTTAGTTTGGAGCTGTCAAATTAAATATAATTTAAAGCTTGTTTGATCTAAGGTCATATGGAATTAGTAAGGGGATAATAAAAGATATGATGCATTGAGAAAAAAAATAGGTTTATATTTGTGAATAAATTAAACTGAGCACATATAACAATTTAGCTCAAGACGAAAACAAATCTCAATATTTTAGTATTTTTAACTGATTGAAGTTTATGCGGTTGAAATGATGTGTAATTTTTCGAGTTTTATTTACCACATTTGTTTTTTAATTAAGAGGGTATCAGTATCATGTCCTTAAATTATGAATGTGAATTTTGTTTATAATAGAAGATATATTTCTCTTCTACAAAGTTTTCGAATTAAAAATGGGTAACTTAATTCTTTTTCTTCAAGGCTCAAAAATACATATTTGGACACTTTTTGTTTTTATTTTTGAAAAATTAAATTTGTTGTCTTTTTGTATCTTGACCACAAAGCAAAAAAGCGTTCAAAAATAGATTATATCAAACCCTTTATTTTAAAGCCGTTTATTCAACAGTCGATTTTATGTTACAATAACAACATAAACCCTCATTTTCATGGGGTTCCGTTAGAGCAAGGTTAGCTAACCGACTTTTATACCGGCCAACAGATATTTATGTAATCTAGCCTAAATATATACTCATGTGTAAGTTAAGTTGTTAACCACTAAAACTCATTTGAAATGACTCTCAATACTGTGCCTATGATGAGAAGGCCAAAGCACGCGACAGTCTAAATTTTGTCATGTATACATAATTGATAAGTTCTCTAACATTGTCATAGTGGACATTTCGAGAGTATGCCATACGATCTTTTGTTCTCAGAGCAGAGAATTCATAGCGTAAAATAGCCATCGCTAGTATGATGAAAATGGAGAAAAGCTTTAATAGTTCTGACAATGATCTGATCTAAAGAAAACTTCATTAATGTATGCATAACATATCTCTATGAGAAAAAGATTAACAGCTCTTGCGCTTCTGCCCGTCTTCATTAAGGCATGCGTTTGAATCCCATGATGAGTACAAGTTTGTGGGATGTCCACTTTTTACAAATGGTGACACTTTTTTTCTGTAAACGACCCTAGTGATGATCGTGAAAGTTGAATTGTGGTGGTTAGGGAGTGGTGGCGTGGTTATGGTGCTGATGATGCACTCGTTTGTTCAATTGAATTTAATTAAGATTAAAGCTCATTCCAATGTGGACATTCTGTATGCGCATACGAAACAGCAGCGTGCGCTTATATTTTTAGCGGCTTTTTGCCGACCTTAATGCTATGGCGTCGAAAAGGCGTCGTCACTATCGCTGGCTTTGAGTAAGCAGTAATGTCTAAAACACTTCACTGGCCTGAGTGGGCCATTTGAAACACTTTGTCCTCATCAGATAAGACACCATTGCATTGACTATGGTTTTTCTTCAGGCTCATTGTAGCTACATTAATGGACCATTTCAAATTGAAGAAAACCCACAGTCACTCAATTCGAAACACAAAAATGCATTCCACCCTCTGGGATGAGTGAGTGTCTGTAAAGCAAGTGTAACATTTCACAGTTTGTATATTTGAGTCCCATCTCAGTCAGTAGTTCCAAGCGTAAATGCTTGATTAGAAATGAATTTTAATTGGAAATTGAAAATGTTATGAAATGGTGGGAGGCGGTAGAATATCTTAAATATTCACTTCAATTTAATACAAATAAAATAATGCGGTCGTTTGTGGTCAGGGCACAAGCTGGAATGGTTGTTAATTAATGAAATGCATTTGTTCAAGTGTATATATTTGTAATTCCTCAAGATATCGCCTGGCCACAATCACCACAATGAGTTGTGTTACAATTTGAAATGTATTTGCAGGGGGTTTCCTTAATTGACAACTCAGCTGACAAACCAAACCGCATCCTATGGATTTGGGGATGCAATGCGGAGGCTCAATTAAAAATTATATTTAAATTACTAATTAGATGTTTTTCATAATTACTTCTTTTTTGTATGTGGACAAACCGGCTACTCCTCCTCAGATATATATTTGTCCCTTAGAGTTGTTGCTTTGAAAATGGCGTGGAGCTATTCTCCCCTCTTAAAAATTTTAATAATTTTTATGTAAACCAATTAGAGAACTTCCTTTGGGAATTATATGTATAATGATTAAATGGTCAAGTTACTTGACATATGAATAGGATGTACCCAGTACATACTTATTGCGCATGCGTGTGATCTTAAGAGACCTTTAGAAAGTTTCAAGTTTATTCAGCCTTTAATTGCAATTAATTATGTATATGCGTTATATGTATTTTCAAGACCGGAATTAAGAAACAAGTTTCTGTGGCAGACCAGAAGATATCAAATTTCTAAATGTTCACTGCGATTTCGATTCAAACGTTACACCAAGAGTGAAGTTTTTTTGTTGTCACAATGCAATAAAATTCATCAAATTTTTTAATTTAATTTTTATTTTGAGGTTGGTTATATTAAAAGGAGAATAAAGGTTTCTAAATGCTTCCAAATATTTTCCTCAGAAAAAGATGGGATTCGTTCCATATTCATACTTTTTGTACAATTTTTAAATTATTAAAAATTTTGTGGAATGGGGTCTATTCTTTAAAATTCATAGTGGAGGATATATGACTTTCGATTCAGGAAAAACAAAGAGATCAGTTACAATATTTGGCAATTCCATGAACATAAAAGACAATAGGTGTATGCATACATTTTGTCTACACGGACTTAAAAGGCTGTTTTTTCATTTGTTTCGGTGTAAAAATATACACTCAAAAAAAAGTGAACTCTCTATTTCACTAAAGCCATATTAACTTTATATTAGTTCATAGAATCATTATGTTTGGAAAAAGTTTATTTTAGTCAAATAATTTTTTGCGTATGTTAGTTAAATGAACTAAAAAACGGGAAAAAGTTATGCACAAATAAAGCATAAAGATTTCCTAATTTCGTATTTCTTACACAATAGTTCATTATTTCTTCAAATTTGTAAATTTTACCAAAAATGTGTCCATCGTGAACTTCGTATGTCACTAAAGACATTCTTGCAATTTTGAACTCCAAGATTTCTCTTAAAACTACAAAATTTTCTTTAACTACTGAAAAAAGTTAGTTATGTCTAATAAATTTTCTTGAATTTGTCGAAAAATATTTACTTATTTTTGCCATATCGGAGTGATGAAAGCGCTTGTAATACCGTTTAGTTAAAATTTTCTAAAAAAGTTCAAAATTTTCTAAAATTAATCGAAAGTTATCTTTCCTGGTGGGTTCACTGTTTTTTCAGTGTATGTTTGGAAATTTTTAGCACATTATTTTTAAATGTTCATAAACTAGCATAAAATGTTTGCGACATATATGTTAATATGTTAGAACATATTAAGTTTGGGACACTTTATTTTAAATACACTCAAAAAAAAAAAGTGAACTCTCTTTTTCACTAAAGCCAATTTAACTTTATTTTAGTTCATGGAATTTTTTTATATATGGAGAAAGTTTCCCTTACTCTAATAACTTTTTGCGTACGTTTAACTAACGTGAAACTAAAAACCAGGAAAGTTATACACAAATGAAGTAAAAAGTTTTACTAAATTCGTACTTCTCACAAAATAGTTCATTATTTCTTTAAATTTGTAAATTTTACTACAAATGCGTCCATCATGAACTTCATATGTCACTAAAGACATTCTTGCAATTTTGAACTTCAATTTTTTCTTTCAAACTACAAAATTTTCTTTAACAAGTGAAAAAAATTAATAATGTCTAATAAATTTTCTTGAATTTGTCGAAAAATATTTACCAATTTTTGTGATATCGGCGTGATGTAATACTGTTTAGTTAAAAATTTCTAAAAATATTAAAAATTTTTTAAAATTAACTAAATGTTTTCTTCCTGGTGGGTTCACTGTTTTTTTCAGTTCATTATATGTGTAGATGCCAACATATATTAATTTAGAAATAGGTGTGTTTACACCCAGAAAAAAGTGCCTTCGAAACCAAAGGAAAAAATTTTCATCAATATAGTTTATCCATTTTATTTCCATTAAGGTAAATTTTTGTGAAAAATAATAAAATTTACTCGTTTCAGTAAAAAAAATCCTAAACTGTAAGCAGTTAGGAATAGTTCATTAACTAGAATAAGGCATGGAATTTTACTCATACTATTTTCTTCGCTGGGTATAAGAATTTACTACTGAAAAAGAAAATTTTATTCACCGATAACAAAGCATTCGTAAAAATAAACAAAAACCGAACTAAAACCAAGTTTCCTCAAAATTAGTAAAATTTCTTATAAAATGATAATTGCGACTTCCTTTATAAAAGAAAGTTTTTCATACATACGAACAACACTTGGCATAGAAAAATATTTTAGTTCATTCGTACTAAGAAGTATGCAATCCTTTCAAAACTTAAGGAAACACACTTGTTAGAATATACTAAGAAATTTTCCTAAATTTCTATTGTCTACCTGTAATCGATACCTGTCATCGTGATAGTGTATAAAGAAAGAAAACACCAGCAGAATAACAACCCTTTCATTTGTCTTCATTTTGGAATCTTCAATTATCAGGTAATATTCAGTGACGCTAACCTTTTGCAACAAAAATGTTTTATGATTTTTTATATAGGTATTATATAGGTATTGAAATTGTAAAAGGATGACAAAATCGTTAGGCAGCAACTTATTAAAAGTGAAAAGTACAAGAAGAAGAAAAAGTGCGTTTTACAGTTGATAATATCACACGGAAATTGGAAATAGTGGAATAATAAACTAATATTTCAAAGAGATTCGATGCTTTTGATTCTTAATAAATATATTCAATATATTAATAAAACATGTCTTTTATTGAAGATAAAATTGCTTATAGAAATAAATAAAATTGTATTTAAAAACGAAGGTAAGCAGTTCTAATTATGAAGTAAAAGTTTTACCACAAATGTGTAAGATTTGTCGAAATGAATGAAAAATTTCAATAAAATCATTCCATATATGAATTCAAATTAGTTAAATTTTTTCATTCTGTAGTATAGTGGTATATAAATATAGGAAAATGTTAACTAATATATGGAATGCATTATTCCTAATTTCTACGAAAATCACATCGTTCAAACAAATAAAAATGTCTTTGGCGCTATACGAAGTTCAACTTTCTTCACAATGAGTTCATTTTAACTTAAAGAAGGGGTCACTTTTTTCTGGGTGTAGAAAGAGAGAGCTTCATGTAAAAAAAATGGAAGTAACCAATTGGCTCCTTACATACACCATTACACATAAATAAAATTTCATTAAATTTTTTTTCTACCAGCGTATGCCTAAAGTGAAACGTAATATGTTTGAACAAACAACATTTTGTTTGGACCAATCTTGAAAATATAAATGCTTGAAGCAGAATATGTTTAGGATACATGTTACAGAAGGGTGTAGTTTTTTGAGAGTGTAGTTTTTTCAAAAAAAAAAAATCGAAAGTGTATTTGTCGTTTTTTGTAAAAAATTTTAATTTAAATAGGGGCTTTGGGGTTTGAAAGCATCCCAAGAACAAGAACGAGAAAAATATTGTTTTTTTTTTTTTGTTTCAAGTACGACCGCATACTTGTTCGTTTATAAAAATTTTATCCCTAATTTGTTTGAGATTTTACCTCAAACTTGTTTTTCCTTTCACAGATATGAAAGATTTGTATTATCCTCAACAACTTTGAGTTAACGAGAATACATTCAGTGCAAATATTTCGATAATGATGCTCGATTATCAAGTTTTCCTTACAATATTTAGTTATATAAATACAAGCACAATCTTGTATTTTTTCGATGTTTAATTTAGCAAAATGACTTACATGGGTAACATATAAAAGGATACTCTGACGATGATAGTGGCATAACCTTTTCCTTCAAATAAACAAAATTTTGTTATGGCAACGAATGGCATAGAAATAATTGATTTAAAACAGTCGAATTTAATTATTATATTAAGAAAAATACTTAAAAGTATATATTAAAAAAATGTAAAATATAATATGAATAATTTAAATTTCTTTAATCATAAATAGATTTTTTCTTTAGATTTTATTTTCTCTTAAGACTTTTAATTTTCGAGATATATCACTTTTGAGGGAGATGTATCTGTGTATCTTGGATTCTAAAAATAAACGACAAGCTACTCTTGCCGTATCCTTGGAATATGAAATGGAAACACAACTCAGATGTTGAGACTTTTCAATGTCACAGTAATGTGACCTTCCTGGAGAGCAAAAAAAAAGCCCCAAGAAAATTCACTCTTGGTAATTAGTTATGTGTATGGGAGATGTAATTTAAATTTAATGGAAGGTTGCCATTGACAATAAGGACAATAACAAAAAGCGAGACTAGATTTAACCCCTTTTAAAATGTCTAATTAAAATTTAATTTAAAACATAAAGGAAATGAGAAAAGTTATCTTATATATGTAAGAAACAGAATGCTTTATTTATGTATGTGTGTATGCATTTATTTATGTGTGTGTGTGATTAGTTTTAGATATCGAATAGTCTAGTCTGTTGTCTACATTTAAGTTTCATTTTTTTTTGAAATCCTTTTATGTTTTCCGTTTTATCTCACATGTATGTCATTATCCTTTGAAAGCATACAATGACACGCACCACAATATACACTTCAAACACTCAGCCAACTATCATGCGAAGCATACAAACATATTTCATGAGCCACCATGTGCCATATTCTGGGCTAGAACCAACAGACATTTACATCGTAAACAACCAAAAACCCCCAATCAACCAAACAACAAACCAACCAAACAACAGTCAATCAGTCAGTCAACCCAAAGCCAATTCAACCAACCAACCTAACTTAGTAACCAAAAACAGCGCCGTGCATTAGTGATCAACAGCAACACTTCCCATTTTTCACTTCTGTCTCTTTGGTTCCATTAAGAAAAAAGGTTTTTATGTTTTGGCCTTGATAAAAAAAAACAAAGACTAAAAGATTTTGGCTGTTTAAAAAATCGTATTTTATGGCCTTTTCTACTTACAGACTGCATCACTAAGGAAACTAATGCCTGTTAGGGTAAGATATCCCAAACAACAAAACAAAAACAAAAATCGTAATAAATAAGACAAATTCAAACAGGGCAACAATTCTCCAGCGGCACAATTTTTTTTGTTTTATTGAAATTATCTCCATTGTAATTTCAATAAAATTAAAGAGTATTAGCATATAGGAAATAAAAATATAATCTTATTATAATGCGGATGTGTGTTGTTCTATGTGAATAAAATTTTTTAGCAGAAACCTTTTAGAAAAAAATATCATAAAATATTGTTTCAGATAAATTATTAATCTTACGTTACTCATATAGGATCATGTAATGAGAAAAAATATTACAAACAAAAAATTATCTGCTCTTCTCTGAAACAAAATTTTAGGTTAAAGCATTTTTTTATTTCTTAAAGGCAAAAGTCTATTAGGATTAAATGAAATCCATGCTGAAAAAAACAGTGAATCCACCAGGAAGAAAACTTTTGGTTAATTTTAGAAAATTTTGAATATTTTTAGAAAATTTTAAGTAAACAATATTACAAATAAGTAATTATTTTTCGATAAATTCAAGAAAATTTATTAGACATAATTAAGTTTTTTCACTTGTTAAAGACAATTTTGTACTTTAAAGGAAAAAATTGGAGTTCAAAATTGCAAGAATGTCTTTAGTGACATACGAAGTTCATGATGAACGCATTTGTAGTAAAATGTACAAATTTAAAGAAATATTGAACTGTTTTGTAGAAGACACGAATTTAGTTATTCTTTATGCTTCATTTGTGCATATTTTTTTCCTCGGTTTTAGTTAATTTGACTAACGTACGCAAAAAATTATTAGAGTAAAGGAAACTTTCTCCAAACATAATAATTCCATGAACTAAAATAAAGTTAAATTGGCTTTAGTGAAATAGAGAGTTCAGTTTTTTTTTTGAGTGCAGGTTTCTCTAAATGACAAATTAATGAATATCTTGCTAGGAAGTGAATATTGAATCGGAGAGTCGCCTTTACAATTTTAAGTTTTTAGCACTGAGGAAATTTTTGAGAACTAACTTCGTACCCAAAAAGCTCTTTGGACAAGGAAATACACCTTTAGCGATCTTGGTATATATGACCAACTGCAGTGAAGAGGGTAAAGTTGAAACTTTTTACCTTAAGGATTGAAACCACAATCGAAAGGATGAGTTTTGAATTTTCCATTTTTTGAATTTTAACAAGGATGTCTAATAGAATGTTAGTACTATGAAAACAATACCTAACTAGAGGTCATCTTATGTGTAATGTTCCCCTTGTTAATGCATTGATCATAAAAAAGAATCCTAGGGAAAAATAAGTGTTCGTCTAAAATCCGGAAAAATGCGATGTATGACTCCCAAAACATAGTCTTTTCTGCATCATAAAAAAAGGTTATAGCAACCAAAATAAAATTATATTTTCAAAAAGGAGATTTTCATCCATGAGATGACATTCTCTTCTTTTTGTTAAGGATTGGGCATCTTACTAATGCCTCTGGTTAGTACTTAGTTAGTAAACTCTTCAATAATATTAGTGGTAAAACCAAAATCAAGCAAAAACAAATATTTTATATAATTCAGACAAATAAGCATTCAATAACACTCAGGCATCGATATGAAGAAATCAACAAGAAAAAAAAATCGACCGCATATTAAAATGTTGCCCTGTATGTACGTATGAAACAAACCAAACTAAAATTATTTAAAAAAAATACAAATCAATATAACCCATTTAAGTTAAAACCTCAGTTTTGGCCTTGTACATATCAAAAGATATCTTAGTTTTGTTTCCATTTAATTAATGTTTGTTGTATTTTACTTTCATATCCCCTCTTTAGTTTACTATTCATAAGATTTATTATCAGAGAATTGACTTAAAACTGCATTATGATATTTTTTAATTTCGTAAAAGAATTTCAACAGTATTAGCGTATTAAAAACGTCTATCAAACACGATTACTAAAATGCCCTTCTAGAAATTGAAATTTTAAGTAAACACTTATCTTTTTTTATTTCCCTAATCCACTAATGTCGATTAGTGGTGTTTTTTTTTGTTTTCAATGTCCATTATCCTTTTTTATCTTGGTTTGAATTGAACGAACGAAAAAAATACAAAATAAAGGTTTGGCTTGTGTTTAAATAGTTAGTTTGTTACATTTTGTTTTGTGTTGTTGCGTTGTGTTGTATATCTTTGAGTCTTCTAGCTAGGGTTGTTTCCAAAGCTACCATATACAATGTTGTTGTTGTTGCATTTGCTGTTGTTACAATTACAGTTGCTAATAATGGTAACTTAGTTAGTTCGTAATGCTGTGGGTAATGTGCCTCTCCCAACCATATCATACCTGTATTCATAACCTACACCCACAAACATTCTCTCTCCCTCTCTCCCAATTTTATTATGTTCAGTTATATACACAATGCTGCCACACGCAACATTGTCAATACCTTAATGCACTCACACTCGTTTACTTGAACACTCACCTAAATTTTTTTTTAGAATAGAAATAAAAAGGACTCTGTTATATCGTAACAAAAGCAACGTCATATTAAAAAAAATGCATTTGGAGCAAAATATACATAGAACAAAGAACCGTTCACATATTTGTGGGCGTAAATATTAACATTGATCGGGCCTTGTGTTCGCTTCCGGCAAAGAGGCACGAGACAGCCAACAACCACATAATGCGATGAATGAATGACACCCTCCACAAACGAATATTGCATCAAAAGTCCTTTCTGTCTGTAAATTCTCCACCGTTGCTGGTTAATTGTAGTAATTAAACAAACATAATTATTTTTCCATACCTACGAATCCATTTCCCATGTAAATATGTAATTTAATATCCTACTAAGCTAACTGTTTAAAATACTGTAAGCAAAAAAAATATTTATTGTCCTTCAATAGTAGTTTCTCTTTGGCTCCCCATTGTAATGTGTTTTATGTGAGAAAATATTTTTGTAATAATAAATTTTCATAATCCTGCAGCCATACCCAAGAGGGAGGATCACAGGTGTATCAAGGAAAACAAGAATTATTTGTCCATGTAGACCATAAGTGTTAGCCAAAAATGTGGTAAGAGAAGGACTAATACAGACAAGAGTGGTAAAAATCATTCATGTTTATAAAATTTATTTTCCAAATCCAATTTTATGAAAGGTAATTATGGTTTATGTCTCCGGATATATGAGTGCAAAAGGTGGTCAATATTAAATTTACATAGCCAGCCATCTATCAAATGTATGAGGGACTCCTCGATAATAAAGACATGCAATTATTTCGAAATAAACGTTAATGTGATATGGAAATCGTTTTTTTATAGAAAATAATGAAAATTTCAAGAAATTAAAATTGATTCTCAAAGTCGGGTTTAAAATTCACCAGAGGAGGAGGGTGTATTAATTCATCATCCTGCCATCGTCCTGTTTATGGAGAATCGAAGGTTTGAGACAATCTACCTGTATTCATCAATCTGCCTGCGTGATCGGATGTTAAAAGAATGTGGCTGTTTAACAATGTTTAACACACAAAGATAGAATACTTTGGTCTCGAAGGAAATTTTGGCAAAACAAATTCCCTTTGATTGAAGGCCGCATAAAAGAACGTGCACATAATTAGCTATAACCTCCACATTTAAAGATTTTTTAATTTAATCCCATGGACTTCTGAATCTGCAAATATTAAAGTTGGAAGAAATCGGATCAAATTTAATACCAATGGTTTTCTTTCACTGAAGGCAATCCTTTGGCTTTAACTAACATAAAGAACGTTCTGCCAGCAAGGAAAACATTGTAATCATCTGATATCTTCCCAAATATGTCTTGTAGAATAATCAACATGAATTTAGAAATATAGAAAGAAAACTTTCGTATGTGATAAGGGAACAGGACATTATAGAAAATTCCTTCAAATAAAGATATAATTAAATAAATGCAAGAAAAGAAATTACGGGCCCTTTTTAGGCTCAGTCAATTGTGGCGCAACAGATGGTGCCCTGATTCTATGTTTACCTCAATGACCTCCTTTTTATGGCCGAATATGAACTGCGTTTCACTCTGCGGTGAAACCACTAAGAGAAGCTTTGAAACACTCAGAAATGTCACCAACTTTTCTGAGAGGGGATAATACACAGCTGAAAAACTTTTTGGTGTTTGATCGAAACTGAGATTGAACCCACGATCCTTGTATGCCTTTTCGTTTTTTACGAACTTTTGCAGACTTCAGAGTCATGTAAATTTTAAAGTTTTACAGATTTTGGACTTTATTCCGGATATAACATACAGCAACAATCTTGCAAAATACCTTGATTTAATCGTAGTCTTGTCCTCAATTTACAAAAAATAAGTACCCATTACTAACGAAAGGTAACATAACTAACGTAAATTAAAAGGTTAGCCTTTTTGTACACATTGGACGTGGCAAAAAAAACAAAAAAGAAAAAGTGCAAAACGTAATGAGTCATAAAAGTCATTTAATGCACTTTTGCGCTTGGTTCTGTCCTTCGTTTCTTGCTTTCTTTCCTGATGAACTATGATTTGCGGTGAATGGTAGTGGAGCAACGTTATGGTATGGTGGGACGGTACAGGAGTTGCAATCTAATGTAGGTAGCTACATAGATAGATAGGAAGGAGAATTTAAGAACATTGCCCTCACTTAATTATTGAGGACGGACGTGTTCTATGGCATAAAATTCAATCCTACACTCGCCGATAGACTCGAGGGCGAGCCAACAACATGTAACAATACGGTGTAGAATTGCAGTATAGCCAAGCAACAAGGACCTAGGACGATATCTACAAAGACATGTTGTATTGTCCTAAGTCATGACACTATTTCCTGCACATACGATTACATTCACATATGGTGGTGAAAATAGTGGAAACTCCTAAAAAGCACGAAACTGTTGTTCCAAAGCCAAAAAGGTGGTAACAGCATATGGTAAGGTGGTAAGCGGCGTTGATGATGATGATGACTACGATTGTGATGATTTTCACGTGTAGGTGGTGGAGTAGGTGGATAATGGCTGTACTGAAATTAATGCATTCATATGTGTCCTATGAACATGGGCAGGTGAAAGATTGATTGAATTCAGAAGACTGACAGACGATATTATGGCAGGACACATATGCTGCAAGGCTACTTTAAGCTCGGTGTTTGTTGGTACGTGCGTGTGGCTGATCAACAATGGGCAGAATTGGTAAATATTTGCTAAGGGTTGAACCTTAATTGACAACCACTATGTGGCGTTTGAAGTTGTTTTTTGTCGAATTTTGGTTGTTTTACTTGAGGGCTAGCTAACCAAGTCAATAACAAATGGCGATGACAATGACAGGTAAGGCAGGCAGACGTTTTCGTGAATAATGAATGAAAATGCGTTTTTTTAACCTTAAAAAACATTAGTGTTGTGTTTTTGTTTGGTTAAAAAAAAACACAATTACACACATGACACCACCGTATGTAGCCGGAAGTGTAAAGTACAGCTTGACCTAACTGAAAAGAGTTTGTTATAGGCTGGACTACCCTGTGGCAGAAGGTGCTATAACTCACACAATCACTTTCTGAATTTAGATTAGTCATTTAATTTCACGCACATCAAGTTCGTAGATTGACTATATTGGTTCAGGTTTTCATATAGGTCCCATATAGGTCCCAATTTGACTTCTAGACTCCACAATGTTTATGCAAAATAAGAAATTCAGACGTATTAGAAGTTCGTACAGGGGTGTGTTAAATTTGGCTGATAACGACCCACAAACACCGATCTCCCAATTTGATTTCTTGTGCGCATAGATACCACAGTTGTCATTCGATTTGCTTGGAATTTTAAATATAGTTTTGTCTTGAATCTACAAATCGATATGCTATATATAGTCTGTCTGTAGTCAGTCTACACTCTGGTATAGCCATATATACCCATCTCCCTGGGTATAGCCCCCATATAACCCGATCTCTCAGTTCGACTGACATTTTAAATGTAGTATACAAGTATTTATGGTTTATATCGGTCAATGTTTGGGTACAAACGGATGTCCCGATTTTACTTCATAAACGCCGCAATTACCATCCGATTTGCATGGAATTTTAAACACATTTTTTAGGCCTACAAATAAATGTGCCAAATACGGTGCATATAGGTCCATATACTCACATAGTCCCTATTTCACTTCTGATTTGACTCCTTGAGTACGTTTAAAATTGTAATGTTAATTTTTAATCTTTAAGGACATACCAATTTGAATTGCGCGTTCGACTATTGGTGTAAAAAACTATAGATTTTATATCAGAATCATCTGTAAAGCGTTATTCCATCCGATTTCCATGAACGCTTAGAAGTGAAAATTAAAATTTCTCCAACTAAAAAAAATATTCATATAATCTCATGTGTAGAAAATTTTATTTATGCATAGGTATGTATACAATATTTATACCCTGCGCCACACTGTGGAACAGGGTATTATAAGTTAGTGCATATGTTTGCAACACCCAGAAGGAGACGAGATAGACACATGGTGTCTTTGGTAATAATGCTCAGGGTGGGCTCCTGAATCGATATAGCCCTGTCCGTCTGTCCGCGAACACATTTTTGTAATCAAAGTCTAGGTCGCAGCATTAGTCCAATCGAGTTCAAATTTGGCACAAGTAAAGGGTGTTACGGTCAAAATTTGGTCAATATAAACTTGGCGTATTTCATTCAATTTTGCATTTAAAAAACCTGAACACCCCTCATTTTGAAGGTGTGTGTGTGTAGAATGTTGCTCCTATTTTGATTTTGGAATTTACTCTTCAGTTGTCAAAATGCCGTCCAAGCAAGAATTGCAGCGTATCAAAATTTTGCTCGCGCATCGTTCGCCCGATTTACACTCATATGACCAAGGAGACCAATTTTTTGCTCCGATTTAGTTGAAATTTTGCACAGGGAGTAGAATTAGCATTGTGGCTATGCGTGCCAAATTTGGTTGAAATCGGTTCAGATTTAGATATAGCTCCCATATATATGTTTTTCTGATTTCGACAAAAATTGACATTTTCCTTGTAAAATCGCCACAGCTTAGTCGAAAAATTGTAAAAATGACTCTAATTTTCCTAAACTCCTAACACATATATATCGAGCGATAAATCATAAATAAACTTTTTCGAAGTTTCCTTAAAATTGCTTCAGATTTAAACGTTTCCCATATTTTTTTACTAACATTGTGTTCCACCCTAGTGCATTAGCCGACTTAAATTTTGAGTCTATAGATTTTGTTGAAGTGTATCAAATTCTGTCCAGATCGAGTGATATTTAAATTTATGTATTTGGGACAAACCTTTATATATAGCCCCCAACACATTTGACGGATGTGATATGGTATCGAAAATTTAGATCTACAAAGTGGTGCAGGGTATAATATAGTCGGCCCCGCCCGACTTTAGACTTTCCTTACTTGTTTTATAATATTAAATTGAGCCGACGGGCTTTTTGGGCAGCAAATAAAACAATGACTTCTTCAGTCGGCACATTTATTCGGCGATGAACCGACATTAATGCCAATCCATTGTGTCTACTCTCGCTAGTCGAATTTCTAAGATACGTCTTTAATCTCTTCATTGTTGAAAATGAACGTTCGGATGAGCACGTAGTAACTGCAGGGATGGAAAATGCAGTACTATAGTACTTTTTTCAATACTTTTTCACCCCGGTCAGTACCGTAGTACCCCCGCCAATGATGTAGTACCTTTTGTGTAGACATTTTTGAGTCGATATCAGATTTATGGTACAATAGCTTTGACAAAATATTTTAATATTTTGAGAAAGTCTTTATCAACCTTTTTTGCTAATAGTCTTTTACAAATATGGCAAACCAGACATGTTCATGTGGGAAGAAAATCTTGATTTTGTAAAAGACATAGTCAAAAACAGGATTTTATTGAACTTCAAGAATGTTTTAGTCGAAAAAAGAATGCGATTCTATACTGTCAATTTTTTATTTCGGAAGAAAATGTTGTCAAAATTTTATTTCTATGTAGAATTTTTGCAAAATTTTATTTTTATAGAAAATTTTGTCAAAATTTTATTTCTATAAAAAATTTTTGCAAAATTTTATTTCTATAGAAAAAATTTTGCAACATTTTTTTTCTATAGACTTTTTTGCAAAATTTTATTTCTATAAAAAATTTTTGCAAAATTTTATTTATATAGAAAATTTTGTCAAAATTTTATTTTCTTTAAAATTCAGTCTCTTGACAATAATCTTCCAGTGAAAATTTTGTTAAAATTTAGTAAAAAGTACCTTTCCGCTCAAAAAATACCTGTTTTGTACTTTCTTAAAAATTGTATTTTCTATCCCTGAGTAACTGGCAAAGTGACCAAAATTGTTAAAAGAATATGCACGTTTGGAAATATCTCTTTATTGCACTCTCCAAGTGCTTCCATCGCTGAATTAGGCAGGTTCTTTTCGCAGGGTTTGCGCCATTTCATTTACACATGTGCACAGAAAAAAATTTCACGAAAAATTTTCCAATTAAAATCTTAATTGAGTTTTAAAAAATATTCAATTAAAAACTTAATTGATTCAACAAATTTTTTAATTGAAATAAAAATCAATCACACGAATTAATAGTATCAATTAAATATTTAATTGGATCAATTAATTTTTTAATTGATACTATCATTTCTGTGATTGAAGACATTTCAATTAAAAAATTAATTGGATCAATTAATTTCGTGATTGAATCAGAAAATTTTTTTTTTGTGTGTGCGTTTGGCTGTTTCGTTGTTGTTGCTATGGTCAAACAAAGCGAGTCATGTTCACAAAAAGAACATCAAACACACATAAAAAGCAGAAATACATTTTCCAAAAATGAAATTTGTGGTGCGAGAAGAAAAACAATTTGTTTTTTCGACCGTCGTTTGACGGGCTTTTCAACTAGAATTCTATGAATTGTGCAAGTTTTATAGGTAAGCGTTTTTCAAAATAAAACCTCCAGCTTTTCTTCAACATCTTCGATAAGACTTTTTCTATGCAGCTAAAAATATATATTTATTTATATAAAAATATTCATTCATTTCGGGGGGGGGGGTTTGATCCCCCTCATCCCCCCCCCCTGAATACGGCCTTGCATGCCATGCCTTCCTAATTTATTTTTAATGTCATTCCATATTAATAAATGTCAATCATTTCCTTTTCAGCTTTTTTATTGATGTAAAAATGTTTTATACTAAAAATAAAATAAAAATTCTAATATTCCAAGGGTATTGTAAAAAGCTTTCTTTGCTCACACATTAATCAGTTTCTGGATACATGTACGGTCCAAACATTTTGTAACTGCCCTCTCATTCAATTAACTTTCATTAAATTTTTACAATGAGCGATAAGCCATCGCTGGTTTGAATCTATTAAAAGTTAAGAACGAGAAGAGCAGAAGATGCTGCATACTGTGTTCTTACAATGTTTAACATTTAATAGAAAGCAATAAATTTAATTATAAATGATCCAATTAAAGCCTGAGGCCGCAAATGAACTTCAATGAAATATTTATGGGACTCCCCCACTTATGCCATCTCGTACTTGGTAGTGCATTTCAATTTTCCGCTCTCTTGATTGACATGTGGAGATGAATGTAAAAAGGCCTTGCTTACGTCACTTGGAATTATTTCAAAAATTGAAAATGTGAACTTTTCATCTCCATCAATTTTCCCCCGAAGCGGTTGGTTGGCGATGATACCCACTGATCCACCATTACTTCATATGAGTGTTTCAACAATCATCTTGGGTTTTTGTGTAATGTAAAATTGAGGGGTGACTTTGTAAATTTATTACCAGTTCATTATATTTGTACTTTTTCCCTAATACCAATTCAATTTAGGGCATGCAAAAAATTTAGGTTTCTTTGTTTTTCTTGGAATTTGAATTTGGCAAAAAGTTTGAAAAACGTTTTTTTTTTTTCATTTATGTCTCTCTTTGCCCTCAGGAAAACTAATCTAATATCTCAGATTAGTTTTGACGATAAAGTAAACATTAGAACAGACATACACACATACATGCTCAATTTATTTTAATTCTATGCCCTCTGTCAGTGTGTGTTCGAGGCAAGCAACTATAATCGAATGCCAATTTCTACAAAGAAATATGGGGAGATTGTCTCGCTTGGTTACTTCCAGAAATAGTTCATGTCATTCATTATTTACACAATCTGATTAGCTAGCTATTGCCACCACATACACAATTTCTAGTCGTTGACATTTTTTGCATTCTATCTGTATTCGAAATAATCGGAAGAAGTGCATGTTAGTGCACTGAAAAAAATTTATACTTGTCCTTAAAATACTAATGCAAGTTTTGCAACTTGCATTGCAATTTCTACAAAGAAATATGGGGAGATTGTCTCGCTTGGTTACTTCCAGAAATAGTTCATGTCATTCATTATTTACACAATCTGATTAGCTAGCTATTGCCACCACATACACAATTTCTAGTCGTTGACATTTTTTGCATTCTATCTGTATTCGAAATAATCGGAAGAAGTGCATGTTAGTGCACTGAAAAAAATTTATACTTGTCCTTAAAATACTAATGCAAGTTTTGCAACTTGGCTTATTTAATTGTGAAAAATTCTTGAAAGTTAATGAAAACTGTTAATGATGGTATAAATTCTCGTGTGTTTATTATCACATTGGCAAGAGGCCAATGATTTTTTTGTTATATAATATGTGTTCGTAAATAAAGGGTATTTGACCTTATGCTCGGAAGTGATCGAACCGATTTGATTGAAACGTTAATGGAACGTGTAAAGTAAATTTTTTTATCTCCGATAAAATTTGGCATACTTTTTGTGATAAACGTTTATTCTTTTCCAGGATGTAAAAACCATTTCATAAAGACAAACTCAAAAAAAAACATTGTTTTCTTGCTAATTGCATTTTCCCTCACATCTTTCTCACATCCACGAGGTTTTTTAGTTCTTAACACCTTTTCCTGTAATACCAACAATGTAGAAGAAATTATACGATTTTATAAATTTTTAAAACTTTTTTACCTTTCGCCTGGACGGAGAATCGAACCGCGGACCATGCATTTTATAAGCCAACACACTAACCACTGAGCTATGTACCTGTTATGGTCATCAATAGATAATTATCCATATAAGTTATATTTATATAGCATAGCTTGCGGCGCCCACGAACCGAATAAACACGGTTTATTTAACAGAAACAAACATTTAGTTTGGCACAGTGGAGCAGTGGTTGCTACGTCCGACTTGCATGCCAAGGATCGTGGGTTCGATACCTGCTTCGACCAAAGTTTTTTTTTACATATATTCCAGGTATGTTCGGAAGATTCCGAAAAATTTTCAACATTACATTGTAGTATATTAGAGTTTGAACTGTAAAATGTGTCTTATAAAATACCTAAAGTCAGAAAAGAACAGTGTTTGATATAAACGAAATGGAAGGTGTTGTTGTTTCAAAAATAACTTTTTTTATTGAAAAAATAAAAATTTTGTAACAAACGAATGTTTTTGGTGATAAAAGTTTAAAATTTTCGAAGCAATTCAAAAAACTCTAACAAAAGAAAAACGTTTTCCGTACACGTTTTCCAAACGTTTTTTTCTTTGCGTGCAATGACATTTCTGAGTGTTTCAAGGTTTCTTTAAGTGGTTTCACCGTAGTGTGAAATGCAATTTGGGTTCGGCTATAAAATGGAGGTCCCTTGTCATTTAGATTATATTATCTGTTCTTCATTTGGAATTTATGAAATTATTATTATTTCTTGTACGTTAATTTTTAGGGCTTTTGGGTAAATTTTCTTATGTAAATAAGGTAGCATTCCAAGTTAATGTTTACGAATATCATACTTTCTAGTGGAGTTAGTCACTAATGTGGCTGTCACATAGAAAAAAAGTATCTTTTGTTTGTAATCAATCACCTAAGTCATTTAAATTGAAATTGGTCCAATAAAAAAGTAGCTGATACAGTTTTATTTTTGTGATTGATTTTCGTTTTTCTTTAAAAAAATCGTTTAAACAATTAATTTTTTTTATGACTTTGTTTTTTTTTTAATTAAAATTTTAATTGGAAAAATTTCAGTGATAGATTTTTCTGTGTAGTGAAATCATTTCTGCTTCTAAACGCACTTGATTTTCTTCAAAAATGTTTAATTTTTAATCACCGTTGATTGATATCCGTGGTCCTTCGATCTGATAATAAAACAATAAAACAACCGCCCATTTCCATCCGGAAAACAACAAAATACATTGAAAGAAAACTCTCTGTGGAAACTTAAACTTTAATGGTGTTTTCTTTTCTGAAAAAAAGTGCTTTGCCGTCATTTTGTCTGTACAGAATGCGCATTTTTAAAATGTTACCAGCAACCTAAAAAATGCTATCATTTCAGCGGGCAGAAAAGAATTCAAAGAGGGAAACAGGCCAATCGCAGCACTCTCGTTTGTTGGCAGTGCTGAAAATGCCCGTAATTTGCCTCTATGCGTGGCACTATTTTCACAACAGAATTCGAAGCCTTTTCGCACTTTTGCCTGTTTTTTTAGAAAAGAACCTAAAAAGTACATTTTCCGGCCAAAATGCAAAAAAGTGCGCATTTTTCATAAGAAAAGAAAACGCCATAAGTTGTCAAGTTTCGGGGTATTTTCCGTATCCATATATTGTTTATGGTTACACGCACACTCGTGCCAGTATGAATTATGATGTAATACAGTTCAAGAAACTTTCAATGTGTTGGTATATGGAAATTCATCGCACCCACAGACACACGTGTATACAACATGTGAATCTTTCACAGTATATAAAATAAAAATAAGAATAATATTCCCTTTATTCGTTAAGGTCGGGATTTTCAATTTGGTTCGATTTGGCTTGCATGGCAATTCAATTCGTTGTACTCTACTCTTTTGGATGAAAGAGGGTGCTATAACAATTGGGCGATAGGAAATGGGTTTTTGGCTGGTTGTGGTGTCATTGACAAGACGACATGTGGACATGTGTGTATGCTATATTGTGTTTTGGCGATTGTCTCTTTCCTAATGCTTGTTTATGTTGTCATTGACAGAGACGTTGCTGATGCATTTGACAGGGAAGCATACATAGTTGCCAGATATTTTTGAGAAAGTATCATAAATTTAATTTCAATTAGCAAATAACCTAGGTTAGGTTAGGTTAGGTTAGGTGGCAGCCCGATGTATCAGGCTCACTTAGACTATTCAGTCCATTGTGATACCACATTGGTGAACTTCTCTCTTATCACTGAGTGCTGCCCGATTCCATGTTAAGCTCAATGACAAGGGACCCCCTTTTTATAGCCGAGTCTGAACGGCGTTCCACATTGCAGTGAAACCACTTGGAGAAGTTTTGAAACTCTCAGAAATGTCACCAGCATTACTTAGGTGGGATAATCCACCGCTGAAAAATTTTTTGGTGTTCGGTCGAAGCAGGAATCGAACCCACGACCATGTGTATGCAAGGCGGGCATGCTAACCATTGCACCACGGTGGCTCCCAAATACCCTAATATTTTGTTTAAAATCGCCGTGTTTATCTACACTGAAAACCCCTCTAGAAATTTTGGGTGATTTTTTGATTAAAAAAATTATTGTTAATTCACCACCAAAATAATTTGGCCCTTATGCGGTCGAAATTGGGATTGAACCCTATGAATACAAGGCGGACATGTTAACCATTGTACCGCGTGGTGCATTTCGAAGTAAATAGCTTGGTCCGATATAAGCCATCATTAAAAAGTATGTTCCGTTTTTCTGCCGATATTTTTTTTAATGTTCCAGAAAATCGTAATCGTAGTCGTAATCAACTGATTCACCAATGCCAATATGTTATGTTATTTATTTTATTTTATTAATTTATTTATTTATCTTATTATTTTTATTATTATTTCCAACTTACTAAATAAATCCCTTAACTTACTCTTTCGAGTTTCGTAATCTGGCATCATTGCATGGAACCATCATCTCCTTTGATTGGTATTCGCTCTTGTCACAGTGTTTTGATCATTACACCATTAATTTGCTACAACTCCAACCAAACCACTTTGCAAATCCTATTTTATAGCCCTCTCTCTACATTCCTCCTTCACATGTCACAGCCATTGCCGCTCTTGTATGAGAAAAGGAACAAATACCCAACCAAATTCAACAACAATTTCCATTGAAAATGACATAAAATTTATGGAGATTCGTCTATACGATTCGTTGTCCTTAAATGCGTCTGTTTACGGGCGATAAAGGAAACCCAACAGAAGTATACGCTCGAATGATTTTGAAAGGACGAACACAAATCAATGGAAATCGAAGATAATCGGATTTGATAAAATTGAATTGACTTACAAATGTTTAATTAAAAGGCATACCAGTTTAGCGAGCGTGGAGGAATACAACACAACACTCCCGGCGCATTGTCTAGTCAACTGTGGATATTTTGCATTCTGTGGTACGAAGGGTGCTTTTTATCATCGCATCCCCATACGTTGTCCTATTAGCAAAATATGTGCGAATTTTTGGCTATTGCCATTCTGCATTGCTGCATTAGGAGGGGGTTTGAGGTTTTTTTTCTTTCATGTCTCATTAAATAAATCAGCCTTTGTACTCGTATTAAATGTCCTGCAACGTCCTTTTATTACAATGCTGTTAACACATTTGCAATGGTCCTAATTTACACACTAATTTTCGATGTTTAGGACACAATGTGCAATATACTTAGGCACGGAATTGTGTCATTGCAGCTGTGGGAGATGACAAGTAAATGTCATTTATATTCCATGTAGTTGCTGATGGCAGACTTAGAGCTAAAGATGACAATCAGCCACTTGTCATGATTTTTCTTTTTTGCTTAGTATGAATGGGAAGAACACGTGTTATGAGGACATTTAGTCATCCAACTGATACACGAGAAGGAATACAGAGTGGTTGCAATGCTGAGAGCAAAACATTTTTTAGATTTCTTTTCATTTCTATTCTGAATTGCTAGAGAGTTTGTGAAGAAATGCTGTATTTGATATTTTTTCGGTTACAAGAATAAGTTTATTCTAACATCATCAACCTATGGGAAATTAGTGCAAATTGCCACTAACGGATAACGGTACCAGTGCTCCAGATTGTCGCAATTTTAAAACTTTCAAACACTTTGTTGGTTTCTATACTTTCTTGACATTAAAATCTGAAATACAATTATCAGAATAATCTATCATTTAACCTATTGCAATTTTTGCGATTCGGATGCCAGACTGGTTCATGAGGACCTGTCTATATATTCCTACTAGATTAAGTTAGGTTAGGTATAGTGGCAGCCCGATATTTCAGGCTCACTTCCCAGCTAAAAATCCCAGCAAAAAAAAAAGCGTCGCCAAAAAAGTAATGAAAATGTTCTTTTTGGATCCGGAAGTGGTGCAAAATTGACGCAGAAGCGATGAATTTAACATGGGCTTGTCATAGGACGGAAGTACTCCATTTCAACAGCCGTTGCACTGAATTTGCATCACTTCTTTAGGTGTGATCCGAATTCAATGTTTTGGATGTGAATTAAGAAATTTTGTGATATTTCACAAATAAATAATTTTAAAATATTTTTTATGAGTTTTAATGCACTCTTACGCTTGTGTGGAACGTTTGGCATCAAATACTTTTAAAAATTCGCAATTTTTCAGAATGGATTTAGCATTTTTTCCGCCAAAAGTTAAATGATTTGTACCATTTTATGAATTCTTACTCTGTTTTTAACCTATTTGAAACAAAAAAAAGTTAAAACTACCCATTAAAAGTATGAAAAAAACCAAGTTATAAAAAATTGAATTAAAAGAACTTCCTGGGTAGTTAAAATAAAGAACATCATAGGGAGTGCATCTTCTGGAAGTGCTTTTAAAGTTGTGCCTTTGGAAGAATTTCCAAATTTTTTTGCTGGGATGCTCATTCCCAGCTAAAAAAGAGCTTCCAAAAAAGTAGTTTGGATCCCCAATAGTTGATCCGGAGGTAGTGCAAACTTGGATCATCTCCTATGAATTTTACATGGGTTTGTCATAGGATGGAAGTACTCCATTTTTGGATCCTTTGTAATGTTTTCGAAGTTGTGCCTTGGAAGTTCATTTGGATAAAGAAATTAAAAAACTAAAAAAACAAAAATGTTTTTCCAATTTCACTTTTCATTTCCATCTGTAGTTTTTTAACACTTTTATTTTCTTATTATCTATAATTGAAAAACTTCTTCGCATCCACCCGGGGGTTGAACCTGGGTCTGTTGGCACCATAACAGAACGCCTTAGCACACTCAACCACAAACGCCATTGAACACGATCCATCATAACGACTATTCAAATGTTTCTCATATGAATCTAATATGACACCACGGCATGACATTCTAACTACATCCTTAGATTTTCTTTATTATTATCAATGAAAAAATAAAGAACTTTTTTTTTCAAATCTCATCAGCGGCAAATTTTTTATTTCATATTTTTTTCTAAAAAAATATTTTTTATGTTTTTTATTTCACTTTGTTTTTTTTTTCTCAGCATATATTTTTAGTATAAATATATAAAATATATTTTTTCCATTAAAAATCAAAAAAAAGTTTGCGTAATTTGCAAAACCTTGTCAAAAGAACTTCCATGGAAGTGGGCAAGTCAAACCGCACAGGTTCAAATCCCAGTGGGGATAATTTTTTATCTTTTTTTATTTATTATTTTTTTACTTTTTTAGTGATTTTCTATTCTTTTTTGCGAAATCCAATTTTCCAAAACTTAAATTTTCACTTAAAACGACCTAATTCCGTACTTTCTAAGACTTTTCCAAAAGGTCTGCATCGGAAGTCAAAAAAAAAGTCGATAGAAGATCCCGGAATGCACTTTAAAAGAAATGTTTGTGGACCTGTCCAAAAGGATTGCATCGGAAGTTAGAAAAAAACTTGATGGGGGATTCCGGGATGCGGGATTCTCTCTTATCAATGAATGCTGCCCGATTCTAAGTTTATTTCGATGACAAGGGACCTCCTTTTTATATCCGAAACGAAACGGTTTGTTTCATTTAAGTTTTCCTTAAATGAAATCCGAAATACTGAAATAAAATTGCATCTGAAGAACTAGTGCTAAATCAATGCAGCGAATGCTTAAAAAGATGACACCCGCCCTCAAAGATGACTTCCGCCTTCCGACCCAATCTTCCCACTTCCCACTTCCGGGTCGAAAAAGAACACTGTCATTGCTTATGCTACACTTTTTGCTGGCATAGTAAATTAATTTTTTAAGAAGGCTCATTTCAAATTTTATTTTGATGTCTAACCCTCCCGATTGTCCAGTTATAGATATCAGGCTTCGCAAAATGAAATGTCTTAATTTTAAACTTTTTTGTCGGTTATTTAAAGGGGCGTGAGTATTGAAATCCTTGGTGTAGGATAAACGTGTTTCGGGCCGGCTGTTTTAATCGTTTTTTTTTCTTGTTGTTATGAGAGATTTCATGACGACATTATCCAAATAAACAATTAAAAGTCACCTCATTCGTTGTTTCATAAAACTATTTTTATCTATGCTATCAAATAGCGTTGTTGACCTTATCAGAGGGAAACACCTACATTCCGAAGTTTGTGTGTGTTTTTTTTAATATTCTGCTAGATAGTATCGTGCAGATATTTCGTGCATATTTTAAGTTTTTAATTTCCTTAAATTTTTATATATTTTAAGCACGCAGATTCTTATGATTATCAATTTCCCATCCACATAATGTTAATGTTTTTTGTTTGTTTTTTTTTTTCTAAAAAGCAAAACATCATATTCACATTTACCTTTTGCAAAAAAACATCGCCCTAATGTTGGTAATGTTTTTTTTTTGGTTAATTAAATGTAATTGTGACTTAAAAAAAAACATCCACCTCCAAATGAAATAAAAACATGCCATATACCCTTAAATCTCATAAGCTTCCTTTAGGAATATAACGTCCGGTGGGCATTAACTATTAAGTTAACTGATATAATCGGATTGAACACAAAAATCAAATTGAATTACAAATGTTTTAATGGGGAATTGTTTAATTTTCAAAAAAAAAAAAAACAAAATTAAACTAAGGGTGGGTTTTTTACTGTTATCCAATTAAGGCAATATGTTGCCATTTTTTTGCTACCCAGACCTGCATTTATTGGTTAAATTGACATGTTTAAGGGGATAATGAGTTAGATGTTTAGCAAAGTGATAAATCCATTAGGTAGTCATATGTTAGCCAAGGGGTGAGTAGAGGCATACCTTACATACGAAATTAACCACAAAGACTAAAAGAGGGTGGGTTTGATTACTTATAATAAATTAAAGTACATGCCAAAAAATACATAAATATGCAACCATAAGATTATTGCAATAAAAAACCCATTATAATTTTTGGACTGTTGTAATAAAATATCTCCTCGATATGTATTTAGATTCAAATACTCCTCAATTAAATCCCAAAATTATGACAATCTCTTTTTATCGATTTTATTGGCATTTAAAATTTTTTTTAACTCGATTTTTAATCAAGTTGTGGGAGTTGCTCATTCAATACATAAAGAATGTGAATTATGGCATCTGTCAATAAACTAAATCGAAAAGCCTATCTTAATGACAAAAGAAATTTCAAAACTTAAATGTCTATCATATCATAAATAGTTGGAATTCAATAAGATGTAAATGCATTTTTTACCCATAAATAAAGGAATAAGGGAAGTATTCCTTTTATACAACATCTACAGGAGAATTCAACCACAAATGTCTATAATCTATTAATACATAAATATTTCCAACGACCTCTTCATGAATGACATTCAAAAAATTCAAAGATATGCCGTTAAGAATTTTGGTATTGAGTCTTAGCCAATAATACGTCTCCTTTAAATGATAAATTTAAATTAAAACCTTTAAATTAGGACACAGATCACATCAATCGAATTTTTATTCGCACAGCTGTTCACATATAAATAAATGTCATTTTAAAAAATCCAAATTATAAAAGAACTTCCAATAATAAGTAATTAAAAAAATACTAAACCAAAGATTTCTAAGTTTTTTTTTTTTTATCCAAAGATTCAATATTTCAGCTCCTATACACACAAAAAATTATCACCAACATTTTTTCAATTAAACACTTAATTGAATTTGGAAACAGATTCAATTAATATGTTAATTGATTCAATTAATTATTTAATCAAATCCGAATAAAACCCAATTAAAAAAATGATTGATATTTGTAACGTTTCCAATTAAAATATTAATTGATTCAATCAATTTGTTAATCAATTCGGAAATAATTTTCAATTACAAACGTGATTGACATTTTTTCCGTTTCCAATTACACATGTGATTGATCCAATCACCTTTGTGATTGAAATTGAATAATTTTGAGCAATGGAAAGAGCGAAAAGAGAACAAGAGAATGGGTATTTATTCAACAATGTATGATGGAGAGATCAGTCTGTAGAAGTAACTTGTAACGAACGGTTGGGTTTTTGTTTTTCGCGTAAATTGAAAAACATGATTGGCGACATTCTGTCTGCTGCATTGAAAATGTGTACATGAGTATTTTGAACGCAACAACAAATCATAGCAAAGGGTTGAAATAAATAAAGTGTGCAACAACAAATGGCCACGTGCTAAAGGTTTGAAAAAAATATATGACAGAACGCATTTGAAATTACCTGTGTTTGTGTTTTGTGGTATTGTAAAAATGGAAAACAATCTACGTTTATTGAAGGTAAGAAATTGTGAAATGTGAATACCGTTTTCCATTGAAGCCTGTTTACATTAAACGGACTAAAATAATATATTTTTTATTCATTTCTTTTAGTAACCAATTTTATTTCGTGAAATTGACCAATCAACTCCATCATTTTATCAAATATGTAAGAATATGTTTGCAACAAAAAAGTGGGTACCGTATTGATCTTTTAAAATTACATTTTTTTTCACTACTAGTTTTCTTAAAACCAAGAGCGGTATGGGTTTGTTGGAAGATTCACCTTGAAGTTGCGAAGTGGCGTTGGCATTAAATTGTGTTTTTGTTTACCTGCCTTTTTCAGTTTGAACCCAAGTAGAGAGCAGTATATCTGATATATAAACTAATGAGCTGAATTATGTAATGGTAAAAAAGTTCTTTCTTTTGGATTTAAAAATATGAAAAATATCCGAAAATAATAAAAATATGTATTTCCCATTTATATATTTTTTTCTATTTTTAGAATTTGCAAAGTATCATCAATATAATACCAAGTATTACATTGCTTTCCCATTATTTTTGTCTATGATTGGTTCAAATTTTAATAGACGATTTCAATGTGCGGAAATTTTGGAAAGGAATTGTTACTAAAATTAAATTACCGAGCTCCTTAATACACCTTTTTATGCTAAAAGACTACAACTGCAAAAGAAGATTATAAATCTGCAACCTGGAACTAATAATTGAACTTGATATTCTATGCAGGCGCATCTACATATTAGAAGGACCATGCTAACATGGTTATTATTATAAGGAAGATTATGATTTATATAATTTATGTAATTGTATTTGTAAATTATGTTAGAACAAACCACAAATGACAAGAAACAAATTTATTTGTCTATTGCATAATTCAAAAATAAAAAAATATTAAATATGTTTTATAAGAAACACACATTTTCTTTTATTTCAAATAAAATTAAATACGATTTTGGGGTCGCAATATATAATTTTTTTGATTGAAATTTATAGCCAATTTCAATTAATTATTTAATTGAATGAATCAAATAGTTGATTGATTTTTGTCGCGAAATTAATTAAAATTTTAATTGATTCAATTAAAACTGTGATTGAATTTTATGTTAAAAATCAATCACGTTTTTAATTGATTCAACCACACAATTAATTGATTCCGTGACAAAAGTCAATTAAATTTTCAATTGAAAATCGTGTTGTTTTTCAATCAAAATGGGTGATTGATACTATCATTTTCGTGATTGAAGACATTTCAATTAAAAAAATGATTGAATCCGCGATTTTCGTGATTGAAATCAAAAAAAAATTTTTTGTGTGTACAAATTATAATAATAACCTTTAAATAAGATATAGTTTGCTTTATATTCCAATTTCAAACATTTGTTTCCTAAATTTATGAAAAAAAAACTGAAATAATAATTATAAATATTATTCTTAATAAAATTTCTTTATTAAAAAAATGTCCTTAATATTGTGTGCAAGTCCTAAAATTTAGGTAACGTTCATATTAGGTTAATATTTTTTCTGGGAGTTCTTTTTTTTTAATTTGCAATTACCCTGTAGGTGAAAATCATAAAAACCGATCACAAAATTTAATATCTTATGTTATACCTTTTGGAAAAATATTTATTTAGATTTTCTTCCTACACACAAAAAATTTTTTTTTGATTTCAATCACGAAAATCGCGGATTCAATCATTTTTTTAATTGAAATGTCTTCAATCACGAAAATGATAGTATCAATCACCCATTTTAATTGAAAACCAACACGATTTTCAATTAAAAATTTAATTGACTTTTGTCACGGAATCAATTAAATGTGTGATTGAATCAATTAAAAACGTGATTGATTTTTAACATAAAATTCAATCACAGTTTTAATTGAATCAATTAAAATTTTAATTAATTTCGCGAGAAAAATCAATCAACTATTTGATTCATTCAATTAAATAATTAATTGAAATTGGCTATAAATTTCAATCAAAAAATTTATATTACGCCCCCAAAATCGTATTTAGTTTTATTTGAAATAAAAAAAAATATGCGTTTCTTATAAAACATATTCAATATTTTATTATTTTTTGAATTATGCAATAGATAAATAAATTTGGTTCTTGTCATTTGTGTGTTTTGTTCTAACATAACACATACAATTACTATCAATACAACTAAAGGGTGAAAAAATAAAATATATAAATCATTATCTTCCTTATCATAATAACCATGTCAGAATGTTCCTTCTAATAACATATTTAGATGCGCAATAAATCAGCAGCCTGTAAGCTAAATTAGATTTTCTGAAAGTAAACAGAATAATTCGAATTTAATTTTGTTCAATTAAAAGTTAATTTTGTTTAACATTACCTGCATAGAATATCAAGTTCAATTGTTAGTTCCAGGTTGCAGATTTATAATCTTCCTTTGCAGTTGTAGTCTTTTAGCATAAAAACGTGTATTAAGGAGCTCGGTAATTTAATTTTAGTAACAATTCCTTTGCAAAATGTCCACATATTGAAATCGTCTATTAAAATTTGAATCAATCAAAGACAAAAATAATAGGAAAGCAATGTAATATTTGGTATTATATTGATGATACTTTGAAATTCTGGAAATAGAAAAAAATATAAATGGAAAATACATATTTTTATTATTTTCGGATATTTTTCACATTTTTAAATCCAAAAGAGAACTTTTTACCATTATATAATTGAGCTCATTAGTTGGGTAAAAACTGAAAAAGGCAGGTAAAACAAAACTGCAATTTAATCCAAACGCTACTTCGCAACATCAAGGTGAATCTTCCAACAAACCCATACCGCTCTTGGTTTTAAAAAACTAGGAGTGAAAAAAATTTACAACTTTAAAAGTTCCTTTGATTGCAAACATATTCTTATATTCTTACATATTTGATAAAACGATGGAGTTGATTGGTCAATTTCACGAAATAAAATTGCTTACTACACTGAAAAAACAGTGAACCCACCAGGAAAGATAACTTTCGATTAATTTTAGAAAATTTTGATTTTTTTTAGAAAATTTTAACTAAACAGTATTACAAGCGCTGGCATCACTCCGATATGGTAAAAATAAGTAAATATTTTTCGACAAATTCAAGAAAATTTATTAGACATAACTAAGTTTTTGCACTTGTTAAAGAAAATTTTGTAGTTTTAAGAGAAATCTTGGAGTTCAAAATTGCAAGAATGTCTTTAGTGCCATACGAAGTTCATGATGGACACATTTTTGGTAAAATTTACAAATTTAAAGAAATAATGAACTATTTTGTGAGAAATACGAAATTAGGAAACCTTTATGCTTTATTTTTGTATAATTTTTTCCTGTTTTTTAGTTCATTTAACTAACGTACGCAAAAAATTATTTGAGTAAAATAAACTTTTTCCAAACATAATGATTCTATGAACTAATATAAAGTTAAATTGGCTTTAGTGAAATAGAGAGTTCACTTTTTTTTGAGTGTATGTTAAAAGAAATGAATAAAAATATATTATTTTAGTCCGTTTAATGTAAACAGGCTTAAATGGAAAATGGTATTCACATTTCACAATTGCTTACCTTCAATAACCGTAGATTGTTTTCCATTTTTACAATACCACACAGGTAATTTCAAATGCGTTCTGCCATATATTTTTTCAAACCTTTACCACGTGGCCATTTGTTGTTGCACACTTTATTTATTTCAACACTTTGCTATGATTTGTTGTTGCATTTATGCACACATTTCGCACGCAGCAGACAGAATGTCGCCAATCCTGTTTTTCAATTTACGCGAAAAAGAAAAACCCAACCGTTCGCTACGAGTTACTTCCACAGACTGATCTCTCCATCATTCAACAATGTGAATAAATACCCATTCTCTTGTTCTCTTTTCGCTCTTTCCATAGCTAAAAATTATTCAATTTCAATCACAAAGATGATTGGATCAATCACATGTGTAATTGGAAACGGAAAAATTTTCAATCACGTTTGTAATTGAAAATTATTTCCGAATTGATTAACAAATTGATTGAATCAATTAATATTTTAATTGGAAACGTAACAAATATCAATCATTTTTTTAATTGGTTTTTATTCGGATTTGATTAAATATTTAATTGAATCAATTAACATATTAATTGAATCCGTTTCCAAATTCTATTAAGTGTTTAATTGAAAAAATGTTGGTGATAATTTTTTGTGTGTAGTAAAAATGTTAAAAATCAACAGAGGAAATTAGAAAAACCTTAAAGGGGATCTCATGAACGAAAACATTAAAAATTTTACATTATAAAAAATTAATTATTCAATGCTATCAAAATATTTGTTGGAAAAGAGGTAGAGGTAGACATAGGAAACAAATATTTAAAAATATTAAAAAAATAAATAAATAAATAAAACAAGTATATACGGCCGTAAGTTCGGCCAGGCCGAATCTTATGTACCCTCCACCATGGATTGCGTAGAAACTTCTTCGAAAAACTGTCGTCCACAATCGAATTACTTGCTTTGTGGTAATATTTACCGATGGTAAGGTATCTTAAAACTACTTAACATCGTTTTCTATTAGAGGCTATTAGAGACCATATACTAACACCATATACCAAATTTCAGCCGGATCGGATGAAATTTGCTTCTCTTAGAGGCTCCTCAAGCCAAATCGGGGGATCGGTTTATATGGGGGCTATATATAATTATGGACCGATGTGGACCAATTTTTGCATGATTGTTAGATATCATATGCTAACACCATATAGCAAATTTCAGCAGGATCGGATGAAATTCGCTTCTCTTAGAGGCTCTGCAATCCAAATCTGGGGATCGGTTTATATGGGGGCTATATATAATTATGGACCGATGTGGACCAATTTTTGTATGGCTGTTAGAGACCATATACTAACACCATGTACCAAATTTCAGCGGGATCGGATGAATTTTGCATCCGTTTGTATGGGGGCTATACGTAAAAGTGGACCGATATGGCCCATTTGCAATACCATCAGACCTACATCAATAACAACTACTTGTGCCAAGTTTCAAGTCGATAGCTTGTTTCGTTCGGAATTTAGCGTGATTTCAACAGACGGACGGACAGGCGGACGGACATGCTTAGATCGACTCACCACGACCCAGAATATATATACTTTATGGGGTCTTAGAGCAATATTTCGATGTGTTACAAACGGAATGATAAAGTTAATATACCCCCATACTATGGGGAAGGGTATAATAATACGTAACGACACCCACAACTGTCTGTATCCTTCCTTGACCATGACCACCAATCTAACCCACCGTGCTCACACTAGGTTAGGTTAGGTTAGGTTAGGTGGCAGACCGATGTATCAGGCTCACTTAGACTATTCAGTCCATTGTGATACCACATTGGTGAACTTCTCTCTTATCACTGAGTGCTGCCCGATTCTATGTTAAGCTCAATGACAAGGGACCTCCTTTTTATAGCCGAGTCCGAACGGCGTTCCACATTGCAGTGAAACCACTTAGAGAAGCTTTGTAACCCTCAGAAATGTCACCAGCATTACTGAGGTAGGATAATCCACCGCTGAAAAAACTTTTGGTGTTCGGTCGAAGCAGGAATCGAACCCACGACCTTGTGTATGCAAGGCGGGTATGCTAACCATTGCACCACGATGGCTCCCACTAAAAAAAGGGAGTTTATAGAACTTTATTTCAGTTCATAGAAATTTCCCCAAATTCATATTTCTCCAATACGAGAAAGTTTTCCTTGTGAGTTCAGGCTTGAGGGTGTTTTTCTCTACAAGGATGGGCTTCAGTCGCTACAGAAATATCACATTTTTTGGTAGCTATTGATTTGTGAGTGACAAAAGTATTTTCTATAGAAATCATATTATCTAAGTGACATCATCATATAAATATTCTAGAAGATGATCTTTAATAGCCGAATTATCTTCCCAACCATTCCAACTATTCGCCGTATCACTAACACATTACCCTAGTGCATTCTTTTTTCGTGTCCATATTGTTATATTAGTACATTAAAATTAACCTCCCATAACTGGACATCTCCCAAATGGGTACAAAATTTTATGAGACCGTGGGTACCCACTTCGGAAATGTGTTGTAGATTCAGATATATTTGTGTTCTGCATAATCTAAAGAGCCAAATTGAATCAAATATTCTAAAATAAATTTGTTGAATTATCCTAAGGGATATGACAATAATTTCTTCCGTCAATTGATTTCACCGACATGGAATAAAACTGTATGTTTATTGTAATTTTTATGAAAAAAAGAAAAACTTTATTACAAGACTAAAAAACAATGTAATTTTTATTAGTCTGGATAAACTCACATTGTATTTGTAATCCTTATTGCATTGGGTGAATGCATGTGAAAAATTCCAATGTTATACTCGTCCTGATCAAAATGATGTCACCTTCATGTAGCACTAACAGCCACTCATGATACATCTCTGCATTGGGTAACCTATTCTTTTTATTGTCTTTGTCTTTGTTCAACTTTTTTGATAGTACATTGCAGTCAGTACACAGAATTATTTTGACAACATCCAAAATGAATTTCGGTTTCTTCACACTTGAGCAGACAAATATATTAGGGGTACTCACTTTATTTCATCGACATTATTTACAACCAAGAATATTGAATATAGCAAAGATACACACGTACATACCAAAGAATGAAGTCGAACCCTTTTTGACAGCTGCGGCTCTGGTCAATTATCCAATTAAAAGTATCCAAACCGCAATGAGACTAAATGTACAAAACATCTGATGATAAACTATTCATTATACCCTTCACCACTACTGTGGTACAGGGTATAATAAGTTTGTGCATTTGTATGTAACGCCAAGAAATAATTGTCATAGACCCATCTTTTAGTACACCGATTGGCTTAGAATTAAATTCTGAGCGATGTCCGTCTGTCTGTCTGTCTGTCCGTCCGTCTGTCTGTTTATGTAATTTTGTGCACAAAGCACAGGTCGCAGTTTAAGTCCGATCGTCCTCAAATTTTACACAACGTATTTCTTCGGGTAGAAGACAATCGCTATTGATTTTGGAAAAAATCGGTTCAGATTTAGATATAGCTGCCATATATAGTTATCACCGATTTGATCATAATTCACGTATTTATGAACCGACGTTCTTCAAATTATGTACATCTGAATGTTTTGTCAGTCCCGTAAAAACTTCCAAATATCAGCTAAATCGGTTCAGATTTATATATAGCTCCCATATATATCTTTCGACCGATTTGGACTTATATGGCCCCAAAAGCCAGAGTTTTGCCCTGATTTGCTTCAAATTTTGCACGAGTACGTTTAATAGTATCGTTAAGTGTGCTCAATTTGGTTAAAATCGGTTCCGATTTAGATATAGCTCCCATATATATCTTTCGTCCGATTTGGATTTATATGGCCTCAAAAGCTAGAGTTTTGCCCTGAGTTGATTGAAATTTTGCACAAGGAGTACGTTTTATAGTATCGTTAATTGTGCAAAATTTAGTTGAAGTCGGTTCAGATTTAGATATAGCTCCCATATATGTCAATCGCCCGATTTGGACTAATATGCCCACAGAGGCAAAAGTGCTACTCTGATTTACGTGAAATTTTGCAGAGGAAGTAGAATTGAACTTGAAACTTTGCACAGGCAGTAGAATTAAGGTTCTGTATATGCGTGTTTATTTTGGTTGAAATCGGTTCAGATTTTGATATAGCTCCCATATATTTATATCTTTCGCCCGATTTGCCGTCATATGACCACAGAGGTCAAAGTTTTTATCCGATTTACGTGAAATTTTGCACAGGGAGTAGTTTCAACATAGTAACTATGCATGTGAAATTTGATTGCAATCGGTTCAGATTTCGATATAGATTCCATATATATGTTTTTCCTATTTAGGCAAAACTGGCCGAAATACCTACATTTTCCTTATCAAATCTCCACTGCCAAGTCGAAAACTTATCAAAATGACTCAAATTTTCCTACTACTCTATTACACATCTATCGACCGATAAATCATAAATACACTTTTGCGAAGTTGCCTCAAAATTGGTTCATATTTAAATGTTTTCTTTTTTTTTTACTAACATTGTGTTCCACCTCAGCGCATTAGCCGACTTAAATGTAAAATCTATAAGTATTGCAGAACTCTGTACAGATCTGCTCAGATATACAGAATATATGTGTATGGATTCATATAGCATCCAACACATTGGACGGATTTGATATGGTATCGAAAATGTGGACTTACAAAGTGGTGAAGGGTATAATATAGTCGGCCCCGCCCGACTTTAGACTTTCCTTACTTCTTTAATTATCTTTGCTCAACATGACTTTTGTTAAACTCTTATGGAAACATAGTATTGCATTAGTTAGGATAAAATTCGGCAAAAAAAAAACATAATTATAATCAAAATGTTCACACTTTAAGAAATATATTTTCATTAATTGGCGGATACATTTTAGTCGAGATGACCCAACATTATCGACGGCAACATCGACTGGCCAAAAATAGTCGACGAAGCGATTTGGCCACTTCATTCTCTGGTACATACATCCATGTTCACTGTTTGAAACACAATGTCTATTTAGTACAGTTTGGTATTTCATCTGAATCCATTTTATAGTGAATACTCTTAATGTAGTTAGTTAGACTACTACTATCACCCTATTAAAAGTAAAAAAAAAAAAACTTTTTGTATCAGACATGTAAGCCATTTTGTACGAGAACTCATTTAATAAAAACTTGTCTTTATCTTTTTTGTCTCGTTACAGTTTTATAGTTTGCTGGAGGCAAATCCAATTGCGAATTCCACATTATCACTAAGATCCTGCACTATATTTGTACCTACAAATGAGGCATTCCAGCGCCACAAGAAGAAAGAGACATATGTCCTTTATCATATGGGTGAGTACGAATAAAAATAAAGCAAATAGTAAAAGCTTAATTGTTTAATTAAAAAAAAAAAAACGTCATTAGCCAACAAAAAGCTGTCAATATTTTGAATAACAATCAGGTTTAAAGGCTTCGCACTCTAGATTTCAATATATGTATTTTTTTGTAAAATTGACGTATAATATTACTCACCTATCCTGCTTTTGTCTGTGTTCTTTCAGCTACTGTGGCCATGGCTCAGGATCAATTAACAAAGACAATACCTTCCGATATGGATGGTAATCCTCCTTTGTATATAACAAAGAATCGTAATGGTGATATCTATGTGAATAATGCCCGTATTATACCATCGTTGTCGGTGGAAATGACAAATCATTTGGGTAAACGACAAGTAAGTTTCCATTTTACTCCAAAGGATGAACTCATTCCATGAGAGAATATTGTTTCATTTTGTTTTTAATTCGTCTTATTTCAGGTAATGCATATTATAGATGAAGTTTTAGTACCACTTACACCTCTGCCCAATAGTAAAACGGAAATCACCAATCCAGATGCATTTCAATTTTTGCAACAGTCTGATTTACTCGATATAGGAGACGATCATCGTTTAAGGTTGGTTTACATTATTATTGATTAATTTATTATTTATATTATTTATTTCATTATTGTTTAAAAATAATTATGAAATATTATATTATAGTTGCTTCAAAATAAGTGTATAAATATAACAATAGCGAAAGGCAATAGGCGATACATTTTTTCCGCGACGACAAATATTTACAATAAGCTTGTCGGCAGAAATTTCCTCTTTTCCGGTTTCCGAGTGTTTTTGATGACAATATAACATGGTTGAATAAAAACATGTAATATTTTGTTATTAGTTCAATTATCTGAAGATAAAATTATGTCCTCATGGCCAGGCACCAACAATGCCTGGTGTTGAGTTCAAACAAATTGATAAACTATGGCAACACTATACCATTTTCCACCAAGGACATAGAATAGATTTTAATTTTGCGACACACATCTAGTCGTTACTCGTAACACCCAGAGAAGGAATATGATCACCTCAAACATGTTTTAAGAGCAAAATGTTATTTTTGGGTGGTGACCATGTAACATGGTTTTCGCAACCATGTTATTTTCTCGGAAATCATGTATCTGATTTCGGCAAGCCTGTTATATTTGACGAGAAAATAACATTTTAGTGACAAACATGTTACATGGTCACCATACAAAAATAACATTTTGCTCTTGAAACATATTTGAGGTGATCATATTCCTTCTCTGGGTGAAACAACTGTTCGCCTACGCTTATCGCTATGGTTATATTTATACACTTAGACTACTAGAAACTATCAAAATGTCCTTAAGAAAATTAAAAAAAATTGTAGAAAAATTCGGTTGTTGTCTTGAAATCTGTTCTTTCAGAGCAAGACAATCAATATGCAAACTCTTCGACATTAGCATTCATGGTTATTTTCACTCGGCATGAAAGTATTCAGTCTAGGTGGATTCACATGGAGGAAAGATACTCTGGACCAGTTCCCTACTCACCTCCTAGAAGCCCAGATGGCTTATTTTACAGTATAGATTTTTCTTCTTTCGTTTTTTTGGTTTCGTATCATAAACTTTAAAACATTTTTTCAGCTGCAAAAAAATTGGGCATTAGAGGGTTAAAAGGTTTAACTTACGTTACTCAGCATTACATTACATTAAATCCAAATAGCAGGGAATTAAATTGAAAATTAACATCAGAGACCATTCTAACAAAGAACAATCTAAAGACAACTTCATGTCATTTCATATCTTGTCCGTGTAGATGAAATTAAGCTTTGGGATGAATTTTGATATTCGGTAAAAAGTTATCTTAATATTTTATACATACATTTTTTTATTTTAAAATAAAATAAAAAATGCAACTAATTTTTGTCTATATTTTTATTTTTTTTCAGAGTTTATCGTTCTCAAGTAACCTTAAAAGGCAAGGAAAATTTATTCCAATCACCAGGAGGCCACACATTCCTTTTACCAGTAGATGAAGGTTTCAAGGTAGGCTTTCAGATTTTTTTATTGCTCACACAAATACACGCAAATAATTAATTGATCCTTAACGGAATGGTGGACAAAATAATTTTTTAATGAAAAAAATAAAACTTTGTCAACAATTTCGTCTTCGAAAAAAAATTGATTTTGAAATGTATGGTGTATTAAGTTCATGCCGTTATCTCGAAATCAAGTAATCTACAATATCTTCTTAATAATCAAAATTTATGAATTTTTCAGGCTACTGCCCGTAGTAGTTTGGTGGATAAAAAAGTCATCGATGGACATGTCCTATTGAACAATGTGATATTTACTTCGGCCGCACCGATTGAGGTCCCTCAAACCACTGCCGCCTTTGAGGATAATATTAAAGTTACCGTAACCTTCTTTAAAGAGAAGAATGGCATAAGTAAGTAAATTATCCACCGCCCGCCCGTCCCCCACCTACACCTCTTACCTACAAAGTTAGGGGAAACCTATAATCCATTATCCTCAAAAGCAAACATATTTCATGAGTAGAACAAATTAATCGTTGCTAATTTTTTCCTCAAATTTCTTTCCCAAATCCTCAGTGTATGTGAAATCGAATACTTTGTTGGGTGACAACAAACACGCCACTGGGGTTGTACTATCGGAAATAGTGGCTGCCAATATTCCTGTACGTAATGGAGTTGTCCATTTGATAAAACGGCCACTAATGATTGTCGATACGACGGTAACTGAATTCCTACAGGTAAGTCGGCATGTTACAGCTACACGACTCCACATTACACCACTACAACCACAACAAATAACAACAAGAACAACAGTAACATACAGTAGCAATAACCTTAAGCTATTACCACATTTAAGACGCATACATAGAAAAACAAAAAGGATTCGCTAGAATTTCCCATAGACATAAGTGTTGCCAGGACCAACCACAAAATCCCCACGCTTTAGCAGCCTAAATACTGGTTGGATTTCTAAGTAAAATTCTAAGCAGATTATTTAGCATTATCTCAGGCTATGGTTACATCTTTGTCGCTCTTATAGGCAGCATAGTTTTAGCTTAGGCAAGATTGTTGGTTTTGATTTTCCTTTGAGTCTGAGTACAACATTCGAAATGCTAGCAAACTGCTGAATGTTTGTCAAAAACTTTTATCGGACTCTCAGAGAAACAAAGCCATGAAGGTAATAAAAATCATCATAGGAATACTTTCCCCATACACCAGATACACTGCACAAAAAGAAACCCTCCAAAAACACCATTCCCCAGATCCCCCTCAAAATGAGATTGAAAAGAAACTAATCACGTATACCCAAAGACTGATTTTACCTTGAACTAAGTCACTTATCGATATTTCCCCAAAACCAATGTACTAGGGTGATGTGTACCTTGGTTTTTACACCAAACACAAAACAATTAACTATCTGATTTGGTTCTCAGTAAAATCGAAAGCAAAGTTTTATTTTAAAATAATTTTTAAAATATAAATTTTATTTTAAAAAAATTTTGGGTGTGATGTAAGTATACCAACAACAACAGCAACAATCAACAAAAATATTTTGTGTTTTTTTTTTTTTTTTTTTGTGGAAATTCATAAGATTCGACTCAAATCAACAGCAAGAATTCGCAAGCATTTGTGTTTTATGTTTGATTTTCTGTTTTGTAAAAAAGAAACTAATGCGAAAAAAATCAGAAATTCCATTCCCAAAAATTTCATCACAAAAAGAATTTTAAACTTGCTATTGGCATTGAAATGTACATAGCGTTCCAACCAAAGAAAAATCCCAAGATCCGAAAACTCCAACCAAATTGAAACACATACTAGGAACAAAGCGATTTTATTGGGTACAGAATGTGCTTAAATGAATTATATTTGTATTTAATTTCCAAATTTTTCATCACAACGGCGAAAATGTAACGAATTTTGCATTGTATAAATTCTATCGTATTGAAGTGCATACACTCAAATTTTACTTGAATTCAAATATTCTAGTCCTTACTGAAGGGTTTCTGGTAATCAATTCGAGCCAATGATGCAGCTTCGTTAAAATAAATATATTTTTCCGAAGATATTTTAAATCTAGAGTCTACATTAAGGACAAATTTCTTTATAAATAAACTATAAAGTTTTTCCAGTTTCAATTATATGTTTCATTATCTGTGCACTCAAAAACGAGTTTGATCTTCCCCTAATGATTTGATTACCAGCCAAAGAATAGGCTTCTTTGATTTTGTTCGAAAAACTCAATTTATTATTATTTATTCATAATTATTTGAATAAATTTTCTTGTAATTTTATAAGAGTTTCTACTTTTCTATGAATTCTCCGATTATAATTATAGTTTGATTTTTGTTTAATTAACCTACAGAGAGTAAAAATTTTAATATATAGTAAAACTAATTATTCCCAAACAAATTCGTTTAAATTCAATTTAAATTATTATATTTTTTATTTAATTAAAATTAATTGTGATAATTTAATTAAAAAGTTAATTGTATTAATTATTTTTTTATTTGATTGCGATTTCAATTTCAAACAATTTTTTTAATTGGAAATATTTTGGCCATATTTTCTGTACATTATTTCAATGATGATTTTAAACTTTCTTTTAATTAAAACTTCTTTCTGTAAAAAAAATGTGTCCTTAATAATACGTAAATTTTGTGTCCAAAATATAGGTTGGACTAGGGCAATAATTTTTCTGTGTAGTTTTTACGAGAAAAACATAGAATTGACAATTGACCAAACAGTTCCAAGTTTGTTCTTTGGTTGGATAATAAAATGTCAAGAAGCAATATGATCACCTCAAACATGTTTTAAGAGTAAAATGTTATTTTTGTATGATGTAAATTTTTGCTGCAAATACATATGTTGTTTTCTCGCCAAACACAAAATGCATTCCGAAATGAAATACAAAAATTTCGAGAAAATAGCATGATTGCAACAAACATGTTACTTGCTCCCTATCCAAAAATAACATTTTGCTGCATATTACATTAGATATATATAACAAGTTTACAATTCTTTCTTTTTTTGTGATTCGGCTCATTTCTTCTCTGTGTGCATATACTTCCTTTACACTTTGAAATTGTTTACAACAAAATCAAAATTTTATTTACCAAAAACTAACTTTGTACATTTGGTTCAGGGATAAAATTAAGTTCCCCATCAATAAATTGGCTTAGTACTTACTTATTATCATTTAAGTAATCTTCCCTATTTACATATTGATTTAATGACAATTGGCTTAGAACAGACCGTATTTAGTTATGTTTTATTTGATTGGGAACTAAACAAGAAAGAGAGTGGTTTCTAAAGTGTTTAAATAGAATTTATTGCAGGTAATTAATTTTTTTTTGCAATGAATATTTAATAAGATTTATAACAATTTAACATATATTAGTCAAATATAGCCACAATATATTAAAAAAAATCAAATTTGATACATGGTTTTCAGTACATTCTTTTATAGAAAAAGATCAATCAAATTATTCGAATCAATTATGGTAATTAGAATGTTAGTGAGATATGAAAAGATTCAATTTAAAAATAGCTATAACAAATAAGGTCGTAAATTAAGTCGAAAAATACATTTTTTGTTTATAGCTAGTTGCCTAAAATTGGGTTAAATATTTTAAATCCTTCATTAGATTGCGGCATTTTACAATTTAGAAACCTATCTCTTTTGTCCTAAATTAATTCTAGTTTAGCTTTCTTTGCTTGATTTCTGAAAACAAACTCACTGTAACTCCAAAACCCTACTATTTGCACTATGCATTTTCAAATCCTTCTATCAAGAGAGAACTAATTCGGGTGTTGACCCAAAATTGGCTTTATCTTAAGCATAGTGTAAATTGGGGTTTTAAGAAAATCGTTAAGCTCTCCCAAAAAGTATTTCGACCCATTCTCGCAAACATTATCGTACGTCTTCAATTGCATATGAATCGTCGCCGCCCTTCTATTCCATTTCTTCTTCTTTTTCTTTCATGTTGTGATATTATTTTTAGTTTTGCCTTCAAACTTCCTTGATGTGATTTATTTATAATATTTGTTCTTTTTCTCTCTGTAAAATTTTCCATTATTGTTTGTTTTTTTTTATTACTGTGCCATCCGGATTCGATTGTATATCGTCCCGATATATATCCGAAAACTACAATTTGTGTGTTTGTGTTGACAAATATTTTGTAGTCGTTTAAGGTAATTACACACGTTATTTTTATAAGTACAACTATTTACCAATTTTATAAGGTTTTTAAAAACTATCACACATGTATTTAGTCTAATATATGGACAAATAAAAAATTATTAAATTATTCTAAAGCATGAATATCGGAGTGCCATGATTGTTTGGCTTACTTCATATATACCTATCCTTATTTCCAATATATTTTTTTTAAGTTCAGCCTTTTATTTTCTCAAACTAATGATATTGGATAAAATTATAAATGAAAAATAAGACACAATGAAAAATCCGGCAGTGTACTTGTTGATTACAAGACATAACGACTATGAAACTCTAAAAGATGGAATAAATGCGAAGTTATTACTACTAAAGGTTTTGACGATGAAACCGACAAAAATTGATTTACTCTGAACCGAACAATTATCTAATAAAAAAAGCTTCTACTCGGTTGTAAGAATAGTTGTACAACCAATCTTATAATTTAGTTCACTTTTGGTATCCTAAAAATTTTTCAATTAAGTTGTCATCTACCAGGTTTACGAATTCGCAAATCGCGTTTCTTAAAACCGTTGTACATTTATTTTTAATCCTGTAAATTTATTTTTTATTCCGTAAAGGCCGTACTATGTTCGGTTTTCGAGTTGAACGTCACTATATTTTCGCGATTACTTTTTCAAAAATAATCAAAATTATATATAAAAACAAATACGCACCTGTTAAATCTTTGTGAAGTCTAGATGAAATATGAATCAATCTGTTTTAATGAAGTAACTGCGAAATTGTCAACGCGAAAATCAATCATGGTAACGACCTTAAATGTGGTGTTATATATTTGAAGCTTCATTCTTGTGTTTATTGCACATAAAACAAAGTACGACATTTTCATTGTGTCTTCTTATCAAGGCTCGTTCAGATACACGCGATTTGTTTTGCAAAATCTTATAAAAACCTTGCATCATTTTATTTATATTACTTCCGCCTTTGGGTATACATTCTCCAAATCTAAACAAAACGTGTTGGTCTGATCAGCTCATTTCGAAATTTTCGTTTTCCAATGTATGATAAATAAATTTTAGAAAATTCTGCAACCATTCATTATTTATGATATCCTCTTCTATTTGTTTTCCTTTGCATAAAAAAGTTTCTTGTTTCTGCATCCTTAAATATGTGGTGATCGATACCTTTCTGTTCATTGCATGATATTCATTTTTTCAAATTGTTTCGTTCATATGACTTTATTAGTATTATTCTAAATTCAAAATGTAATGGCATACAAAGAGAATTTGTCGCAGTGTGCTAATATAGCAAACTTAGGCTATTGTAATAAAATCAATATATTACAAATATATATATCTTAAATTATTATATTTCTTAAATTAAGGTATACCAGCAAAAACGAATGTTTACTGATCGTTTGTATAGAATACACAAATTCTATTTGGTTTATAAGCTTAAAATAGCATATAAATTTTGCAATACTGTTCAGAACATGTACACATTAAAATTGGAGTCTGAGAGTAGATTAGGTTAGGTTTGGTGGCAGCCCGATATTTTAGGCTCACTTAGACTATTCAGTGGGAGCCACCGTGGTGCAATGGTTAGCATGCCCGCCCGTCCATTGTGATACCACAGTGGTGAACTTCTCTGTTATCACTGAGTGCTGCCCGATTCTATGTTAAGCTCAATGACAAGGGAACTCCTTTTTTATAGCCGAGTCCGAACGGCGTTTCACATTGCAGTGAAACCACTTAGAGAAGCTTTGAAACACTCAGAAATGTCACCAGCATTGCTGAGGTGGGATAAACCTCCGTTGAGAAACTTTTTGGTGTTTGGTCGAAACTGGGTTCGAGCCCACGATCCTGTGTATGCAAGGCGGGCATGCTAACCATTGCACCACGGTGGCTCCAAGCCATCATACATGCTTAATAACGAGTATTTCAATGCCTCGACAAATTTGTGTAGGCTCTTGTATCAAGTTTACATTTTAATATTTGTATGCCATTGCAGATTTTTGTACAATATCGTAGCATGGAGTAGCAAAAACATATAAACCATTCCCAGCAAATATTCAAAGGACCCTAACTGTATTCACAATGTTTAATAAATTCGGAGCCGACACAAATATGTCTACTCGGCATAGGTCAATAAAAAAATCACGCTAAAAAATATCACCTAAACCGCAATGAGACAAATCGTACAACCAATCCTAAAATCATATTTACATTTTAGTCTTACCTATTGTGCAAAATTCTGGCTAAATTAATAATCGTGAAATTTCTTTAGTTTAAGTGAAAGAATAAATTTGATAGAATCAAGTTAAAAAAAATGGAGCTACTTTCGGAATGTATTTTGATAGATTGGCGGCTACCTCTCATTTAAAAAATCGCTAGCAGCGGCTAAAATCAGAGGCACGACTCGGCAGATTCGTTATCCGATTCAGACGTACTTACTTGTTACAACCAAAACTTTGAAGTCGATGGTTAAGATAGGCTCAGGTCAGTTTCATGCCAAAATTTGTGAAAGATTAATTATGAGCGACTGAAGTATTTTTAGTTTGCGACGTTTGTTACTTTTTCTACATTTACGAATGTGACGGTTAGAACTTTGCCTTAAAAAGACTGGCTCCCAGATGGGGATATGTGAAGACATTCCAAAGACGAATTTGCTGGGAATTGTACTATTTGTCATTTTTATTAGTGAATGAATAGAATTGAATTATGAGATTAGAATCTCACTCGTACATAAAATCCACAAAACATATACATATATGCTTGGTGATAAATCATATAAATATGTAAATGCTAGTTATGCATTGGAATATTATATACATACACAAATATTAGTGTATTGTCATCCATCCACCATATTCATTTCAAGGGACAAACATGTATAGAGCAATAGAAAAAAAAAAAAAAAAACGAAAACGATTTAGTATTCGTTTCCGTATCCGTATCATGCAAAACAGATCACCATACGCCGTTATTATTCGCTCGCATTGTTCTTTTGCACGAAGTATTTCTATTTTAATCACATGCGCATCATAAAAAACACCCCCCAATAAAAAATACAACAAAAAAAAAAAGAAAATTAAATATAAAACAAAAATATAATTAAATGCGAAATATTATGAAATCATAATAATTGATTATTTTCGTTATGGCAACACACGAACAAACGATACGAACCATTGTATGAATGAATGATTGAACTAACGATGGAAAATTCATAAATGAAACCACCAACTGTTTTGCGTAAATTTCCTTTTGCACGAAATTCCAAAACAAAAACCAAATAATTATAACCATCCACCCACAACAACCACCCATTACCACCAACCAACCAACCACTACCATCTTCAACGACCAACAAAAAAAAAAAACAAAATTATAATAATATTGAATTTGAAATCTAAACTCGAAACCAATGTGGTTCTCAATGAACCCTCATTATTGTGAATGAATGCCAAAATGGTGTGATATGATGTGAACGCAATCAACGCATTGAAATGAAAATCCTACTACTCCGTCTACTTCGCCATGAATATCCTTCATACGTATGCATACGCGTTGCAATAGATTGTAAGTATATTTGTATTTCACTTAAAACCTCAACTACAAAAACAACAACAGCAACCAAAAAGGCAAATTCATTAACCAATATGCAAGCTTGCTACCATGCTATCACATAGAGAGCGCATTTTTGATCATCACCTTCAGCAATTTCAAAATTCAAATCATAACAAAAATTGGCAAAAACAAAAACCAAACACTGAAACCAAAAAATTCTACTACACCTTCTATGCAAAAGCTATTTATTATTTCTGTATTTGTCTTCTCCCACTTTCTGTCTCTCTAATTTCGTTTTCTTGGAACCATTTATAAGAGAAATAAAATGTGTAGTTCTTTTTTTATATATATATATATATGTGCATCACAAATTTTATGTTTCATTTCTTTTGTTTGGATCTCAGCGGGTCCATTACTCATACTACCCGTACATTTAATTCTAAATTGATGTGACATTATCAGCTTTATAGCTGCAGCCTTAGGAATGATTCCCTTTGTAATGTACTGCTCCTGGAAATACTCCGAAAACACCTACAGCATACACTCCCACACACACGCACACAATATTATCTCACGGATACACCGAAAACTACCATTGAGTTTATTCTGTTTTAAAATGTAATTCAACATTAATTAACAAATTTATTGATTTAAGGAAAAAAAAAACAATTTATATAATTAATTCTTTGAATTGTTTTCGGTGATTGATTATATCATTTTAATTGGATTGGAAGTAATTATCGCATTATTATAACACTGATTGTGGATGGGTCAAAAGAGGTAAAAGTGAATAATACGTATTCTTGTAAAATCAGTAAAAAGAAAATAAACATACTTCAAATCAATGCTAATTACCTTGGAAATGATTATTTTTATGTTTACTACTTTTGGAAAAAGAGTAAGAGGAGTAGGCTAATTAATTAAAAAATCGTTGTCTATATAAAAAATGTTAATGTCCTCACGATAAAATATTCTTGTGCCAAATAGTCTCTTTTCGATATAGTCATCATTCGATGCATCTCTTCAACTCGAAACTAGAGTGGTCCTGCCAACTCTAGAAAAAAAAGAAATGTAAATCCCGCGAAGTTTAAATTAAAAATTTAAATATCACTTTAATTGTTGCCTAAAGTAGTATATATAAATACTTGCTCGAAATTAAAATATGCTACTATATGCTATAATCGGGCTGCACTGAAAAGTGGTGTGACAAAGGTCTGAATAGCCTGAGCCTAGAAAACGTTGCCTAACATAGCCTATATTGAAAGAAGTGTTGTCGTTAGTTCGTGCACTGGAATTGAAGTTGTAAATAACCACTTCTGAAAAGTTTTTTTTTATAAACATATTTTTCCCAACAATCAGTTTTATAATAGTTAAAACTAATATCATTAACATTAGTACTGTGATGGAATATTAGTAAATGCATATAATTTTAATTATAAATAAAAACATTTTAATGTATAAGTATTATTTATCTCTGAGGTTACAAAGTTTATTAGAAAATTCCTACAACATAGTGTTGACATGATCTTGTGAAAACAAAGCGTAAACTCTTATTCTTTTTAATATTTTGGATTCCATCTGAAAATAAGAAAAAAATAATACGTAAATACGTTTCTAACCATATTAGTAAATATATTAAGGGAAATTCTATGTCATCCGTGAAATGAACCGGTACAATATTCAAATATGCTTGAGAAATATTCTTTATATATCTTAGGAAGAATATCTAATTTTTTTGCAGGGATTAATATGCGTTAATATTATTTGATTAATTAAAAAAAATTGAAAATATATTAATGCGAATTAAGAAAAATAAAATATTAAACTAGATTTAGCCACAATGTTTCGTCATTTCTTGGTTTTCAAGATGAGTTCATTTTTGTTACTATCAAGAAATGTAGATATACCTGCATAGTTCACTTCCGTAAAATTTTCTCTATAGGTGGTGCCTCACAATGTGTCACACACGACTACGACTCTCACCTAATAATTGGCCCACTTGATATTTGACATTACTAAACTAACAAAAAATTCATTAATATTTTTGTGCAATTTTACTAATATTCACATCACTGAAATTTTCACACACACACACATAAACACATACATACATCTTATCAACTACCAGCATTGCTTCCATTCAATGTTACCACAATTTACCCACTATGTGCTTGTTATTTACATATGCTTTATACAAATTGAACATTCTGGACATAAAACAGAAGTAATTCTTTAAATCTGTCTTTTACCTCCCATTTCTTTCTATTTAGGAGCATGGAGCTTTGAAAGCATTCTTTGACACCATTATGTCCAACGGAGGATATGTTCTGAACGATATCAAGAATTTTACAAAGGTTACCATTTTGGCACCCAGCAACGAAGCATGGGAGAATCCAGCCCTTGCCAGTATTAGGAAGTAAGTATACTCAAAAAAACGTGAACGCTCTATTTCACTAAAGCCAATTTAACTTTATAAGTATTATTATATGCGGAGAAATTTTCCTTTACTCTAATAATTTTTGTGTACGTTAGTTAAATGAATTAAAAAGCGGGAAACAATTATAAACAAAATTATTTCTTTAAATTTGTAAATTTTAGTACAAGTGCTCCCATAGACATTCCTGCAATTTTTAACTCCAATTCTTTCCCTCCCAACATTTTCTTTAACAGATGAAAAAAAAACTAATTATGTCTAATATATTTTCTTGAATTTGTCGAAAAGTATTTACTTATTTTTGTGATATCGGCATTTGTACAGTATTAGTTAATATTTTCTAAAAATAATTCAAATTTTCTCAAATTAAGTAAAATTTTTTTTTCTGATGTTCACTATTTCTTCAGTGTAGTTGGTGTTATGCAGGAGTCAATTATGCCCATCGGCTAGCAGAAATCTATCTAATTTATTCAAATTGAAAAACTAATTCAATAGTAGGTCTGTTCACGAACTTAGCTTTGAAATTAAATGTTTAAATTAATTAATTTTAAATTTCGAAATTTGACACGATTTATCTATTAAATTTTTGCAATTTTGGGATTATTTGTTTGGCTTGAGGTCATGGACTAATGAAAAATGCTGGTGTTAATGTTTTTCATTACTTTTTATTGAAATATTGCTGTTCTCGGATATTTCGATACACCATCGGTGATCATCTTCAGCGATATATTATCTATAAATTGTAATAATTTAAATATTTTACAATATTAACTTTAACAACGTTTTGAAACAAAAATATAACTTTAATTGTATTTACATTTTACAAAGTAATAGACTTTCTCCTTACAATGCTCATGTCTAACTGATTTATTATCTTAATTGTGTTTGCGATTTTGTATTAGATTTCTGTAAATCTGTGCACAGTCTGTCTGTGTCGGCTTTGAAGTTCATGCGTTCCTCAGGGGGAGTATTTATTATATGTAGCATCTCCAATGTATATCTCCTCCTAGTATTCTCTTCCATCGTCAGTATTTCAACATTTTTGAAGTTTGGTATGTGTCCTGTGGTTTTGCAATGTACTGAAAGGGCCGTTTTTTGTTCTAAGGGCTTGTCTTTCATCATTTTGGTCTGATTTGTGGGCAGAAAGTCTTGTTTTTAATTGGGTTTTAGTGGTGCCAACATAAGTCATCGGACATGGATTGTTTTCGTCCCCATCGCATTTTATTTTATATACTACATTTGATTTGTCTTCCATTTTTATCTTAGTCTTAGTTTTGCTGAAAAATCTCACGAAGGATTCGAAGTATAATATAAAGGATGGGATAGAATTTAAGAAAAGAATAAACCAACAAACAATACATGTCAACGAATTGCTAATTTCTTTCGACGTGGTATCTCTATTCCCCAGTGTACCTATAAATCTAGCGATAAGGACGATTAAAGAAAAATGGGCTATAATAAAATAATTCACCAAAATACCAATGGATTTGTTTTTAGAAATAGTGACACTATGCATTAAGGACTCCAGATATTTCACATACGACGATAAGATATTTGAACAAACAAAAGGAATGCCTATGGGATCTCCTATATCTCCCATAGTCGCAGATATCATAATGGAGGAATTATTAGACGACGCAATGAATAAACTCTGAAAAAAGCCAAGATTTCTGACTAAATATGTTGATGGCATATTTTGCATCATGGACAAAGACGAAATAGACAACACATTGACGACTCTTAACGCATTTAATCGACAACTTCAATTCACAATGGAATGTGAAAACGAAGGAAAATTGCCTTATCTTGACACAGTGGTTCAAAGACACAACAATCAACTAAGATTAAACTGGTACCAAAAGAACACAGCATCGGGAAGACTAATCAACTTTAACTCCAATCATCCTCGACGTATTAAGATCAACACTGCTACAAATTTTATAAACAGGGTTTTAAACATAAGCGACGTAAAATTTCATAAGGCTAACGAGAAGAAAATACGACAGATTCTACAACAAAATGACTTCCCCAATAAGACAATTAGCGATCTTCTAAAGTACGTGAAAAATAAAAAAGATACAAATGATGACAAACAGGAAGTCACATCTATGGTTTTCAAAAAGATGACATATGTCCCAGGCTTCTCTGAAAGATTTGAAAAGTTAAACATATACAACAAGGATAATTACAAAATGGCCCAAAAATGTAACAAAACGATATATGACCTTTTCAGCAAAACTAAGACTAAGATAAAAATGGAAGACAAATCAAATGTAGTATATACAATAAAATGCGATGGGGACGAAAACAATCCATGTCCGATGACTTATGTTGGCACCACTAAAACCCAATTAAAAACAAGACTTTCTGCCCACAAATCCGACCAAAAGATGAAAGACAAGCCCTTAGAAAAAAAAAAACGTCCCTTGCAGCACATTGCAAAACCACAGGACACATACCAAACTTCAAAAATGTTGAAATACTGACGATGGAAGAGAATACTAGGAGGAGATATACATTGCAGATGCTACATATAATAAATACTCCCCCTGAGGAACGCATGAACTTCAAAGCCGACACAGACCACTGTGTACAGATTTACAGAAATCTAATACAAAATCGCAAACACAATTAAGATAATAAATCAGTTAGACATGAGCATTGTAAGGAGAAAGTCTATTACTTTGTAAAATGTAAATACAATTAAATTAAAATGTAAATACAAAACGTTGTTAAAGTTAATATTGTAAAATATTTAAATTATTACAATTTATAGATAATATCTCGCTGAAGATGATCATCGATAGTGTATCGAAATATCCGAGAACAGCAATATTTCAATAAAAAGTAATGAAAAACATTAACACCAGCATTTTTCATTAGTCCATGACCTCAAGCCAAACAAATAATCCCAAAATTGTAAAATTCCAAAGGTCAACTAACAAAACTAAACATTAAATTTTTGTTAACTAAAAACAAAAATTAGAAGCTAGAAAATGTTATATTTTTTAAATTATTAAAGATTGCCATTAATTATTAAAATTGCACCGAAAAAACTGTGAACCCACCAGGAAGGAAAATTCTGGTTAATTCTAGAAAAATTTAACTAAACTGTATTACAAACGTGGATATCACGTGAATTTCACAAAAATAACTCAATATTTTTCGACCAATTCAAGAAATTTTCACTTCTTGACGAAATTTTCGAAGTTTTAGGAAAAAAATGGAATTCATCCTTTATGTGCGTTCATGCTTCATTAGTTCATTTAATTATAGTATACAAAAAAAAAATAAAGTAAAAAACACTTTCTCAAATCATAATAATTCCATGAACTACAATAGAATTAAAATGGCTTTAGTGCCAAATAGGGTTCCCTTTGTTCAGTGCGAATTTAGAATCTATACATATTACAATATTATATATTAAAATGTTCCTTTATTTTGTCGTAATTCAGAGATCTTTAAACAATTTGTCCTTTTGTTTATTTCTTACAGTAATACAGAAAGAATGAGGGAGATTTTAAATATGCACATCATTCGCGACCCCTTGAATATAGAGAATATCAAACAGAAGAACCAAAATATGGTAAGCATTTAAAAAGGTAGAAAATTCATCAAAAATGTTATTTTATTTTTCTCGCTTTCTCAGATTGCCCAGGTGCCAACACTTAGTAATCATACATTCCTGTATTTCAATATCAACGGTGAGGGAGACGAAGAAGTCATTACTGTGGAAGGTGGTGGTGTCAATGCAACCATTGTTCAAGCTGATGTGGCCAATACCAATGGTTTTGTGCATATTATCGACAAAGTCTTGGGTGTACCCTCCACTACTGTTTTGGGTAAATTGGAGAGTGATCCTATGTTGAGGTAAGTGTTGCACAATCCAAGGAATCTTGGACTGTTCTAACTGAATGTAATTGCTTTACAGTGACACCTATAGAATGGGCCAATTTTCAAGCTTCAACGAACAGTTGAACAATACCCAACGACATTTCACTTACTTTGTACCCCGTGATAAGGGTTGGCAAAAAACTGAATTGGATCATCCTTCAGTTCATAAAAAGTTGTTCATGAGAGACTTTGCATACCATGTAAGTCTAATAGTTATAATATCCCAAAACTAAGGTATAAAGACATACTACTTTATCTTTCCCCATAGTCCCGTGCCATTTTGGAACGTCATTTGGTTATTGCCGATCAGGTTTACACCATGAAAGATTTAGTTGCCATGAGCAGTGAAAGTGGATCCATTGTCTTACCTACTTTTAGGGATTCCCTAAAGATCAGAGTAGAGGAAGAAGCTGGACGTGAGTATTCAATGTTATTTTTCATTTTATTTACAATTGATTTTTTTTGGTATAAACCTAATGTAGATTATATAGAGATCTTTTTTAAATTGTATCTAACATGAATGGTTTTAAGTTTACTAACCTATCTCCAATTTGCTTTTTTACAAAAAAAAATATATATATGTTCGCAAATATCCCACCAACCATACTAAGATCTTCATGATGAGTTTGCTTCTCATGAATGGAATGGTGAGTCTTGATAGAAAATCGAACCAAAAATTGTTTTGCTTCAGCATCAAATAATTCATGCGAACATTAATCAAAAATCAAATGCATTTACATAAAACATTTATCCAATCATTTCCAACCACAAATACCTATAATATTAGTTGTGTTCCTTTACTTTAGTCACAGTAAAAAAACTTTAATTTTTCTCATGGCCTTTACAGACTATCAGTTATTCCGGACGGAATGTCGGTGTTTGTAAAGAATCTAACAATGTGTCGGATCGATACGATTTGTCGGCGATGACTAAATAATCGGTAAATGTGTTATCGATCCCATAAACATGCAGCAGTATCGATTATGCCTTCGGACTTAACTGATAATGTGCACAATATATAGGATATGTTCGACACAAGCACTGTCGTCCGGAATAACTGATAGTCTGTATAGCCCATAAGTGACGGTTTCTCAATGTTATCATTTAGCGTATGGATAAAACAACTGATCCCATACAAATATTTTACTAACCACACGGACGAAAAAGACTGTTTAGGTGTAAAAATTATATGTTTGGAACTCAAATTTTTTAAAACAATATTTTTAAGTGCAAGCATATAATGTTCATAAACTAGCATAACATGTTTGGGACATATTATGTTTGGGACAAAAACAGTTTGTTACAAACATATATTAATTTATAAATAGCCTATAAACATATATGTGTTTAGAAAGAGAGACCTAGAGAGTATGCTACAAGTAAAAATTGAAGTAACCAATTGGCGATTTAAAAATATATATATATACACAAAGAAAATTTCATAAAAATTTTTTTCTACCCGTGTATGTCTGAGGTGAAACATAATATGTTTTAACAATACAAACAATATTTTGTTTGGACCAATCCTGAAAATATATATGCTTGAAGCAAAATGTTACACTCAGAAAAAAGTGACCCCTTCTATAAGTTAAAATGAACTCATTGGGAAGAAAGTTGAACTTCGTATAGCGCCAAAGACATTTTTATTTGTTTGAACGATATGAGTTTCGTAGAAATTAGGTAGAATGCATTCCATATATTAGTAAACATTTTCCTATATTTATGTACCACTATACTACAGAATGAAAAAGTTTAACAGAATTGAATTCATGTATGGAATGATTTTATTGGACTTTTTTCATTCATTTGGACAAATCTTACACATTTGTGGTAAACCTTTTAATTCAAAATTAGAACTGCTTACCTTCGTTTTTAAATACAATTTTATGTATTTATATAGGAAATTTTTTCTTCAATAAAAGAAATGTTTTATTAATATATTAAATATATTTATTTACAATCAACACATTTTTTTCCTCTTCTAGTACCTTTCACTTTGAATAAGTTGCTGCCTAGCAATTTTGTCCACCTTTTACAATTTCAATACCTACAAATATAAACAAACAAAAAACAATTTTTTCACAAAAGGTTAGCGTCACTGAATATTACCTGATAATTGAAGATTATAAAATGAAGTCGAATGAAGGGGTTGTTATTCTGCTGGTGTTTTCTTTTTTTATAAACCAATTTTCAAAAAACGAAAATTTTTCACTAATTTAAAATAACAAATATTTTATATATTTTATTTGTTTTTTTTTTTATTATTTTACTCTATTTTTTTAACAATATCTCCGTATACCATAACAACGCGATTCCAACTAAAAAACAACCCACGCGCAAACATATCGATTACATCGATGACAGGTATCGATTACAGGTATATAAAAGAAATGTAGGAAATTTTCCTATATTCTAACAAGTGTGTTTCCTTAAGTTTTGAAGGGATTGAATACTTCTTAGTAGGAATGAACTAAAATATTTTTCTATGCCTAGTGTTATTCGTATGTACTCGTATGATAAGCTTTCTATAATAAAGGAAGTCAGAATTATCATTTTATAAGAAATTTTACTAAATTTGAGGAAACTTGGTTTTAGTTCGGTTTTTGTTTATTTCAGTAGTAAATTCTTATACCCAGCGAAGAAAACAGTATTAGTAAAATTCCATGCCTTATTCTAGTTAATGAACTATTCCTAACTGCTTTCAGTTTAGGATTTTTTTACTGAAACAAGTAACTTTTATTATTTCACACAAAAATTTAACTGAATGGAAATAAAATGGCTAAACTAAATTGATGAACATTTTTTCCTTTAGTTTCGAAGACACTTTTTTCTGGGTGTACAGAACCCGTTATATATAAATATAAAATATTGCCAATAGAACGACTTTTATTATTTAATTGTTCTAATTTGAATTAAAACACAGTCTCAATTTACCTTTTACTTGTTTTGGGTGTTGAGGAGAGATTGAACAGTGAACCCACCAGGAAGAAAACATTTAGTTAATTTTAGAAAATGTTTAACATTTTTAGAAAATTTTAACTAAATAGTATTACAGACGCTGACATCACGCCGATATCACAAAAATAAGTAAATATTTTTCGACAAATTCAAGAAAATTTATTAGACATAATTAATTTTTTTCACTTGTTAAAGAAAATTTTATAGTTTGAAAGAAAAAATTGGAGTTAAAAATTGCAAGAATGTCTTTAGTGACATACGAAGTTCATGATGGACGCATTTGTAGTAATATTTACAAATTTAAAGAAATAATGAACTATTTTGTGAGAAGTACGAATTTAGTAAAACTTTTTACTTCATTTGTGTATAATTTTTTTCTCGTTTTTTAATTCATTTAACTAACGTTCGTTAATTATTAAAGTAAAGGAAAGTTTCTTCTAATATAATAATTCCATGAACTAAAATTAAGTTAAATTGGCTTTAGTGAAATAGAGAGTTCACTTTTTTTGAGTGTAGTTTGTAGCTAAGGAACACACCTATTATATCTGTATACCTATATTGTATACACATGAAAACATGGATCACTGTTTAAATTGTATTTTAAAATATACACCCAAAGTAATTTGTTAGTAGGGACAGCAGAAAAGTCTGCTAAAACTGCAGAAAGTCTGCTGAAAAAGGGACAGCAGTCACTGTTTGCTGAAATAGCAAACATTTCCTGCTATTTTTGAAGCTCGATTACACTAAAACATGTTTTATTTTGGCTAAAACAAATAAAAATGTCAACTTAGGAGCTATCCTAACATAATATGAATATGTTTATTGCTCTAATTGATGCAAAAACTGCAAACCGGTTCATGGTCCTGGATGGCGTTCGTGTACATTTCTGCTAATTTTAGCAAATACAGTAAAATCCATTTTTACTCTCTTGCAAGTTTTTACTTGATATTTTTACTGGGAAAGTATGCAAAAAAAAGGAAGGCCAATGAAATAGTATTGGTTATTTATTTTTTTCCACAATCGAAATATTATCTTCATCCAAAGCATGTTTCATATGTATTAGCATTAATAGCATCTGTAGATTATTAAATACTTGTATAATCATTAAATATATGCGTTTAACATGGTCATCATCATATTCATCATATCATTATAAACATATCGTCATTCAGTCAGTTTTCAGTTTTATATGAATGTTTTCTTTTTCACAACTTTCAGGATATGTCATCATCTGGAATCACAGGAAAATCAATGTATACCGCCCGGATGTGGAGTGTGTCAATGGTATTATTCATGTCATTGATTATCCCATGTTGGTGGAAAAGGATATCGTCGCGAGCGGAGGTAGTTATCAGATAAAGACTAACTTCTGCATATTGTTTGCAACTCTCTTCATTATCATAGCAATAGGAAAACAATCTTTCTAAATCAACCAACCGAAAAAAAAACTAAAAACAAAACCAAATCCTAACTAAATATGAGAAAACAGAAGTCATTAAAATTCATCTAGACATACAAATACACAATACACACCCACACACATATATATAACTAAAGAGATTTGAGGAAAATAAATGAACCAATTGTGTATAAAATTAAACAAAAAACAAACACACATCCATACACTTACACTCGGAAAGATTATTTGATACAAAAACAAAAACCTTTGAATGATATAGAAGCTCATAAATATGCATCCATACACATACACACATACACAGTCTCTTAATCACACAGAAATGTCAAATACAAGCATAAAATGTCCTTATATAACGCATTGCCATCAATACTCAACTCAACAGACATCTACCTATTCAGGCATAGATTTGCATCTGTGAACAAAAACAACAACAACATACGCATAGTATCCCTTGAATTGATGAAAAAAAAAAAAACTTAAACCAAAATTGAGCCACTTTAGCCTTAAAACATGCATTAAAAGTTTTCAAACCAAACAAAAAAAAACGAAAAATTAAAAAACAAAACAAACTAAAAAAAAAAACTAAAAAAAAACTTAATCAAGAAATCTCTAAGAAATTTGTAGTTAATCATAAATGTTACAAAATGCATAATTTTTTTTCTCTTTTCATTTTGCGACACCAAAAACGAGCGATAAAAGCCTTATTGACCCACGATATGCATCTCATTTATGTTATTAATGTACATTTTTTATTTAAAAGAATACTCATCCATGAAAAAACTTAATTTTCCACAACCTTAAAAAAGTCCAATTTTGTATTATTATTTAAATTGTATACATTCATAGATACAAATATATATGTTCATTCGTAGTTATTTTATAAATAAAGGCTTTGCCTATAAGTAGATTCCCCCCATCTTTTAGAGAAGAAAAACCACTACACAAATATTGTCATAAATCTCATTATTTACCAATATTCCATTTTCAAATGAAATCGAGAAAAACACAACAATTTTTATAATTATTAAAAAATTCAAAATTCAAATTTATTTAATTATTAAAAAATTCATAGCATTCCAAATAGCGAGGACTATTTTTTCTAGAATTATTGTTGGATTCAAGCAACGATAATAAATAAATTTATAAACACGTCATTTAACATAAAATCATTTTTGCTTTTAAGCAATAATAACGAATTTAAAAATTCCGCATTTTACCCAATTGACATAAAAATTCTTCCATGCCGTTTTTTGTTACACCAATTTCGCTCTTTAGAATGAATTATTTCGTGTTCTAGAATGAATTATTTAAAAATTTAAAAGAAATAAAATATTAATTTTAAATAATAAATAACCCGGAATTTATGGCAACTGTAGCAACTACTGTATTCATTCGGATTTTTTACCAGTAACGTTTCTTTTATTGGCTGAGGAAAATCATTTTTTGTGCGTTTAATTCTAAATTTATTTAAAATATCATGAAATCGTGTGTGTATATATATATATGATATCGTTGTTCTCGATTTTATTTGAAAGTGGTATTGTATTCACACAATTTTCTTAGTTTTTAGTTCTTTTGTACATTAGCAATTATGCAACGTTTTCCCTTATTTTAAGTTTAGTTTTATTATTTTATGTATTAAATCATAGGCGAAGACAAGTATATAATTGTTTTAGATGAAGACACATTTTATTGTGTAGAAATTAAAAACACAGTGCAACAAATAATCATGGAAAATTTAATTGGAAAAATAAAGAAAAATTGAAAAACAAAATATTTAAAAATTATTTCATCTATTCAGCCGTCAAAGCAGTGGCACTTAATAGTACGTTACCCTTATACGCCAGAACGATTTAGCACTTGGTAAAACTGTAGAATATATTTTTCTAATCACATAAAAATGGTCTCCTTCTTATTGAGTAAAATGCTTACTGTGTAATATTACAAGTACCTAATTTGTGCTAGTTCGACTATATAATATAAATAAGCTAAAACCTGGAATCGGATAGTACCCAATCATAATGGAGAAGTTCACCAGTGCGAGAGAAATTACTTAACCTACCACCCTACTGGTACGATTTAAAAATGTAATAAATTTTTAACAATTTTGAGTGGGCGAAAAATACTTGCTGGTATTGGAACAATACCCATAAGAAATACACGTAAACAAGTGTTCGCCTCCCAACAATCGATGTGGTTGTGCATAGATACTTATTGTCACACTGGACAAATATTTGACAGAAATCAAAAAAAGAATCCGTCGCCACAGCCAAACCAGAAAACATATTTAGCTTATATTATATAATATCATGGTAGGATTATTTTCCAAAAACCGTTTGAAGATATTTGGAAAATGATTCTAGAATAATGTTTAACACACATTTTGATCAAATATTTGACTAGTGTGACCATAGCCTTAAAAGTATTACCAATATTTGATAACATTTGGTTAAAATGTTGCTTTGAACAATTCGGATACATTACCTCAACGATTCAAGGAAAAACTACTTTCCTCCAGAACGTAGTAATGGACAAACAAAATTCTTTTTTTTTTAAGTTTTGTTGTTTTTGTTTATGAACATTTTTATTTAATACCTTATGTTCGAAATCAAAGTTTTATTTCATTTTCTTTTTTTTCGATGTTGATTTGTCACTACATTAATGCAACAACAAAATCGAAATAGGAGAAAAATGAAAAAAATCGTTCAATTTGGGAAGAGTAATTCTCGTATGTAATTTTTATAAGAAATTAACATACACCCAAAAAAAAAAGTGAACCCACCGTGGAAGAAAATGTAGGTTTATTTTAGAAAATTTTAACTAAAATAGTTTTCTAATTGCAACATGTTACAAATAAGTTAATACTTTTTGTCAAACTGAAGAAAAATTTTTAAAAATAATTAATTTTTTTCTGTTGTTTAAGAAAATTTCAATTGGATTTAAAAATTGATAAAATGTCTTTAGTGCTGTACGAAGTTCGGGATAGGTACAATTTTAGTAAAACTTACTCATTTGAGAGACTTATGAACTCAGTTTAAGCAAACTTCTGCCATTTTAGGAAAATATGAACTATTTTATTTTTTAGTAAAATTGTGCACTTCATTTGTGTACAACTTTTGTTTTACTCATATTGTGCAAAATTTGACTAAAATCAAGTAATCTTCATGAACTAAAATAAAGTGCAGTTGGCATTAGAGCCCTTTTTTTCTGGGTGTATAAGACCCAAATAGAACCAGTATTAGCCAACACTGTAACATTTGTATAGTCAGAGAGATTGGTATCTGGCATTTCTTTTCAAAAACTTAATAATACCAATTCCTTAAACTTCACGTCCAATAAGCTTGTATTAGAATTGTAATGATATGTTAATATTTCGTTCCGGAGGAAAGTATTTTTGGGTTGTATGTATTGACAGTTTGTAGCTAAATTATTATGTTCGACAACAAGGTCCAGTTTTAATGCGATACTTTAAACAACTCATCATGATGAGAAAAAATTAGTTTACCGGCAGATACATTCTAACGGAGTAATCTAAAAATTTCTTTCTTATATAAGAGTAATTGCTTTATGTGAAATACAAATGTTTAGAAGACAATATTCGAAATTTCAAATCATTATTTGTTGCACCGTGTTCAAATTAAAATTTTGAAAATTATCATAAACCGGCAAAATGAACCTCAATTTAAGCTATAACATTCCGGTATGAACTTTCTTATAAAATCCATAAAAAATAAAAACAAAAAAACTCTTCCCCATTTTCAATATTTGTGTTCAAGAAGTAATAAAGTACAGAAAAAAAAATAAGATTTCATCAAAGATTTTATAATTCCAACAAAAATACCATTCAGAAAAAAGATACTGCCGTTTAATGTAAACTAAGACCCTAAAAAAGACATTTAATACAATCATTATAATTCAAATACAAACAAAGAAAAACTGAAACTTTTCTAAGTTACAACAATTTAGGTTTTGTTATGAACACTTTGGAAAAAACAACTTTAAAAAAAAAGTATTTAAATACATATAAATATTTATTTAATTTAGAGAGTATATTTAAAAGAATGAGGAATGCAATAATTTTTAATTTGTTACCTTGTATTTAAAAAAAAATTAATACTGTATTAAATAAAAAAAGTATTTATGAGAATAATTTAAGAAAAAAATCTCACTTCCACCATTTAGTCTGTTTCTCTGCATTGCAAAGCTAGTGCCACCTCGACATTATTTCATTATTTATCAAGCCATTGATAGGATAATTTTAATTTCTATAAAAATAGTGTTTCTTTTGTCAGTAACAACTCGAACAAATATAAATATTTCATTCATTTACTTTTTCGTTTGAGATCATTCTTTAGTCTGGCACTCCCATTAATCTGCTATTATCCTTATTACGTTGTCACACTGTGTTTCGAAAACTATAACTGCAAATACCTGTTGCATTGATGTATGCTATTTCTTGTAAATCATATAAAATAGAAAAGAAACAAACCTACATCTACCTATCAGTCTGTGTTTATTGTTGCTCTCTATATATTAATTATTATTCCTGTCCATTTTCATAATTATTCTTGATATATATTTTTTATCAACATTATAATGCTATTGACTAAAGTAATTCATATTATTATTTTATAGGTTAGACATTTTTAACTAAAAAAGTAAACAAACAATATCTCTCTCTATCTCTACCCCCAAAAACCAATCAAACTAAATAAAAAATACAAAAATATAACTGAAATACTGCGAATCAATACCGAACCACATATATGAACCAAATGCAAAAAACTCAAAAATTAACCATGGAATATTAATGTTTTAAGCAAATTGCTAAATAACCTGCTTAGAAATATAATTATGTAAGTATTTATAGAGAGTTAACTGGGAGTGTGCGATGCGATGCGATACCACATTCGAGATACAAATAAATTATTCTAAATTATAATAGTTATCTAAAGGATCTATGCGGTGCGATACTAAGGTTCCTTACTATTTTACTATTCTCGATTTTTTCACACGAAAGTAACGGTTTAATACAAATGCAAAATTTCGAATGTCAAAACGTGAGATTTTGAGTTTAATCTGAACACAGTATAATGTTGGCCGTTCAGAATATCAGTATATCCGTATAAAATCTTAAAGTGTGGTCAAATGCTAAGAATTATCTACGATGAGCTAAAAATCGATAAATGTGTCACATTAATAATATGCAATATCGATTCTGTTGTCGAACGTAACTAATGGTGTGGCCAACATTTGGGATTGTTATCGAAAAGTTGTATAGAGACATTATTTTACGAATAATCGTATAAAAACAAACAAAATAACAAAATATTTCCTTCTCAATTGGACTTGATTTCTTTCAAATGAACAATTATAAAACTTAAATATTTTTAACACGTGGCAACGATATAATCAACAGTGATCATTTCAAGGACTACAGCAAACTATGACAACAAGTACAGTGTTGTCATTAGAGAATTGTTGTATAAAACTAAGTTGATGTTTTTATATAAATTAATTTCTACATAATCTATCCATCGTACATTCCCAAAAAAATATTATTATATTTTATTTTTATCAAAATTTTTAGCCACTAAGTAATTAAATCCATGATTTGTAGTAGTTAAGTAAAATATTTGAAAACAAGCTAGAAACCCAGTCAAGATGTGTGTGTACATTTTTGTTCTCTGTTATAAAAACTAACTCCTAAAAATAATTATAAAATAAAAATTAATAACTGAAAAAATAATGGAAAAAAGTAAAGAGGATTATTTTTTAAAGTAGTGTGTAATTTAAATTTTAATAAAATAGAATACATTAAAAAATATAAAATATGAGACTCCACAATAAAATGCATACGCGCCCACCAATACTTTGATAAATTAACACATCTATGCCTATGGTTTATTAGTTTTTCTTTTTATTTTATTAATGCATATGGAAATACATATGCTGGCTTTTTGTTGAATACTGAAGCAATTCTAAAACCTTTCTTTTTTGCTTTTCTTGGCGAAGTAAAGATATATTAAATTGAAGTAAACCTAGCCCAATAAACACAAGCATTGAAGAAATGCTTATATTCAGTACGCTTTCAAACATTTTTTCCAAGAATTAGCTTAGAATTCAATTTGAGAAATTGTTGAGAAAATCGCGTTCTCAACAAAAAACAGACATTACCCTCAACAGTAGAATTCAACAAGTTAGTAATTCAACAAGTTTGTTGGGAGGTTTCTCAAACCGAGTCAATTGTGAAACCTGAAACGGTGTGTGGCAAGACCGTTTGGAAGGTTTACAATTTAAGGCGGGTATGTTTAGCCGCTACAATCGAAAATAACTCAGTAAAAACGGTATAAATTTATTTTATGATGTTATGTTTAGTAAAACATGATGAGGAATACCCCAAAGTAGCTTTATATTATTTATAAAGGATTATTAGAGAAACGTAATCGTGAAAAATTTCGATTTTAGCGGCCAGGCTCGAACTTAAGTTGATAAATTTTCCATGGCCGAATTCAAAATTTGAAAAATTGAAATCGTAACAACTATTCAATTCAAATTATATTTACCAATAGACATATTTTCTTATTTCCAACTAATCCCTCTACAAGGAATTTTATGAGGGTCCTAAGTCTTCATACTAAACTGTCATTTATGTTTTATATATGGAGCAAGAAAATTAAAATTAATAATTACTAATATTCTGAGTTAATAAACTATAATACAGATAAATATTACCAATGCTTCTTATTATTAATTATAGATTGAATAAAATTTCCCTTGACCCACATTTTGGTAGTAATTTTAGCTATATATTTCAAATTAATAATTGTAATAAATCCCCAAAAAAATTCACATATATGTGCTAGTTATAAAACATATGCTACAAAAATGTAAAGTTATGCTTATAATATTAATTATCCAAATAAATCATTAAACTAATTTGAGACATACATACTTGTATCCTGAAATACCTATTGCTAAATATTAAGCTTTAAAAAATCAACAAAGAAATTGAGAAAATAAAATATACAAAAAAAAGAGAAACAAACTATCTCTGCAGTCAGTAGTTACACGTTAAAGGAATTCCCGCCCCCTAATGAACCAATGAAATTTGAAGATTCAATGATGATGAGTAACAAATGTAGCTTAATGCTTAATAATATACAGCCCTAAGCAGGAGTTACAATTATTTAAGAACTAAAGTAGATAGATTAACGTGTAACTAGTGCCTTACTAAAAGTTTAACTCATATACCTAAAATGCAAATAATTTAAACCAAAAATTAATAAAAATATATATATATTTACTATCTTGGAAGAGAATGCCCTTGTTTGAATATAGTCTTTTTCAAAGTAGTGGATTTCGGATAAATTCCCAATAATTGTTGGTCGAAAGTCTAAAATCGACTTTTGCAAAAGTCAAATAGTCTGTTTTTTTTTAATGCTAAAAAATCGAATAAGACTTTTTTATGCTCGATACAATTCGTAAGTTATCGTTCATTGAAAAACGTAACAAAATTCAACCTGGCAATGCTGGGGAAATTTGTACTGATGTTCTGGATAGCCATAAACATTTTTCCCCAGACTTTTTTTGTAACATTAGCGATAGTATGGTGATAAAGGAATATGTAATTCTATTACTGGTATGGTAATAAAGAACGACAACTTTAAGTTTGAAAGCATAACTAAAATGGAATAAAGAATTTTATCGATGATCCAGTTGTCGATTATTCATTTATTTTAGGAAAATCTTCCTCAGTTGAGCGCATCATAAGATTCCGGACGAAATGTCTGTATTTGTAAAGAATCTCACAATTTGGCCAGCCGCTAAGAATTGTCGGCGATAAGTAAATTATCAACAAATTTGTTATCAAACACTTTAACAACCTGTAGTATCGAGTATGCCTTCGAAAATAACTTATCGTGTGGCGAATATCTGGGATATGTCTCAATTATGCGTCCTACAGTTTATAAGTTTTTCCGGACGGAATGTCTGTGTTTGCAAAGAATCTTACAGTGTGTCCAATCGTTATGAATTGTCGGCGATGACTAAATAATAGGTAAAAGTGTTATCGATCCCATAAACATGCAGCAGTATCGACTATGCCTTCGGACTTAACTCGTGGGGCCAATATATACCATATGTTCGACACGAGCGCTGTCGTCCGGATAAACTTATAGTCTGCATGACGCACTAGTTGGCCAAGACCATTATCGTACTGATAAACTTATAGTGTGAACGGTACATAACGTTAGTGAGGAGTAAAAGTTTGGGGGAGAGTAAAATTTTATTAGTGAATCACAACTTGTTATGAATGGCAAAAAGCCTACAGTAGATTTCTTCTTTTTATAAAAACACATTTAATGTAATATGAAAAATAATAAACAACAAATTGTGAACAAACAAAAATCTAATAAGCTTCAGATCTATTAAAAGTATTCGACCATCTCGATCTACGCCAAATGTTAACAGACATGAAGCAAAAGGTTCGCTTTCAAATAGACCCTTCAAAACACAAATGTATTGTTGTATGGTATTCTTTCGAGGAATTACCCGAAATACCACCACTTTTTTTTAAATAATGATATAATCAAATTGTAACACTATAATTAAAACTTTTATGTCGAGTAACAATAAAATAATTAATAAATATATATTTATGGATTGCATCTATTAAATTAAGTAATTAAAATTATATATAATAATTGTGAACAAAAGCTTAAAAGCAACAACAACAAATAAATGTATAAAAACCATATACAAACTCCAAAGCTAATGCTTTAATTCATATATTTCTGCAAAATTATTTAAACGATTATTGAACCAACAACAAAAAAATACAAAAAATATATATTTATTTTTTTATGCCATATAAAGAACAACAGTAAAACAAATAAACTCATATTAAGCATAACAATAAAGTCCTACAATAATTACCTATACATACATATATAAACACTTAACAGCAAGAGAAAAAAATATTATATATTAATATAAATAATATTATGGACAAATTTAAATTATAACACAATAAATTAAAAACACAGTATTTGGAAACTTGTAGACAGGCCATCCACATGCAATACGTATTTCATTGTCATCACCACAAATTCAAAATCAGTGAAACATAAACTATGTATGATGATGAAAATGAATGTCACGCTTTAAAGCCAATAAAGAAGATTTTTTAAAAACTCTACAAAACAAGTTCTTATTTTTATTTATCATTGGGGTATGCGTAAGTTTGTCGATAAAGTCTGCTCGAGAGCTGGGTGCTCTTTCGTTATTTTTTATGAACATCCCGTTGGACATTTTATGCATTTCTCAATGTTTAGCATGGAATCGACCAGCACTAAGTTAAGAGAGAAGTTCACCGCTGTGGTATCACAATGGACTGAATAGTCTAAGTGAGCCTGATACATCGGGCTGCCACATAACCTAACCTAATATTTAACATTGCTGCCATTTGCTTTTGACTCAAAGTTTCTTCTCCACCCAATTCGGCGTCTTCAAACTTTTTTGGTGGTCTTCCAACGTGTATTTCTCACATCAAAATCATTAGGTCTGTTTTCTTTTAGCACTGGATGCAACATTTGTATGGGCTATCCAGAACATCGTTGCACTGGTGTTCTCCAGAACAACTCATCAGTCCAAGTCGATGTTCTGGATAAGCGAGTTCTCTGTTTACTTATAGTCCTTCACGGCTTAGGTGCTAAAAGAAAACAGCCCGTTGAAACCATCTTTTGCATGTTGCTTAGAGCATGATCACCATATGCCTCGACAAGCATTCGATGCGACTCTGCACTTTTCTTCAAATGAAAACAAACAATTAATGCGTTCCGCCAATCATCACTTTTTGGTACAAAATTCACGATGAAAAAATAATACTAAATATTTTTCACAGATTAAAAAAAAAATAAATAAGGGATCGTTTACAACAAATCGAGACATTTGTATCTTGACACTCACTTCATACCGGTATACCTGGTATTTTTACTCGAAATTTGTAAATTCATATATGTTTACATTAATGCATATTATTTTTATGAAACATTGATGTCCCAAACATAATATGTTCTAAAATATTAACATATATGTCCCAAACATTTTAAAGGTGAGAATTAAGTTCGAGTTTAACCGCTAAAATCGCCATTTTTCGCGATTACTTTTCTCTAATAATTCACTAAAAAGAATATAAGCTTTGTGGGAAAGTTGCTTTGGGATATTCCCCATCAAGTTTTAATAAAATTTGAATCAAAGAGGTAAAATTTTATACTGTTTTTACTGGTTTAATTTCGGTTTTAACGGCTAAAGGTGAGTATTAAGTTCGAGTTTAGCCGCTAAAATCGCTAAAGTGAAAACTAAATCAGTAAGAAAAATGCATGAAATTATGCGTATTTGTTGCAAATTTTATTAGAACTTGATGGGGAATAGCCCAGATCAAATTTTCACAAAGTTTGTATTCCTTAAAATGGATTATTAAAGAAAAGTAATCGTGAAAAAATGACGTTTTTAGCGGTTAAACTCGAACTTAATACCCACCTTAAACTCGAACTTAATTTAATACCCATCTTAAACTCAAACTTTATTTTTTGATTATTTTATTTGTTTATTGCGTATAAACTTTATACCAATCCTATAACAAAAGTATTGCTGGCGTCCTCTATTGTCCGTTTATTTTTTTCTCTCCACGACACCATTGACATCTAGCGTCAGTTCAGATTTTACCAGTGCCACCAAAACCTATACGTTTGCATACAGTTGGACTGTATAGACTACGTGGGGGTTGCAAGAGTCAGTAGATGGGGGTGTGTTCTCCAAAAATTTATTTGTTAATATTTGTTTTGTTTACTTACATGTATTATGTATGTGTATATATTTTGTATGTATTTATTTATTTATTTATTCATTCAGCTATGGTAAGCCAGCTTGAAGATAAATTCATTAGTACAATAAGTTTATATATACTTTAACGTTAAACAAAAAATGCGGACCAGAAAAAAAATTATGTAACGATAAAAAAACAGGATAAAATGAACAAAATAGATAGCCTCAACTTCTTTAAAATGTGACAATTACAACCAGAAAAAAAGAAGTTGAGAAGAAAAAAAACTGGTGTACGTTGGCATAATAACGGGATTGTCACAAACGGGAACAAAAATGTAAGCTGGTGACAGGAACATTCGAATCCATCAGATTATAGGAATTGGTGAGACAACAATCGGGAAACAGTAAATCAGGAAGCAGTAAATTGAAGAGACAAATAGAACGGTAGAGGCAGGAACAAAATCCTAAGTAAATCCTATTGCTGAAATGTTATTCTATCTCAAAGTATTTATTCCAAATTACCTGCATATTAATAAAAAATTTTAATTTTGTGATCGACCCCTGCCAACATTTTTTGAATTTGGGGGCGCTTCTGAGAATCCCCAGTACGTCGAAAACAATCATATACGATATCAAAAACTCGTCGGAAAAGCGTCTATCAGCCAGTGTTTTTATTCGATGCAGGCAGCGTGTCTGTAAAATATTTGAAAAACAATCACTTTATTCCATTTCGAAAATCAAAAATTGTTCACCAATATACCTTTCACAATTTTAAGCGTAAAATCTATGTTTTCAGAACTTTATTTTCGTTTTTATTTAAATAAAATATAACAAGCTGGTTGCGCTTGGCGTTTCACAAAAAATAAAATGGCTTTTGTAAAAGTAGTGATGGCAAAATACATGTATGAAGTACATTTTGTACTGTATGATATGCTGCCCCCCATCACAGTAGGATGGTTGTAGTGACATTTACGAGTCTGTGGTAGCGATGAAGATGAAATGGAACTTTGAAATGCTGGCAGGGACATGTCTTAAATATAAATATCATCCTCATCGTTACCATAGACTCGTAAGTGACACTACAACAATCGCCAAGCGTGATGGGAGAAGCGTATCAGAAAGTACAAAATGTACATGAAAGTATTTTGCCATCACTAGGGCTGTTTTCTTTTAGCACTGGATATGCTAAGCCGTTAAGGACTAAAATAAAACAGAGTACTCGTTTATCCAGGTCATCTCCAAAAATATGCAACACTGTCAACAGCTGTTTAAAAACAATCACATAGACCATGGCTGAACAAAAAGGTTAAATCATGGGCCCATATGATTACAATTTTTTTATTTCGACAAAATTTTAAGATGTCAAAATCATATGTTTATGGTGATTGCAGCTCTCCAAATGACACTGCATAGCAAATGCATCTCAAACAAACTCGCGCATTCATAGCTGGAGAATTGTTCAAAGATGACTTGAGTATCTCGATAACATATTCCAGACCCAAAATACCAACCACATCAGTTTTTAAACTGCATCATAAACTGGTTTTGTTAATAGAAGGCGAAGATCCATTTGACTGACTTTCATTCTTAACTTTGGTGGGTATTATAGTCTTATTTGTCTCATATCGGCGTTCCTCGGATGAATTATCCACTTCACAATCACTCATAGGTGACGCAATTAAATTTGAACCTTTATTTTTCTCTGGATTTGAATTATTTTTTCAGGACAATTGAAAGAATAAATAATTGCCACTTTTACCAATGCCATACGATTCTTTTATCAGCTGATTTTGACTTCTTAAAATTGTAAACAACATATTGAAATTTGTTGTTTTTGTTATCGTGATTCAACCTCCTTATTCAGCCATGACATAGACCAAGGAAGGTATAGACATCTCAAGTAAATTCACAGCGCTGTAGTTTGTCTGCACACCGTAGATGGCTCTTTTTCGTCTGCAATTGAGTGATTTTTTAATTTGGCTTTAAATTGTTTTTATTCCTTTGTTCTTTTGATGAAACACCAAATATTGAAAAAGCTTATACAATTCTATACATCCAAACTTTTTTTGTAATGCAAATTGACTGATTTGTACGGTAATTCTCGTTTTCCAAAAATAAATTGAGTCACTTGACTGCGCAATTGAGTGGAGTGACTGCGCACTGCAAATAAACAAAACCATGGTGAATTATCAAGGTATGTCTCTATTTTAATTGGTCTATGACAATCACAGAAAAGAAGTGAAATCTTGCATTTTTAATGTATGAAATGCTTCAATTAGTAATAAATATTTACTGCTGCGATTATTTATGACACTGTATCACTTTAAATTTCATGTTTTTCGATAAAATAGTCACAATAAATTGCTATTGCGTATCGAAGAAGCGTCACTTTATCCAAATACAATCTGGCAACATCGGCGCGACTTGTACTGATGAGATGTTCTGGATAGAACTCCAGTGCAACGATGTTCTGGATAGCCCATACAAATGTTGCATCCAGTACAAAAAGAAAACAGCCCTACTATTGTTAAAAAAGTCATTTTATATATTGCGAAACGCCAAGCGCAACTATCTTATTATAATTTATTTAAATACAAACTAAAATGAAGTGCTGAAAACATAGTTATTACGCTTAAAATTGTGAAAGGTATATTGGAGTACAATTTTCGAATATCCAAATGGAGTAAAGAGATACTTTTTCAGACATTTTTTCAGAAACGCAGCCTCCATCGAGAATAAACAAACTGGCTGATAGACAATGTTGTGAATCGATGATAAATTACACTGAGAATTAGTTAGTTCCGCCAATGGCGGTGACGATTCATGTTAGTAATGTGGAAATTAATGGCCGTTAATTTGAATTGCGTTGCACAGGGTGGTATTCGAGATTATCATTCACGATGAACTCCATAGAGAAGCAAGACGACGAAATGTGTATAAAAGTAATGGACGAAGAAAATGGGGGACTTTGCAAAGTAATCGTAGTCAGAACCATGAGAACTGAAATCTCCTTAGAAACCAAGACTATGAAAACAATTCGTCTTGCATCCCTCTGACTTAATCGATTTGGTCGGCCAGACTGCTTGAAATTGTTCAATTTCCAATTTATCTACAATTTTCTTTATAGTTGTGTGGTGTCTTCCAACAATTTTGGAAATTTCGCGGAACCATTTGCCATTTTCCCTTCAATCGATGATGATTTTCTTGGTTTCTAAGGAGATTTCAGTTCTCATGGTTCTGACTACGATTTCTCTATTAAATCGATCTTTTCACTTCAAATAGCAATTAGAAATGACTAAAGCTGAGTACTATGTTCAGTTTTCAAGCTGAAAACCAGCTTGTTTTCACGGTTACTTTTTTTAATGAACTAATTCAGAAATATAAAATTATTTGCAATCAATTCCTTGGATCTTTTCCATCCATTATTTGGCAAGACTCGATCAAAATATTATCGTCTTCATAATTATATTTGTACTTGTAATTTAGTGTTTTGGTGAAAAAACCGAACATAGTACTCACCTCAGGTAATATAAATAATCATTTTCTAGCATTACTTCGTGAAATCTAACGGTACGCCAAGTGAGTCAATAATGAAAGAGTTGTGATCCAAGTGTTGACTCACTTTTGACGTGTAAAATGTTGAGTTTTTTTACACAAACGTTTTTAAGAAAGAATTTTGCAAAGTTATTGTTGTTTTTTCACTTTTATTTTCATAAGGTTGAATAAAACTTTATATTTGGTTGAATAAAACGTATATATGTTTTATGGTTTTTCACAAGGCATATTAATTAAAGGTAAAGTCACGAGCAAACGTGTGTACCCCCCATGATATTTAGAAAGTCAAACTAAAATGGCAGGTCATTTAAGTTGACATTTGTGTATGTGTATTGTTGTTGTATTGTAATATTTATGTACACAAAGAATGTAAACAAACCTACTAAACGTAAACAAAGCCTTTGACAAGATGAATGTCGATATTAGTCACCTGATTGCATGACTTTACCACTTTAATATGCCTTGGGTTTTTCAATAATCTTACGAAAAGCAAAATGATTTAGGGATAGCTCATACAAATGTTGCATCCAGTGCTAAAAGAAAACAGCGTTTCACAAAATATAAAATGGCTTTTGTAACAATAGTGATGGCAAAATAATTTCATGTACATTATGCACTTTTTGATACGATTGCCTCATCACAGTTGGCGATTGTTGCAGTGTCACTTACGAGTCTGTGGTAGCGATGAGGATGAAATGGAACTTTGAAATGCTGGCAGGGAACTATTGATTTAATGTCAGTTCAATTGTCACCCCACCATGAGCTTAATTTGTTATTTTGTGAAGTCCTATTGTTGAAAATATGTTCTAATCAGTGTACGAAAACAAACGAAACGATTGAGGTACGTATCATTTAAAGTCACAAACTTTTCAATTTTCGTCAATCGTTTTGTACGTAGTCACAAACAAAACAACAAACATTTCAAAAGCAAAAGAGACGAAACGGAACGATTGCTTTAATGCTCTTTGGATTTGTGTCGTTTTGTTGTTTCGTTCGGTAACGAAACGGCAATAAAACGTTTGCAAACGTTTGCTGAGCGAAACGATGACAACAACGGGACGTAACCAATACGTGAAATCAGTGTACTCCGTGTCTTCGTACGATCATGCCGCGTCCAAAAAATGATTTATTACAACTATTTGAGTATGACAATCAAAATAAAACATTTATATGTAACAATGAAGACTGCCATAAAACTTTATGTGGCATGCCGGTAATTTGGAGCGTCATCTTAAAAATACGCACCCTGATAAGAATGTGAACAGAAGAAGAGTGTGAACAGACATTCTTTAAAAGTTACATGTACGGGAGCTATATCAAAATCATGTATGGGAGCTACATCAAAATCTGAACCGATTTCAACCAAAATAAGCATGTATATCCAGAACCTTAATTTTACTCCCTATGCAAAGTTTCAAGTAAATAGGGGTAAAATGTCTAAATCGGTCGAAAGATATATTCGGGAGATATATCAAAATCTGAACCGACTTAAACAAAACTTAGCAAGCGTAGTTAGGATGTTAATTTTACTCCCTCTGCAATTTCACGTAAATCAGAGTAAAACTTTTGCCTCTGTAGTCATACTAATCCAAATTGGGCGAATTCTATATATGGGAGTTATATCTAAATCTGAACCGATTTAAGTAAAATTTACCACACTTGACTACACTACTAATTGTATTCCTAGTGCAACATTTCAAGCAAATTAGAATGTGCGAAAGATATATATGGGAGCTATATCTAAATCGGAACTATTAACCGTACGCCCTGTGTAAAATTTGAAGCAAATCAGGGCAAGACTCTGGCTTTTGATGCTACATAAGTGCAAATCGGACGAAAGATATATATGGGAGCTATATCTAAATCGGAATTGATTTAGCTGATATTTTGCATATTTTACGAGAGCCGCAAACCAATTGGCTGTCCGAAATTTTAAGAAAAGACGATGATAAATACGTCAATTATGACCAGATCGGTGAAAAATATATATGGCAGCTATATCTAAATATGAACCGATTTTTTTTTTCAAAATCAATAGCGATTGTTTTTGAGCCAAAGTGAAATTCTGTGCCAAATTTGAGAACGACCCGACTTAAATTGCGAGCTGTACTTTGCACACAAAATTACATATACAGTCAGACGGACGGATATACAGACGGACATCGCTAAATCGACTCAGAATTTCATTCTAAGACGATCGGTATACTAAACGATTGGTTTCAGACTTTTCTGAGACCAATCGTTACCAAAGAGTTACATACAAATGCACAAACTTATTATACCCTATGCCACAGTAGTGGTGAGGGGTATAAAAATACAATTCAAGATTTTTCTTCTTGTAAGGACTTAACGAATGAGCAAACGTTTGCGAAACGTTTGCATTTAATGTGTACCGTTTTGTTTCCTATATTTTACTAAGCACCACAGTACTTTTCAGTTTAGGTTTGGTTTCCACTCACGAACAAAAACAATACAAAACGAAAGGCAAGTGCCGTTATGTCAGGTTTTCGTTTTGTTTCGTTTTGGACATGTGGATTGTACGAAACGAAACAATTGGAAACGTTTTGTTTTGTTTGTTTTCGTACGCTGGTTCTAATGCCCGTAAAGTAATGAATTTTGTGACACCAGTATCCTGGAGGAAGTCGAATTTTCGATGTAATAATGTTTAAAAATTATGTTTTTTTAATATGAATAAAATACATAAAATCCCTAGAATTTTGGTACTGACTTTCAGTTCGATAATTTTGGTTGACACATATTTGCAATACCGTTAATGTTTATGCTTAGTTTGTCTCTCATTGAAAACTGAGAAAATTTTCAGTGACGATCAGCGTTGCCATTTTGGTCCGATCGGACCAAAATTGGTCCAAAAGATTTCTAATTTTTAAATTTGGTCCGATGGTCGGACCAAACGGAATTTAGCCCATTTTGGTCTATTTTCTTTTGGTCAAATTTATAAATTTTTTGAAGTATTTAAAATTTTCATCACGTAGTCAATAGTATCTATGCACTGAAAAAAATATTGGCGTGAGGATGAAGACTCATTTCTCTAATGTAACCCTGCCAGCATTTCAAAGTTTCATTTCATCCTCATCGCTACCACCGACTTGTAAGTGATACTTCAACAATCGCAAACTGATAATCCACCGCTGAAAAACTTTTTGGTGTTCGGTCGAAGCAGGAATCGAACCCACGACCTTGTGTGGGTAAGGCGGGCATGCTAACCATTGCACCACGGTGGCTCCCAACGATGACAACCATGATTCCTATGACAAACGTTAAATCATATCATTCCTTTCTGGTTTACTAAACTTTTTTAATAAAAGCACTATGTACAATAATATAATACCTTTTAAGGTATTTTCTTCGAAATTGGAAATTTGGTCCGCTGGAGGGAATTTTGGTCCGATTTTGGAAAAAACTTGGTTCAAAATAAATTTTCGTTGTGGCAACGCTGGTGACGATGAATTTCAATTTGAGGATTCCCTGCCAGCATTTCAAAGTTCCATTTCATCCTCATCGCTACCACTGACTCGTAAATGTCACCACAACCATCGCGAACTGTGATGGGGGAAGCATATCAAAACGTACAAAATGTACATGAAATTATTTTGCCATCACTACTGTTAGAAGAGCCATTTAATTTTTTGTGAAACGCCAAGCGCAACCAGCTTGTTATATTTTATTTAGATAAAAACGAAAATAAAGTTCTGAAAACATAGATATTACGCTTAAAATTGTGAAAGGTATATGGTGAACAATTTTCGACTTTCCAAATAGAATAAAGTGATCGTTTTTCAAATATTTTTCCAGGCACGCTGTCTCCATCGAAAATAAATAAACTGGCTGATAGACGCTGCAATATGTAACTTGCTACTTAAAACTCAACATCATTATTTTATTAATGCAAACAATTATGTTAAATGTGATGAGTTAAACCGAAAAATGTTATATTTATAAGAATCAAATCAAATCAATAAACATCTACACAATCGTGTTTTACTTGACCACAATGATTCTTCTACAATTACCTTAAAATGCACTTTTTCTGATAGTTTGCAGGGGTTCTTATTGGCGTCCATCGAAATTGAACTAAATAGGCACCTAATAATTGCACTGATGAGAAACTTTATCGTAGTAACTTGGCGTGGTACAACTTCTCAATAGTGACGGCGCTTTTCCGACGAGTTTTTTATGTCGTATATGATTGTTTTCGACGTAGTGGGGATTCTCAGAAGCGCCCCCAAATTCAAAAAATGTTGACAGGGTTACATTCAAGAAACTATTGAAATTTTACTGTTGAGTGTAATATCTGTTTTATTTTTGTTGAGAACGCGATTTTCCCAATAATTTCTCAACATATAAAGGGTGATTCTTTTGAGGTTAGGATTTTCATGCATTAGTATTTGACAGATCACGTGGGATTTCAGACATGGTGTCAAAGAGAAAGATGCTCAGTATGCTTTGACATTTCATCATGAATAGCCGAACGATCTGCCACAACGTCGAATTTTCAGTGAATGGGCCCTAGAAAAGTTGGCAGAAAATCCGCTTTTTTATCGACAAATTTTGTTCAGCGATGAGGCTCATTTCTGGTTGAATGGCTACGTAAATAAGCAAAATTGCCGCATTTGGAGTGAAGAGCAACCAGAAGCCGTTCAAGAACTGCCCATGCATCCCGAAAAATGCACTGTTTGGTGTGGTTTGTACGCTGGTGGAATCATTGGACCGTATTTTTTCAAAGATGCTGTTGGACGCAACGTTACGGTGAATGGCGATCGCTATCGTTCGATGCTAACAAACTTTTTGTTGCCAAAAATGGAAGAACTGAACTTGGTTGACATGTGGTTTCAACAAGATGGCGCTACATGCCACACAGCTCGCGATTCTATGGCCATTTTGAGGGAAAACTTCGGAGAACAATTCATCTCAAGAAATTGACCGGTAAGTTGGCCACCAAGATCATGCGATTTGACGCCTTTAGACTATTTTTTGTGGGGCTACGTCAAGTCTAAAGTCTACAGAAATAAGCCAGCAACTATTCCAGCTTTGGAAGACAACATTTCCGAAGAAATTCGGGCTATTCCGGCCGAAATGCTCGAAAAAGTTGCCCAAAATTGGACTTTCCGAATGGACCACCTAAGACGCAGCCGCGGTCAACATTTAAATGAAATTATCTTCAAAAAGTAAATGTCATGGACCAATCTAACGTTTCAAATAAAGAACCGATGAGATTTTGCAAATTTTATGCGTTTTTTTTTAAAAAAAAGTTATCAAGCTCTTAACAAATCACCCTTTATATTCCCTAAGTGTTTGAAACACTGTTGAATTTTAGCATTTTTCAAACGTTTGTGTTTAGTGGGATTATATTGAATATATTGAGTACTCATTTAATTGTAACGAGTACTAAGAGATTAGTCAGTAACGAGTACATGTAATCAAATACTCATTATTTTCCCAACACTAAGGCGAATGGGTTTCCAAAATCTAAGTAAAAAATGCTTTTAGAAACAATACCGGAATTGTTATAACAAATTTAAGTGCTAAAGGACAAAATGACAATTGAAGATCTTGGTCAAAACCAAATTTACCAAAGTAGTGACAATCTAATCGAGTATTGGAAAAAACTTTGAGTTGCGAAGTTGGTGGTATACGTGCAAAACGTAACATACATAATGGAGACAAAAGTAAATATATCTGCTTTGGATCAAGAGCAGTTACATGCAATGTCAATGGAGGAAGATGTTAGCTTATTGCGGCAGCCGATGAGAACAGCCCTTAGTGGATTTTTGGAAGCCAAGAAGGCACACGAAAATGGTACTGATGAGGTGAGTGTCCCCTTCAGTCATAAACATGATGACAAAGGTGATGGTGGAGGCTAGCGGTACCAGATAGTCAATTGCTAATTACAGTAGCTAGCTGTTGTTATGTTCAGATAATCTTTCTGTACCCATTCTAAAGTATGACACAATAATTTTGAATGAGTACTGCAAGTGGATATCAATTTTTTGTTTGTTTTTTTTTTTTTTTTGAAAAAAGTATTAATGATAATCTAAGCGTTTGTGAATTTTTGCATTATTTGACCTCCTTTCCCCGTTTTGCTCTTTTTTTCATGTACATATTTGTCGATGGTGCGGATTTGTGTGTATGTGCTCTTCAATTTCCTGCAATTCCAGGTCCGTCGCTTGCTGTTGTATGAATGTTCTCTACTCTATGAGTGCAATGTATGCCGTAATATCTTTCGCAGTTTGGCCAATTTCATCAGCCACAAACGCCTCTATTGTAAGCTATCATCTGAGAGAAATTACCGGCCGTTTTCGGTAAGTTATCATCCCATTGTTTTTTAACGGTTAGAATACTAGCCAGACCTTTATTTTGAAGTCCAATTAAAAGTGAATCATTTCTTAATAATGTACTGCGTAATGTTTGGGACGGAGATGTGATATAATCATATAAAAATTATGATATTTGAAATTTTCAAAGGAGTTACTCCACTCAAATATCATTTATAAAGATAATACAATAAGCTAAATGAGGTCAATAATAGTGTACAGTCACTACAAGAAATCTTAAATCTATACACAAAACAACTAAATTCCGATTTACATTAACAGAAAAAAGTGCTAAATGATTATGATTAATTCCATTAATATAGCTATTTATTTGGCTAAAGGTTGGAACGACACATGTATATACTTAGCTTATTAATAGAACAATTTACTACTATAAGCATTCTCAATTACTCCTTGAAATCCCAATAACTTAAATAGAGTTACATAGAAACATAAACATTTTAATATCGGAAACTGCCCATCTCTTAGCAGTAATGATGTTCGAAGGGGAATGAATTAAAAAAAATTTGCTTCTTATTTTCTGCGAGTATAGTAGAAATATGAATACAAACCCACTGGCTATTATTCATGATAAAGTCTAGATTAATTCTGATAGAAAATTCTTTGAAGAAACTGTGTGACTAAAATTATTTAATATAGAATCCATAGTATATTATTTATATTTACAGACAAATTCTGATAAATTTCTCCCCTAAAAAACTTGCAAGGAAATTGCATAATGTGGGCTATATTATGGTAGAGAAATTTATGATCAATTTTCATAATGGAGTAAAAATATAAACAAATTGGGTACAATTTTCAAATTGATACTGCTTTAATATTTCGGATTTCATGAAAAAGAAAAATGCTAAAGAAATAAAAGTTGTTCATCACTTTTTTGGACGTATATTAAAAGTAATTTCTTGCAAGGAGGTAATCGAACATGATGCCATAAAGGATATTCTGCACAATTTTTTTTATCAACCAAAGTAAAACGAAATAATTCTAGCAATATTACATCTCCTATGCGTTGAAGGGAAAATTCAAGCGGTTATAAAGGGTGATTTGTTAAGAGCTTGATAACTTTTTTAAAAAAAAAACGCATAAAATTTGTAAAATCTCATTGGTTCTTTATTTGAAACGTTAGATTGGTCCATGACATTTACTTTTTGAAGATAATTTCATTTAAATGTTGACCGCGGCTGCGTCTTAGGTGGTCCATTCGGAAAGTCCAATTTTGGGCAACTTTTTCGAGCATTTCGGCCGGAATAGCCCGAATTTCTTCGGAAATGTTGTTGTCAAAGCTGGAATAGTTGCTGGCTTATTTCTGTAGACTTTAGACTTGACGTAGCCCCACAAAAAATAGTCTAAAGGCGTCAAATCGCATGATCTTGGTGGCCAACTTACCGGTCCATTTCTTGAGATGAATTGTTCTCCGAAGTTTTCCCTCAAAATGGCCATAGAATCGCGAGCTGTGTGGCATGTAGCGCCATCTTGTTGAAACCACATGTCAACCAAGTTCAGTTCTTCCATTTTTGGCAACAAAAAGTTTGTTAGCATCGAACGATAGCGATCGCCATTCACCGTAACGTTGCGTCGAACAGCATCTTTGAAAAAATACGGTCCAATGATTCCACCAGCGTACAAACCACACCAAACAGTGCATTTTTCGGGATGCATGGGCAGTTCTTGAACGGCTTCTGGTTGCTCTTCACTCCAAATGCGGCAATTTTGCTTATTTACGTAGCCATTCAACCAGAAATGAGCCTCATCGCTGAACAAAATTTGTCGATAAAAAAGCGGATTTTCTGCCAACTTTTCTAGGGCCCATTCACTGAAAATTCGACGTTGTGGCTCGTTAGTAAGTCTATTCATGATGAAATGTCAAAGCATACTGAGCATCTTTCTCTTTGACACCATGTCTGAAATCCCACGTGATCTGTCAAATACTAATGCATGAAAATCCTAACCTCAAAAGAATCACCCTTTATTATAATATGGATCGATGGTTCATATTTGTTATAAGTGCTTATGGCTGAAAAATTATATTATGCTCCAAACTTGAGACACGTCGAATGAAAATTACCGACTGTTGTGAATTTTTATGTAAATAAATCTTTAGACGAAATTTATATATATAATCACTGTATACTCTTTGTATAGGATAATAACTCGAGTCTGATTATACAGACTGCGGATAAAACATATGATTCGAGATTCAATAAAAGTCGAAGTACTGGTTCATCTCCCATACCAACAAAATCACAAACACGCGACTTAAGTAAAGTCATTGAGCGCCTAAGAAAAGGTGATGGTTCTTCGCAAAAAATATCCGAACAAAATCAAAACTCAACAGCTTCTGTTAAATCGGATATGCACTCAGATAGGTCAGATATAATCGAGAATAATGAACAATGTGATCCAATACTATATTTGGAGTCAGTTCCAACATCAACACAAGCAGTCTATCAAACATTAAACCCTCTCAATGCTTCGGACAGCATTAGAACAGAAGTGGATGAAGTTCATAATCTGTTGAGTAATCAAAATACAATGCTTGGACCAGACGGGAAAGCAATATCGAGTACCCCAAACCTAGGTATATCAGATACTATAATCTCACATACAACATTGAACGATTTGGAAAAAATAAATAAATTGGAGAATATGCCTCTTATTCACAACCAGCCCATGGTTAGTTGCGATCTTTGTCAAATGTCCTTTCAAACGGAGAAAACTCTAAATATTCATATTCAAAAGAAACACAGTTCATCGACCTATGTTTTCCAATGTCCGACATGTTCGTTGACTTTCCTGCAGCCGGCAGCTGTCATTCGTCATTTGGCCAATGAGCACAAGTAAGTTCATTTTTTTATCAGAAGAATTCGAGATAAATCTTGATTCTTAGTTTTTTCTCAGTTTTCAATTTGTTGTATTTAAAATTCTCTTGTAATTTACGAATTCGCAAAAAAACGCAAAATTTTGTGAATTCCTAGAATGCGGAGACTACCCTTGTCTAAAACTAGATGGCCATAGTGTTTTTCGATAGTACATCCGCACAAACAATTTGATTTCCCGGTTAATATAACCTATTAGAATTTTAAAATTCTATATAAAAATTTCATAGATTTATTCGCTTTATGCTTGTAATTTACTTATAAATGTTTTAATCACCTAAATTATTATTTTTTTTTTTTTTGACAGAAAACCTTTGAAACGTATTCGTAAAATGCGTGATTCCATATTGAGAAAACGAATACAGATTGGAAATGTTCACGTAAAAGGGCCAAGTCGTGAACTGAAGGGTCTGCAGTTGGATTCAGCCAAAGATTTTGAAACGGTTCAAAATGGATGTGAAATTGACCGACAAAATGATAAACCAGTTTCAACTTGCAATTTTTGTCAGAAAACTTTTGATAGAAGAGCTGCATTCGCTACTCATTTATCCAATTGCCCCTCGAAGAAAACAAACCTGGCAAAAAACGAAGTACAACATAATCCACGCGTAGCACCTAAAGATGAAAATCAAACCAAATTGAAAAACCAAAAGACCCCAAGTGTCGTTAAAAATTTACTGGAAAATCAAAATGAGAAAATCAAAACAAATAATCAACAACAAGGAATCAATTCACAAAGTCATGAAAAAAATCAGGCTCATTTAATGTATGATTATGAATCGACAACGAATCGCCTATACTATGAAGTCAATATAAAACAAGAGCCTCCAGATGAGGAGTTTAACTCCAATTCAACTCAGGCAACAAATGGTTCGGATATAAATGCATTGTTCGAGAATTTAGAGAATCAAACATTTGGCCAAGGTCTCCAAACGGTATCTTTAGACCTTATGGTATCAACTCACGAACAAAAGCAGGAAGAAATGCGCAAAGACGACAAAAGAGATGCGATAAATGAAACTATCAAGGATGAGTGTACTTCGACGAAGGATATTATTCCCGAATCTTCGTCTGACAAAAAAGTGACAAAGAAATTGAAAGGTTTTCGCAATACGCCTGCCTCCAAGCAATTGACTTGTCGCTGCAAGATATGCAATAAACAATTCAATGCATTGAGTAATCTACGACGCCATATTTCCATGTTCCACTATCGGGCACGTCGTTTCGGTTGCAATTTATGTGAATATCGTGCCTTCAGACGTTACGACATTGTGAATCATCTGAGTTTTGTACACAAAATGCAGGGAGAACGTGAATCGATGGCTCTTGAATTTGTAACGACCCATGATATTCAGTATTCCAAGGACGATGTTGAACATGATATTGTGGTGGTTAATGATGCCGTGGATAAAACGCGAATCCAAAAACATTCTCAATTAAAAACATACGATAATAAGGCTAAAAGAAAAACCATTGAATCGAAAATCGATAGGTCGATTCAGAAAAGTGCTACGTCAGGAATGACAGACAATGACTCAAAAATAAAAACATGCGAACATGAGAGAAAAATAATAAAAGCTGAATTGGACAAAGAAAGAGCAAATCGAGATGGTTACAAAGAAAGTCGCGAACCTTCAGACGTTGCTAAAATAGATGATAACGTTTTGCATCGGACTAAGGTGGTAAAAACTAAATTGCGAAAAGCTTTAGTTCAAGAAGTAGCGATTTCCCAGAAAAGACCAATTCGAAATCGTATCAAAACTGTTAACAATGACTTTGTTTATGATCTCTCCACCCTTAAAGAAGAGCCCAAAGATCAATTACCAAAACTCTCATTGAAAAGGCGTAATACTATGGGTGTTTTGGATATGAAGAACGCTACTGCAACAGAACTGATACCTCCGCCTATTAAAATAACTCCCTACAGATTGAGAGCTGATCCGTTAATACCTGCAAATAAAGAAATTGTAAAAGGTTACACAGCCCGCGTGTACCGTAATGTAGTCCAAGAAGCGTTGGCAGCACCATCAACATTACCCGATTTACCTGCTGAGAGACCTCAAATGAGACCCAGATTATCGCTTCCTTGTCGCAATGATTCGAACAGCAAGCCAGTTATTGAAGCAACGGAGTTGGAAGTAGCCCGCCTAGAATCGACTTTCTTCGACGATTCATTCCTAGAAAAATTTGCAAAGAAAGCAAATCCTTCATTCAAAATGAAACCCTTGTTGGCTTTGCAGCATAGTCCTCTAAATTCCATATTACAAAAATTTGAAATTAATTCAAGCAAACAGCTTAGCACTGAAGAAATACCGTCTCGTAGCCCTCCTCAACACCAAAATAATAATAGAAATTTTTCGGAGGCTTGTACGACGACAACCATTCTTAATTCAGATCCTACCCACAATGGCACCTTCCAGACGCTGGGCGAACATATACTCAAGCAAATTGATAGCTCTCCTCCAAATGGAGCACATATAGTTGAAGCATCAACACCCCCTTCCACACCAAAAAAGCGAATAACTCTTATGCAGAGACTTGCGGATAATCGAGCTAAACGTCGAGATCCCCTGCTTAGAAGTGCATTAGAAAATTAGTGTTAAGATGAGCATATTATTATCGACTTGTTAAGGACTGTTTTATAGAAATAGGTTTCACATTTATTTTTCTCTTTACAAATCACAAGAATTGTTTAACTGTCCACCACCATCATCATTTGGGAATATATGTGAAATATGCGAAGGGATTCTAATAAGATGGCCCTTTATTTTCCAAATTGTATTTGTAGTTTTTGGTTGAAACAAAGATGAAACTGAAACAAGATTATGTTTATCATTGTAAACATCGCCATCTATAGCCTAGACATTTGATCTATCTAGATCACTAGATATATGTTGATTACTTTGAATTATATATTTTTTAATTGTTTAATTAGGAAATAGATAACAACGCCCATTCCCTGCCATTTAGCAACATTGTACTGTATTATTTTTCTCCGACTATTTCCACGTGGTATCAAAATGTGTATTATGCTCATTCTGATGCTGAAGTAATATATTTATTTAAATATATTTGTTATGTTCTTAAAAAATTAAAAATTATTGTACCTTAAGTCTTCAAATATTTAACACAAGTGTATGAATATAAAAAAGAAAGAAAACAAATCTTTTTATGTCACCGATTATTTCAATGAGATAAAGTTTTTTTTTAAGGTTTATGGTTTAGACCTATTTTTTTAGTTATAGTAGGTTTTAAAAACCATGCAATTATGTTACTTGTCTCGGATTCAGTAGTTTGTAGTCTGATGTATTATACATTAAAAACGTATATATATTGGCTTTAAACGTTATATTACATTAAATTATTGTAAAACACACGACAGTTTAGTACCTTTGAAAAGTGAAAAACTCAAAAGAATTCATTACAACCCAAATAAATATGATTATAAAAATTATATGTGAGTGTATATCACACATATATATTAGATACATATGTATTTTGTTAGTTATTCTCAATAAAAAGAAAGCCTATTAAGATGTTGGGAATACAAATGCAGAAAATTGACTATTTTGGGTTTTTCCCAAAAACTAGAAGTCGATATTTCCCAATCTCGAGCCAAAACCGCGCGTTTTCACCTAAGCTTGAATAGTCAGCCGAGGGACCAGGGTCCTTACAACAATTTGTTTATTTCGGAACTTACGTGAGAGAATTAAAGAAGCGATATGCAAGTTCAACCAAGTAAAGTACATTTATTAAATAATAATCATATTTAAATATAACGTAATATAAAACCAATTTTCCACCGCTAACCAGGCGTCTTTAGTGGTGGCCGGTTCGTCCTTTGAGATCAGGGGGCTAATCACGGCATTCGATATCGAATTCATAACCGTATCCATACAATTAAAAGTTTGGATCACGGCATTCGATCGAAATTTGATGCAATTTCTCTAGCATTGCCAACAGCAAAAAACGAAGCAAAAAAAAAAAATGAAATGACAAAATTAAGTTAGGGGCACAAAATAGAATGTAGAAAAACACACGTTTTTGAAGATTTCAAAGTAAAAAGTAAATTGTATTGCCTTATATCCTATGGACCCATATCGCTTTTTACATTCCTCCGAATTTCTTCCTAATTGGAGGATGAATATAAAATAATTCGACGACAAATTAGGAATAAAAATGCACATTGTTATTGGTGTAAGTACATGGGTTTGAAATGGTTTGCACTGTTGGAAAATCAGCTTTTGCAGGCTCAATTGACGATTTCGGCTGACGAAGGAGGCGTTCAAATGGAAAATAATTTTTGGTGGATGTCAACGTCAATTCTATCGCTTTACAATTGTCTGCCGTTTTAAAACGTTTTGCCAGTAGAAGTCTTTATCATTCATTATTCTTACAAGATGGCCTAGAAGCGTTATGTTGTCACGGAATGGTATGGTAATTGGTTGATCACAATCTCTTGGATATCGATCTAGAATGTGCACTTTATATATGGTTCCAAGCTAGGATGCTCGCTCTCGAACTCGACTATGACTAATTTTTGTTTAACTTTTATTGGAGTTGCATTAGTCCTAAATATTCAAAATATGTTCATTATATGTAAATTTACTACAGATTAGCAACAATTCAAACTAAAACTAATATATTTACTATTCCTATATGGCGAAAAAAAATGTAAACAGCAAGTAAAAAATGTTTTACGATTGCATCGAATCGAAAAAAATGTCGATCAAAAAACTCGATGATTCGAAAAATTTAGATTTCGATCAAAAGTTCTCGATGTCGAACGCCGTGATTAGCCCCATGGATATGATATGGGAAAGGGAAGGGTTCTCCTCCTGCGCTACGACCCCATACGCTTTAGGAGCTCAACTCCACTGGTTGGACTTTGGGGAGCTCAACTCCTCTTTATACGCCACTGGGAGCTTAACTCCTCCTTATACGCTATTGGGAGCTCAAATGCTCTTTACCGTCCACACTGAAAAAAAAGCATGCCCGGATCCAAAGCTTTTGTCTTTACTTTAAAAATTTTGGTATTGATTCCGAGCCAAAGAAGCGGAGAATACAAGTAAGGATACTTTTAAGACACAATTCTCTTTTAAATTTGGGTTTTGTGTACTTGCTTCTAGGAAGCAAATTTTAATTTTTCGTTTTTTCAGCTTTTTTTCTTCATATGCCATCAAAGTCCCTTAAAAACGAGTTAACGACAACTTTATTTTCCACATTCAGACTCGACTTTCGGTAGAATTTATGCTATGTTTCAAGTAAAAAACGTCTTTAAAATAAAGTGTTGAAAAACGTGTCCTATATTTGAACGATTTTTTGCTTTGTAGTCAAGATGCAAAAAGACAACAAATTTAAAGACAAGTTAATTAATTTTAAAGATTTTTTCTGAATTATTAAAGTCAAGTTGACCTTACCCCAAAAAAATTTTTTTTCATGTTATGATACCCATTTTTAAATGAAATCACTTAATTATAAGGACAATACGACTTCATTGAAAAGTTTATCGACTTTTGGACAAGGAAAAAAAACTTTATATTAGAGAAATGCGTCTTCTATACTAAGCAAACTTTGCATTCGTATTTTAAGGACATGAAATCTTTGGCCTCACGACAATATTTTTTTCAGTGCACTGGGACCTCTCAATAGTCGACTGGTAGATTTAATGACAGATATGCTCCCAAGCAAATCAGTTCAACTAGTACGCTTCCCGAAGATTAATTTGTACGAGATCAGATTCTGGATTTATAAGAACCATTTTTGTTTGAGTTTTAGAGGAATCATAACCATCTCGTGTAAGTGTGTAATAAAAAGATGAAATAACGCCTTAATCAGAAATCTACAATCTTTAGATTGTATTCAAATAATTGTTCAAATAATTACGAGAAGGAAAATCTGGAAATTTTACATTCAGTAAATATAATAAATATGAGGTAGAAAAAGGTATTAATAATTTGAATGCCTCTCTCCAGATATTTGGATATAAAAGAGGTATTTTGTTATGTTGCCGCTTTTCATATCCGCCATTTTCGAAACTCTGTTTACAATCTTCATCATATTTTATTTCTAATAGTTCTTCTTGATACTTTGTATCAGCTTCCATATCATTAGCAGTAAATGGATTTTTCATCCATCGGTTCACCTTTAAGTTGAAAATGTCTTCAAATCGTTGTTTTATGTCGTACTTAAGTAAAGTTTCTACATTTACAGCACTTTTTTTTTTAAATAAAACTAAAATCAATAAGATAGTTAAAATATATAATATATCCTACCGCCCACCAAAAAGTCCGTATCGCCCACTAGTGGGCGGGAGGGACCAGGTTACTATCGCTGGTTTATGGTTTCATAAAGACTACACTCATAGAAAAAAGTGTTGTTAATCGCAAACGCTGTCTGCTATTTTTCAGCAAACAAAATACTGCTGTCTTAGCAGATTTTTTGCTAAAACAGCAAACAATCTGTTATTTTGGAACAGCAGACTTACTGAAAAGTCAGTAGTTTGCTGAAATTTTCTGCTGATCCGAATGAAATTTTAAAGTCTCTCCAGTCAAATGAACAATAGTAAAATGGTACACATTATAAAACTTCAAACGTTAAAAACAATTAATATTTTTTGATTATGCAATAACATTTGTGAACAAGCAACACTTTTTACTAATTTACATTTTAAGGTGGGTTCGAGTTTAGCCGCTAATTTTTCACGATTACTTTTCTCTAGTTACTGGATTGCATTCGCGCACTTTTCAGCAATTTTGAGCAAAGAGAGTAAAGTGCACATTTACTCTTTTTCTAGTTTTTATTGGATAATTATAGCTAGAAAATTACGAGAACAGACCTAATGTTTTGACAAATGTCAACGTCGATATGTCAAACGCCAATGCCGTCAAAGCAGCACTTTTAAACGACAACACGAAACAAGCCGGGAAAGTAGAACAATTATTTTGTGTTGTGTGGTAAGTATTGGATTGTATAATAGGGCTGTTTTCTTTTAGCACTGGATATGCTAAGAAGTGAAATCTTGCATTTTTGGGCCAGTTTCTCAATGTCTTGTTATTATTTATCGTGTCGATAAAACAGCTGATTCCATATAAAAATTTTACTAACCGGAGGTCTATCCACCGGTTAAAATTAATCGGAGGATGAGAAACTGGTCATTATTAATGTATGAAATGCTCCAATTAGTAATAAATATTTACTGCTGCGATTATTTATGAGACTGTATCACTTTGAATTTCATGTTTTTTCGATAAAATAGTCACAATAAAATGCTATTGTGAATCGAAGAAGCGTCACTTTATCCAAATACAATCTGGCAACATCGGCGCGACTTGCACTGATGAGATGTTCTGGATAGAACACCAGTGCAATGATGTTCTGGATAGCCCATACAAATGTTGCATCCAGTGCAAAAAGAAAACAGCCCTAATATTGTATTCCTTTTAAAGACCTTTTGTTTTTAATAATTTTTATATTGGAAAATTGCTATTATACATTGATATATGGGAGCAACCCTCGTACAATGGTTCAAGCCCGCTTTGCATACAAACGGTTATGGATTGAATCCTAGTTTCGACTAAACACCAGGGATGTAAAATACAATTTTTACGAAAGTACTAAAAAGGTATTTTTTGAGCGAAAAAGAACTTTTCTCTAAATTTCAACAAAAATTCCATTGGAAGATTATTGTCAAGAGCTCCTTTGGACTGAATTTTAAATATAAATAAAATTTTGTTTGTCACTCCTCAATTTTAAATATTTTTGTAATTTTATATCCGCTTACAAAGACTACTGTAGTATTGTAATCACGGTTGCCACAGTTAATAGAATTCTACTGTTTGGTAGATTAGTAGACATCATGGTACTTCATAAATTTTCTGTAAATATATAAATAAAAAAAATTCTATTGAAATAAATTTTCTATAGAAATAAAATTTGACAAAATTTTCTATACAAATAAAATTTTTCTGAAGAAATAAAATTTTGCAATATATTTTTTAGTAGTTTTTGGTAAGATTTGCTCCAAATGTTGGTAGATTTTTTTGTCTCAAGTTTCGACCGTGACTGTAATGGTTCGCATTATTTTAGTACGCGATCGATGACTTCTTATCTAGAAAGTGTTCGTGTGGAAGCGTAATATAGAATCACATGCTTTTTCAACTAAAACATTCTTTAAATTCAATAAAATCGTCTTTTTGACTATGGCTTTTACAAAATCGAGATTTTGTTTCCGCATGAACTTGTCTGTTTTGCCAAATTTGTAAAAGACTAATTTTGTTAAAGACTTTCTCTAAATATTAAAATATTTTGTCAGAACTATTGTACCATATATCTGATATCGGCTAAAAAATGTCTAACAAAAGGTATTAAATCATTCGCGGGGGTATTACGGTACTGACTAGGGTGAAAAAGTATTGAAAAAAGTACTATAGTACTGCATTTTCCATCCCTGCTAAACACTATAAAGTTTTGCAACGGTGGATAGGTGGATTACTCCCTCTGGAATGTTGGTGACATTTCTGAGTGCTTCAAACCTACTCTAAATTTTTCATCGCAATGGGAAATAGTGTTCAGGCTCGGATATTAAAATGAGATTCCTTATCCTTGAGCTTCCTGCATGGAATCGGGTGTCACTCAGTGACAAGAGAGAAGTTCAACACTGCTGTATCATAAGGGACTGAATAGTCAAAATGGGCCTGAAATAACGGGCTGCCACTATAGCTAACCTAAACTGTACTCGAATGTAAATACGGCCTTAAGAGAATAATGTATGCTTTTAGTTTTAACCATTTTAATTTTTGCTAAAAATACCTATTTGAACTTTGATGACGTCGTTCAATGCAATACCTATAAATAAAAATAGTTTACAAAATAAAATTTTTGTCATGTATATTTGATGTGAGGTGATTTTTTTTATGTATTTTCAACTCCTGAATACGAATATACCCAGCAAAAACTAGGTAACCACATCTCATTACAATTGACATTACCAGGAGTAAAGCTGTCATTACACGTTGCATTACATTGCGGCGAGTTATAATGACTAACTTGTAATGACAAAAATAAATACTTCTCGGTAATTTTCGAATTGTTATTCTCAAATTTTATGCAGTTGTAGTTAACGAATTAATAAAATAGAATAAATGATGGTACCATTAGGTATAATTATTCACATAATCGAGCGCTTACATAAAAAAATCAAAAAGAATATGTAATATAACGGTAATTCTGAAAATTTTTCCGTTAAGAAATGTTTATCACAAATATTTCATAATAATTGTGTTTAATGACATTGTCATATTATGTTATAAAATAAATGCTTTCTTATACCTCATTCACATTACACTTTCAAAATGCGCTTAAACTAAATTTCGAATGCCATTTGCCTTATAAAAAAAGAGACTTAAAATCCACTTTTAGTAGATTTTGAACCTTATGTGAATTGGCTATTGGATATATTATAACGTAATTCACGAATCCAACTCCCTTAAACAACCTACATTTATTTCTATTTTAAGTGTGAAATTAATTTGCATCTTATTTAGATTATTTATTAGATTTTTTTATTTATACAATATTCGTTTCTATTCAAGTAGTTCTTCTATTACAGCATCACTCGCCATATTTTGATCCAGAAATCAACATTTGGTGTATCTACGAATAAGTCATTACATATTAGGTGATTATATGCTTTAAATGCACTACTTATTTTATGGCCGAAAGTATGCCTGGGGAGAAGTACTTTCCTTCTAGTAGTTTTTGGTAAGATTTGCTCCAAATGTTGGTAGATTTTTTTGTCTCAAGTTTCGACCGTGACTGTAATGGTTCGCATTATTTTAGTACGCGATCGATGACTTCTTATCTAGAAAGTGTTCGTGTGGAAGCGTAATATAGAATCACATGCTTTTTCAACTAAAACATTCTTTAAATTCAATAAAATCGTCTTTTTGACTATGGCTTTTACAAAATCGAGATTTTGTTTCCGCATGAACTTGTCTGTTTTGCCAAATTTGTAAAAGACTAATTTTGTTAAAGACTTTCTCTAAATATTAAAATATTTTGTCAGAACTATTGTACCATATATCTGATATCGGCTAAAAAATGTCTAACAAAAGGTATTAAATCATTCGCGGGGGTATTACGGTACTGACTAGGGTGAAAAAGTATTGAAAAAAGTACTATAGTACTGCATTTTCCATCCCTGCTAAACACTATAAAGTTTTGCAACGGTGGATAGGTGGATTACTCCCTCTGGAATGTTGGTGACATTTCTGAGTGCTTCAAACCTACTCTAAATTTTTCATCGCAATGGGAAATAGTGTTCAGGCTCGGATATTAAAATGAGATTCCTTATCCTTGAGCTTCCTGCATGGAATCGGGTGTCACTCAGTGACAAGAGAGAAGTTCAACACTGCTGTATCATAAGGGACTGAATAGTCAAAATGGGCCTGAAATAACGGGCTGCCACTATAGCTAACCTAAACTGTACTCGAATGTAAATACGGCCTTAAGAGAATAATGTATGCTTTTAGTTTTAACCATTTTAATTTTTGCTAAAAATACCTATTTGAACTTTGATGACGTCGTTCAATGCAATACCTATAAATAAAAATAGTTTACAAAATAAAATTTTTGTCATGTATATTTGATGTGAGGTGATTTTTTTTATGTATTTTCAACTCCTGAATACGAATATACCCAGCAAAAACTAGGTAACCACATCTCATTACAATTGACATTACCAGGAGTAAAGCTGTCATTACACGTTGCATTACATTGCGGCGAGTTATAATGACTAACTTGTAATGACAAAAATAAATACTTCTCGGTAATTTTCGAATTGTTATTCTCAAATTTTATGCAGTTGTAGTTAACGAATTAATAAAATAGAATAAATGATGGTACCATTAGGTATAATTATTCACATAATCGAGCGCTTACATAAAAAAATCAAAAAGAATATGTAATATAACGGTAATTCTGAAAATTTTTCCGTTAAGAAATGTTTATCACAAATATTTCATAATAATTGTGTTTAATGACATTGTCATATTATGTTATAAAATAAATGCTTTCTTATACCTCATTCACATTACACTTTCAAAATGCGCTTAAACTAAATTTCGAATGCCATTTGCCTTATAAAAAAAGAGACTTAAAATCCACTTTTAGTAGATTTTGAACCTTATGTGAATTGGCTATTGGATATATTATAACGTAATTCACGAATCCAACTCCCTTAAACAACCTACATTTATTTCTATTTTAAGTGTGAAATTAATTTGCATCTTATTTAGATTATTTATTAGATTTTTTTATTTATACAATATTCGTTTCTATTCAAGTAGTTCTTCTATTACAGCATCACTCGCCATATTTTGATCCAGAAATCAACATTTGGTGTATCTACGAATAAGTCATTACATATTAGGTGATTATATGCTTTAAATGCACTACTTATTTTATGGCCGAAAGTATGCCTGGGGAGAAGTACTTTCCTTCTAGGACATGCGTATGTAAATGTAATCCGAAGCGATGCCAATTAATAAGTGGTTATTAATTTTTAAATAGGCTTACCTACAAGATTACCGGGTAATGAGAGTTTTTGCTGGGTAGAAGTTAAATTTTTATATGCAACACGTTTTGAGATATACTTACAATATTAGTTTTTTACTAGACGCGAGAATCATATCTCAAGCTAGAAATGTCCGCTTATATCGTTGAATCTGTGATAAGTTAAGTGGTTCTAAATATATCGATAAAAATTGAGCACATTTTCATTATGATTTACAGTGATTCTGTGCCGGTGGAAAAGTGCCAACCGTTGAAATAACGTCCTCTTTATGCTCGTAAAGGTGAGCATAAAGAGGTCGTGGCAAAGGGGTTTTGGGACTTCAAAGGTATTTTATTGATTGACTATCTGCAAAAGGGTAAAACAATAAATTTAGAGTATTATTGCAACCTTTTGGATCAATTAAATGTACAAATTCGAGAAAAACGTCCTGGCTTACAACACAAAAAAAAAAAAAAAATTTCATCAAGACAACGCACCAGCGCACAAGAGTATTTTAACAATGTCTAAAATAAACGAATTAAAGTACGAGTTGCTTGACCACCCACTTTCTTCTCCTGATTTAGCTCCCAGTGATTTTTACTTGTTCCCAAATCTAAAAAAGTTACTTGCTGGCAAGCGTTTTTACCTCAAATGAAGATGCAATTACAGTTGTAAACCTTGAGAAAACTATTTTAATCAAGAGATAGAATTGTTTTGGACTAAGTGTATTGAAGTTTTAGGAGATTATATTGAAAAATAAAATTATTTTTGAAAAACTAACTATTCTCTTTCATTGATAGACTAAGAAGTTTCCGAACCGCCCTCGTAATGAAAAAAGGACAAAAAAATATAAAAGTATATCTCAAAAACTGTTTCATTAAAACATTTTTAACCTCTATTTTCGAATTCACTTGATGAAAATACATAAAAAGCAACCTCTAATCAAATGTAAATTGCTGTGTAAACTAGTGTAGTTATTAATTGCTTTCTTCTACTTCTTTTCATTACAGATTGTTATGTTTTATCCGCGTGTATAAGGCCAAAGAAGAAAAATAAACGTAAATAAATCTTGTACAACACTTCAACTCAACTTCCAATACTTCGATGGAATTCAATTTATTTCACACATTTAATAAATATAGAAGTTATTGTATTAAATGATTTAAGGGTTTCATTTCAACATATCGTTAAAAACCACAAATTTTGTTGCTGGGAGAACAAACATTTGTAGTTGTTATAGCAGTAAAAAAGTTAGCTATTTCAACTAACGCAATTTGCTATTTCAGCAGTGATGTTTGTCAAAAACTTTTAGCAAACAAGTTTGCTAATTCAGCAGTATTTATTTGCTATTTTAGCTTTAAAAAATGTTTGCTGTTTCAACTAACGAATGTTTGCTGAAACAACTACATGCTACTACTGTCCCTTTTTCAGCAAACAAAATCTGCTGTTTTAGCAAACATTTTTGCTATTATAAGTAACAAAATTTTTTGGGTGTATATAAAATTTCGAAAAAATATAAAGTTTAACTAAAACAAAATCTTTTTTTTTTGTTTTGCAATAAAAAATAAAAATAAGTTTAACGGGTGAGTTTTTTCATTTCAACCAAAAAGACTTGAACACAGATAGACACAGTGAAATAAACTTATTTTGGTAGAGTCTGTTGGTCAATCAACCTATTAATTTTGTCACTGAACTTTATTGAAATGGTATTTAAATGACTGTATTAAATATGCTTTAATTCTGACCCCCATATTCATAAAAGTTAACGTAAACTTTATACCTACTATTACCTTACAAATTCATTTGATAAACTGTCAGTAAATTATTATGAATATGGGCATGTGTGTTTAGTGGGAATCGACTGTGCAGTTTGACAAATATTTCATATATGAAAAAACCATGAATTGGCCACATGCAGTAGAAAAACTTGTAAAAATTAAAATGTTCATGGCTTTCAGTTTTTAATTAAAAAATATTCCAGTGGATTTGTCGTTGCAATACACAGCAGAAAGCATTGGCTGCCCATGTGGATGTACTATTGTCTATGTTCCTCATGCACACACCTCCAACAAGGATTTCAATTTGCACAACCACATTCACATGGTTCATTTATGAACTCGTTTACACACTCTCACACATCCTTTGCAAAGTTATGAGTGAAAAATATGGTGCAAAAAAAAAAAAAAATAAAATAAAAATGTCTACTGAGCATAATTATAATTACCATGGAAGACTCATTGGGATGACAACGTATCCAGCTGGGAGCTACAGCAGTGTGGAAACCATTTTTTATGATTACAAACTAATTTGTTGTTATTGCTGTAGCTGCTGTTGGGCTAACTTTAATAAATGTTCCATTAGCTGTGAATACATAAAAATGAGCCCCTTGCCAACTGTGTACATAGCGGAACATTATTACCAGGCCAAGTGAAGCTGATGCAGTACTAATATTGGCATTTAGTGCACCAGGCTGCAAAGAGGCATTATCAAAGGACAAACAAGAACTAACAGGCGCAACAAAGCGGGGACCATGCAGCTATATCAACAGTAGTTATTAGGACATCATAGCAAGGCTCAAAATTGACCTAATTTCATTGTAACATCCTAGAAATGTATTTTTTTACCTACACTCATACAAAATAGTCTGCTTAAATAGCAGTCGGTGACTGTTATTTGTGCTTCAGGGTATAGTGAACAACACTTTGTATTTTTTTTTCTTTTAACTTTTATCCAGAAGTATAGTCAAGAACAAGAAAATTGTATATTCCTGCACTCTGATATCCTTACAAGTTCCTAAAAGAGATTATCAAACATTTTTTGCTGTAATTCCTTAATTTGTTTAGTATTCAGATTTTTTTGGGGCAAGACGTATTCTTAATATTGTGTTACGATATTTTTATACCCTCCACCATAGGATGGGGGGTATATTAACTTTGTCATTCCGTTTGTAACACATCGAAATATTGCTCTAAGACCCCATAAAGTATATATATTCTGGGTCGTGGTGAAATTCTGAGTCGATCTGAGCATGTCCGTCCGTCCGTCCGTCTGTTGAAATCACGCTAACTTCCGAACGAAACAAGCTATCGACTTGAAACTTGGCACAAATAGTTGTTATTGATGTAGGTCGGATGGTATTGAAAATGGGCCAAATCGGTCCACTTTTACGTATAGCCCCCATATAAACGGACCCCCAAATTTGGCTTGCGATAATTATATATAGCCCCCATATAAACCGATCTCCCGATTTGGCTTGCGAGGCCTCTAAGAGAAGCAAATTTCCTCCGATCCGGCTGAAATTTGGTACATGGTGTTAGTATATGGTCTCTAACATTCATGCAAAAATTGGTCCACATCGGTCCATAATTATATATAGCCCCCATATAAACCGATCACCAGATTTGTCCTCCGGAGCCTCTTGGAAGACCAAAATTCATCTGATTCAGTTGAAATTTGGTACGTGGTGTTAATATATGGCCTCAAACTCCCATGCAAAAATTGGTCGGTATCGGTCCATAATTATATATACGCCCCATACAAACCGATCCCCAGATTTGACCTCCAGAGCCCGTTGGAAGAGCAAAATTCTTCCCATTCGGTTGAAATTTGGTACGTGATATTAATATATGGTATCCAACAACCATGCAGGAATTGGTTCCTATCAGTCCATAATTATATATAGTTCCCATATAAACCGATCCCCAGATTTGACCTCCGGTTCCTTTTGGAGAAGCAAAATTCATCCGATCTGCTTGAAATTCGGTACGTGGTGATAGTATATGATACCACAACCCAAGTAATTCGATTGTGGATGACAGTCTTTCGTAGAAGATTCTACGCAATCCATGGTGGAGGGTACATAAGATTCGGCCTGGCCGAACTTACGGCCGTATATACTTGTTTTGTTTATTGTATCGAACCTAAAACCTAATATGGAAGATTATGTAACATAAATTTTAGGACTCGAAATTTACGCAATGCTAAGGACAAAATTCTTTAAAATAATGACAAAAGAAAGTTTATAATCCTTGCTTCAAAAATTTTTTTCATTAAATTTAATTTTGAAATATTGCGTCCCTCTGTTGAAGTTGTAGATCTTTGAAGTAAGGCAAATGTTTTTTAAAATAAAGAAAAAACATTTTTAATTTAAAGAAATCGTCTTTAAGTCAACTGACTTATTGAATTTTTAAATTTAAGATAAAAATGCTTCAAATATAGGTTAAGACTTATTTTAAGGATTTGCATCTTTGGTTTAAAGTTTTGTTAGCATTAAGAAAACAGTTTTTACTTTGAAGTACTTGGCATAATTTGGATTTTGTTTGTACATGAATTTGTTTGTACATGAATACCTTTATTTATTAATTTATTTATTAATATATCGCAAACAGAGAATAAAAATTCGATGAATGAGATATGTATCCAATTTTAATTTTATCTATCCTAGATTTAAAGCAAGGGAGGTCCCTAAAAAATGTCTTTATTTGAAAGAAACCGCATCTTTGGCTCGGAATCAATACCAAAATACTTAAAGGAAGGTCAAAATCTTTGGATTCAAGTAAACTTTTTTTTGAGTGTAATCGAACTTAAAAATAGCAGGCAGTAAACATCCAGAAAAAAATGAACCCACCATCAAAGAAAATGTAGGTTTATATTAGATTTTAACAAAAAAATTGAAAATTGATGAAAATTTATTATTTAATATTTCTTTCCGTTCTTTAGTAAAATTTCATATGAAATGAAATTAAAAATTGTTTAAAATACCTTTAGCGCTATATGAAGATCTGGAAATACACAATTTAAGTAACATTTACTCATTTGAGAAACTTATGAATTTAGTTTAAAAAAACTTCATCCATTTTGACAAAATATGAACTATTTTCATATTTATGTTAGTATGAATATGATTAAAGCAAACAAAATATAATTAAATTTATAATTTTTTTCACATTTGGCAAAAATGATTTAAAATCAACTAATTTTAATTAACTAAAATAACGCATTTCTTAGCAGATTGTTTGCGTTTTAAGCTGTTTTTTTGTCACATTTCACATTTTACGATTGATGTTTTTCAAAATCGACTAATGCCACAATACTTAGGTAACCTAAGGAGTACTTCATATCACACTTTCAGTGTTGGGGTGAAAACAAAATTGGACAACACTCGTTAAGATTTTCCATGTCATCTGAATATTGTGGTAACATATATGTTCCACTCATTTTTATATACACCCAAAGAAATTTTTTGGACAAACAGCAGAAAAGTATGATAAATCAGCAAAAAAGCTGCAAACCTTGCCTGCTGTTTTATGTATGTGTTTTAGATTGAATGCATAGACCAAGAAAATATAGAGACATACCTTGATAATTCACCATGGTTTTGTTTATTTGCAGTGCGCAGTCATTCCACTCAATTGCGCAGTCAAGTGACTCAATTTCTTTTTGGAAAACGAGAATAACCGTATAAATTCGTCAATTTGCATTACAAAAAAGGTGTGGATGAATAGTATTTTATAAACTTTCACAATATTTGGTGTTTCAACGAGAGAACAAAGTAAAGAAAACAAATTAAAGCCAAATTAAAAAATCACTCAATTGCAGACGAAAAAGAGCCATCTACGGTGTGCAGACAAACTACAGCGCTGTGAATTCACTTGAGATGTCTATACCTTCCTTGGTCTATGTTGAATGAAACAAACAGAAAAGTTAGACTAGGGGCTATAGTAACACAATAAAAACAATATATTAACCCCCATATTCATAAAAGTTAACGTGCACTTTAAACCTACTATTACCATACAAATTCCTTCGATAAACTTTCAGTAAATTATTATGAATATGGTCATAAGAATATGTCTTGCATTTTCCGATGAAGTTCTTTTGAACAAGTATTAGAAACCACGCTATACATTGATTTTGTTTAGAATAGAGAACGCATTTCTCAGATATAAATTTTTTGCTTTATCCAAAAATCGATAAACTTTGCAACGAAGTCGTCTTGTCCTTATTGTTAAGCGGAAATCGGTATCTTAATATGAAATAAAACTTGGCTTTAATAATTTAGAAAAATTCTTCAAAACAAAATTGTCTTTAAATTTATTGTTTTTGCATCTTGACTACTAAGCAAAAAGTCAAAAATAGGATATGTTTTTCAAAGGTTTATTTTAAAGACGTTTTTCACTTCAAACATAGCACAATTTTCTACTTGAAGACGAGTCTGAATTTGGAATTTTATGCTGTCTTTAATACATTTTTAAAGGAATTTGCCGGAAAATTAAGGAAAAAGTTGAAACAAAGAATAAATTTAAATTTGTTTCCTAGATAAACTAACGAAAACTCAAATTAAAAGAGAATTTTGTCTTTAAATTATTCTTACTTTCTCCGCTTCTTTGGTTCGGAATCAATACCAAAATCATTAGTGTAAAGACAAAATCGGGCATTCTTCTTTCAATGTATGAACGTTTAAAGTGATCATTCAAATTTTGGACAATCAAAAAAAAAAAAAAAAAAAAAGAATAGCAATTCAATAAAGAATTTAGAAAACAATGAAAATAAATTTTGTGACGATTGTCTTTTTCACATCCATGTAGGTTCTTTTAAGAAGACTTTGCAAACTAGGGATAATTTAATTTTTTTTGAAATAATCAAATGTTTCCTCTAAAGAAATATATTTATACATATATGTCAAAATAACAAACTAAAAACGAGGTGATTCATGTTCAATGCTGTTTGTGGCTCAATATGCTAAGGCGTTCTGTTATGGAGCCATCAAATCCAGGTTCAACATTCGGTTGCAGCAAACAAAAATTTTCAAATTGAAAAAATTATATAATAAGAAAATAAAACTTAAAAGTGAAATTGGTGAAATTATTTTTTTCGCTTTTAATTTCTTCATTCAAATGAACGCTATGTAAAATTCATTGCACTGAAAAAAATATTGTCGTGAGGTCAAAGATTTTATGTCTTTAAAATACGAATGCAAATTTTGCTTAGCATAGAAGACGCATTTCTCTAATATAAAGTTTTTTTCCTTGTCCAAAAGCCGATAAACTTTTCAATGAAGTCGTATTGTCCTTATAATTAAGTGGTTTCACTTAATCATGGGTATCATAACATGAAAAAAAAAACGTTTGGGCTAATGTCAACTTGACTTTACTCGTAATAATTCAGAAAAATTCTTTAAATTTAATTTAAATTGTCTTTAAATTTGTTGTCTTTTTGCATCTTGACTACAAAGCAAAACATCGTTCAAATATAGGACATGTTTTCCAACACTTTATTTTAAAGACGTTTTTTTCTTGATAGTATATTTCTACTGGAAAATAAAGTTGTCGTTAACTCGAGAAGATACATGATTGTCACAATCATATTCGAAGAGCAAAATAATATGATAGGAGCTATTTGCGCCGACCATGTAACATTTTCACCTCCAACCATTATGGCTCAGTGAAAATGAAAAGAAAAATAAAATTTTCCTCATCTAAAATGTTATTATATTGATAAATAGAATTTTGTTTGAATCAAAAGACAATGGTCACGATCTAAAATGTTATGGTATTCGTCACAAATGGGTTTCCTTCAGTTAAAAGAACATGGTTACAACCTAAAAAACTTTTAGAAATAATTTATTATTAAGCGGTAGTCTGTAAGGACTTATATCCATAGACTTAAATAAATAAATAAATTTAATGAAAAAAAGACGCCACTTGAGAAAAGAACCACAAAAAAAATAACTTTATTTATTGGTTTTTGTTGGAATTGAAAAATGTATTTACACGCTAAGTTAGCAACATAATTTATTACATATGTAAATATTTCGTATCTATATGGCAACATTATAGTTTGAACAAAGATAATTGAGAAGAAGATGCAGTCTTGTCATAGCAAAACTGAAGCACCAGAGGACTCTGCCAACAAAATATCATAAAGTTTGCGTCGACGTGTCTCTCAAATGTATTGCCGTTTGCGTCGGAAAATATCATAACATTTGTGTTTTTCATAAATTTCTGAATAAAAACCCGCAAAAGCAATACCAAAACGATTGTAGAAAATTAAAATAAAACGTATGTGTATTTTAAAGCAAATATTCATTGTGGTTTTATGTGAATATTGCAGTTTTAAATTTATTCCTAGGCAGAGCTGCTTTGGAAAAAATTGACAAATAAAATAATTTTTTTCTCATAGCCCTCTACACCTTGACATGTGTTTTCTCTTTATAAGAGCACAATTCTTAATCTTGTTATACTCAATTATCTTCGGTTTGAATAAAAACTTTTTTCACACTCCTTTTGTACATCAAGCTGAGCGCGTGTTTCACTTAAACCGATTACAAGGATTGTTTAAGGTTCAGGCCCTTTCAACAGTTTTTATTTATTTATAAAGTAAATCATTGTTTATTTGTATTTATAATGTCGTGCAAGCAAACATCACATATTTTTACACACTCTATTTTGGTTTAATTTCAACAATAAGTAATCCATACTTACTTCGTGCTCATCAAATGTACAAACGCAGACATCATGTAACTGCAAATAAAAATAAATGATACCATATAACAAAATGCAGAACAAAAAACATTTTTCAATTACACTTCCCTTTTTGTGTTGACATAAAACCACGTGACACTTCTGAATAAATAAATTAACACAAAACACAGTAATTCCATTCCAAGAAACAATCAACACACGACTGACGCGCAAAATGAAAATCATGTGTACCTGATCAATGTTTTTATAAAAAAAATTAAAAAATTAAATGGTCACGAAAACAATGTACATGGCCTTTTTCGCCATTTAATGGTTCTAGACATGTCTATACGTAACCTATAAAAATACTTTTTTCCCTGCAAGAAAGTAAAAAAAGTGAATGGACAGGTACATGATTTTGGCGACCATTTAATTGTCTCCAATTCTATCATTTAAATAATAGAACATGTTTGCGGCATTTGAGAACCATTTAAATGACTATTGCCAGCATACATTTTTTTACAAAATAAATGATTTTCGCGGCAATTACGTATTCTCTATAAGCATTAAATGGATGCGGCAACCATGTCCTAACATGTTTTTTCTGTGCGTGTAGAAGCAAGTACACAAAAATTTGCTTTGTTTCCGGTTAGTTAGGGATCCCAACTACTCTTTTGGAAACCATTTTTTTTTGTGGTGCATTAATAACAAATAATTTTTTTGCTGATAGCATTTAAGAGCTTTTAAGGATATTAGAGTGTACGAATATAAAAAACTATTGGTTCTTAAATATGCTTTGGGTGAAATGTAAAATGTACAATTTGTTGTTCGCTAAACCTCTACGTACAAAAATATAAAAGCAAATACCGAATCCTGTATTTAGCAGACTTTTGTCTGCGAGTGTAGACTGCAAATGGTCTCTTCGCCTCTCATGACTCAAGATCTGCGATCATGCGCTCCTTACCATTGTTTAGATATTAACTCCCATTTTCAGGTAACGAACGAACTTTTACCCTACTATGGACGTACCTGTCAACTTGCCAGATGGGAATTTGAAACCAAACTACTGAACATTTTTCTGTTAAACTTAATCGGAGAAAAGATATTACTTTCCGCTAACTGGCAGTTAAAGGCTAACGGAGCTACATGAAAATGGCCGTTAGTAGTCAGTTCTAACTTTTTGCAACTCTTACGATTAGTGTACATGCAAATGTGCCCTCTTAGAGATTCATAACAATTCAATAGAAAGTTTCGGATCCAAGGACCATTCCCCGAGCCAAGTCCGCTTATTAAACCACTGTCTGTCTAACCTTCTACCCATATACAATGATCTTCTTGGTCATGTAAGTAAATAATTCTGATATATTTATCTAAACTTTTCATTTCAAATTCCTCGTATTTTTCCATTATTTTTTGTGTGCCTTCTTTGGTCCATATGAAAGAGCATTTTATAGACCAAAACCACTACACCTCTATCTCCCACTATCTAGTCGAAGTTTGCAACAAGACTATGCAACCAAGCGGAAGAAATGTACACAAAAAAAAATCGTGTCAAAGCTGAACACCAAAGCTGAGCAAACAACAAGTTCATGATGATGTAGCTGCAGTTGATGAGGTTGCTTGCTGGTGGCAATAGCGGTGATGCAATTGATGTTTGTACTAATGGTGGGAGACGGAAAGTACGGTGACCTATCTTGGCCATGACACACATATTCCATTGTTCCATGTTTGATGACAGAGCAAAAGTAAAGAAACTAGAGCATGGAGACCACTTCATAGGAATTCCAAAATTCTATAGAAAAATATAGATTTTTTTATTACATACTGACACTGACAAAGCGTTAAGATGAGTTCCTTTGTTGGAACCTATAACTAGGAAGTATTTTATCGTTGTTTTTAGTAACAAATTTTAATTAAACTCCAGCAGCAGCATGTTGGATTTTCATCACAATTACGCTATGAGCTTCAGTTATGATGAAAACAATGGTAACAGCTCCCTAGTCAATGGTATTACAAGTATTGGGTGTTATTAACCACCACCGAAGGTGTTGGAACTTGTCTGCCAGTATTGCCATTATAACCAAAACATGAATTTCCATAAACTAAAATAAAATAAGTAAAGTCTAAAGTCGGGCGGGGCAGACTATATTATACCCTTCACCATTATGTAGACCAAAATTTGTGTTACCATATCTGATTTATATCCGAAAAGATTTGGAGACAATTTTTTGTACTTCTACAAAATCGCTAGAATTAAAAATTAACCCTGGGATGAAACACAATGTTAGTAAAAAAATATGGGAAATATAAAGCTAGAGCAACTTTGATGCAATTGTACAAAATAGCATTTATGATTTATCGGGCGATATATATGTATTCGAGATATAGGACAATTTGAGTAATATTTACAATTTTGCTACTCAGCAGTGGCGATTTTACAAGGATATTGGTTTAATCTCGCCAAGATATGTCGTCAATTGTGGGTTGTGATATATTATTTGGCCAATTCTGGCGGTATTTCCATAAGTCGGAGGATTATTGAAAATTCGACCATTCTGTGGAAAGTTTGGCATTACAGTGTGTAGGATATGACTACGATATGGGGAAATCATCACAGAATTTTATGTAAAATGTGGGTATTTTGGCCATATTAGATCAAAATGACACACTTAAGTAGCATATTAAATGTATTCTATGTGGAAACTATCGAATCAATTGGAGGAAACTCCCATTGAAAATGGGTCTAAAATATGAAACATTCTACCATATTTCCCCTACTCTGGCGTACATATATATGGGAGATATATCTAAATATAAACCGATTTTGACCAAATTTGACATGCATAGTTAGAATAATAATCCTGCTATCTCAGCAAAAGACATAAATGGGAGAATAATTTTGGCCTCCGTGGTCATATGGGTGAAAATCGGCTGAAAGATATATGGGAGTTATTCAACCAAAATTAGCCCGCTTAACGATACTACTCATACGTACTCCTTGTGCAAAATTTGAAGCAAATCATGGTAAACCTCTTGCTTTTGAGGCCATATAAGTTCAAATCGGACGAAAGATATATATGGGAGCTATATCTAAATCTGAACCGATTTGGCTGATATTTTGCACATCTTACGAAAGCCCCAAAATATTTGGCTGGTCGAAATTTTGAGAAAATACGTTGATAAATACATCAATTATGACCACATCGGTGATAAATATATATGGCAGCTATATCTAAATCTGAACCGATTTTTTTCCAAAATCAATAGCGATTGTCTTTGAGCCAATGTAAAACTCTGTGCCAAATTTGAGGACGATCGGACTTAAACTGCGAGCTGTACTTTGCACACAAAATTACATATACAGACAGACGGACATCGCTAAATCGACTCAGAATTTAATTCTAAGACGATCGGTATACTAAACGATGGGTCCCAGACTTTTCCTTCTTGGCGTTACATACAAATGCACAAACTTATTATACCCTGTACCACAGTAGTGGTGAAGTTTATAATTAAATGTGGCTTAGTGACCCCTTTTTATCACCTGCAGCATAAACAATGGACTTATTTTAGAGTTCCATGAGCAGCTGTTAGTTACTCTGACTCAATGCGGCGGAAAAACTATTACAATCAAATAATAGCGTCTCGTACGGGGATGTACGCAGAATTATTTGAACGTTCCTGTTCCCACACTCAAAAAAAAAGTTTGCTTGGATCCGAAGATCCAAATCCTTCCCAAAATCAACCGTTACAAATGTTATTAAAGTGTTTGGGGAACGTCGAAAATCGAAAACCGGAAGCCGCTGAGACGACAAAGAAAGTTGCCGGTAGTTTCAAGCGAAACCCTAACCTCTCTCTCCGAGATGCCGCAAATAAGCTGGGTGTATCGTATACAACCGTGCATCGAGCCAAAAAACGAGCCGGACTATCAAATTACAAGACGGTAGTGACTCCAAATCGCGATGATAAACAAAATACGACGGCCAAAGCGCGATCCCGGAGGCTGTACACGACGATGCTGACGAAGTTTGACTGCATGGTAATGGACGAAGAAACCTACGTCAAAGTTTTATACGGCAAAAGGAAGGGGAAAGGTAGCAGATATTTTCAAGCACATAAAACTGTCAAAGTTCGCAAAGAAATATCTGATTTGGCAAGCCATCTGTACCTGTGGCTTGAAAAGCTGCATTTTCATAGCTTCCGGGACTGTCAACCAAGAAATTTACGTGAAAGAGTGTTTGAATAAACGCCTGCTGCTTTTCCTGAAGAAACACAGTTGTTCCGTACTGTTTTGGCCGGATTTGGCATCTTGCCATTACGGAAAAAGGCCATGGAGTGGTACGCCGCCAACAACGTGCAGGTGGTTCCCAAGGAAAAGAACCTCCCAACACGCCAGAGCTCCGCCCAATTGAGAAATACTGGACTATTGTCAAGCGGAACCTAAAGAAGACCAAAAAAACTGCTAAGGACGAGCAGTAGTTCAAGGCAAACTGGCTTTCTGCGGCGAAGAAGGTGGACAAGGGGGCTGTACAAAATCTGATGGCAGGTGTCAGGCGTGAGGCCCGGCAATTCGGATTTTGAAAAGCGAAAGCCTAACTGAATATTTTTCTTGAATTTTATACTAATTGAACTTGAAAAAGAAATTTAATTTGATTTTTTAAATAAACGATTTCACCGATTTACTCGCGTTTTCCCTTGACCAAATTTTGACCGTATCACCCTTTAATTGTTTGAATTTGCATTTTCTTTTCGCGGTATATTAATAAAGCTATTCACGTACAAACAAATACCAATTTAAAAAATCGGCAAAAAATAAAAACACTTCAAATATAGGCTAAGACTTATTTGGAGAGTTTAGCGTCTTTGGTTTAAACTTTTTCTGGAATTTTTTTACTTTGTAGTACAAGTAAACTTTTTTTGAGTGTATGGAATATCAATCAGAATTTGACGAATTTTCGATAACAATTTCAGAAATAAATGTTTCGATGTCATCGTCGTTGGTACATATTTCACTTATGGAAAGTGCTTCTAATAAAGTTGGCAAAAAAATCGACGGCGTAAATCGAATGGCGACGTAAATGGAAGTTGGATGGAACAAAAAATTTGACAATGTAAATCGAAACAACGTAAACCGAAGCGACGTAAATCGAGGGATTGCTGTACAAAATTTTTTATTTTTGAAAATTTTTTATTTTGAAAACATTTGATAAGGTGCTGACTAACATGAATTGTCGAAGGAAAATTTGGCAACTCTACAAAAATATCAATGCACCTAATAGGTACTACAACATCCCTTGGCAGGAGATGCACACACACACACATCCACATACATTTACATGAATGAAATTGTTGTTGATGGCATCTTCATCTGGGCTATTATTATCAATAAAGTGCAAACATTTGTCAAGGTAAAGAGTTTATTCTCGTTGGTACATTAAGGTGGGTTACATTAACATATTGAAAAAAACGGATACCTTAAGTTAAACTGTAAAAACTTAGGGCAAGGGAGAGATCTGCCCAAGCGAAAATAGGGAAAAATCAATTAATTAAGTAAAATGGCAACTTTTATTATGATAGTTACTTATGGCGATTTCGATTGGGAAAAAAGGTGCAACATTCTCGTAATTGATTGTCACATACGAAGGACACTGTCATAAATTTTGGATCATGTATCCCTCAAAATGTTATGCATTAATAATAACTTTGGAATGACACTATCATTTGGGCGAAAATACCATGAGGGAGAAAGTAGTGTAACACCAAGGCAACATATTTTTTGCGAAACGAAAACACTCTTAAATTTCAAATTTCGATGGTGTATTCCTTTCGGGAATATTGACCGAACATGTGTATATTGTGAAATATAGTGACTCTGTTTTGCAATGGTGAAATCGAAACAAGTTTCTTTCATTTCCATACAATTTTTAATGTTACAAAATCTCCCACTTTATCGGAAGAGACTGTCCATTGTAACCATTGTAAAAGTTTTTTGTGTATTACAAAATAGTTTTTATTTTGGTATGATTTATGGCTAATGTAAGAAATTAACATAATGTACATTGTTAGCTGTCACGACAGCGATTTATAACCATCGAAGCAGGTTTCCATTTGACCGAGATCTCGGCAAATTCGAAAAATATTCCCGCTTTCCCGGGAATGGAAAAAGTCCGGGAAAAAACCCTAGTGATCATACTCCTTCTCTGTGTGTATTGGGTTAGATTAGATTAGTCGTTCGTTGATTAGCCAATGTGTCATTCTTTTCTCAATTCGTTTTTCTAAGATGGTGACCCAATTTATTATAATAAATTCATGTCATATGCTTTTAGGTTATAAGTGAATGGGGTATAGATTTTTAGCCACTACCGTTGCCACCGTTTGTAGAGGCTGGTAACTGCTTTTATATACAGGGAATCATGAAAGGATTCTCCAGGGGGTTGTACGCGAGAACAAAAACTCCGTGTAAAGTTTGAATAATACTTGTGTTGATTTTTTTTGTGTGAGGGCATACTTGTGTTGCTGTTGGGAAATTTTATTGACAAACGGAAGGAGTACATAACCATGCACCATGTTCGTCATAGTTATTGATGCCATAGGTGGGTTTCTTATTTTTGTTTTTGCCATTGCAGGTATGCCAAGGAAGTCATTTATTTCCTCCCCCAATGTCATGTCAACACTTTAAGATGTGCTGTGCCACCAAAGACGAAAAGACCTTCAAGACTTTATGGGTTCCTCTTTGGCCTGAGGTTCGTAATTCATCAGCATAATTGGATTATTAATTGATTTCAGCTTTAAATCAATCAATTGTCATTGAATTGAATTTTGTTAGCAATCTAGCAATAAAACGAATAAATTTTATTCACTTTGGGGAATGTTGTGCAAAGCGAGGAAAATGGAGACGATCGACGAACAGCTAAAATGATTGCTAATCAATTTCAAAAATTCTAACAATATTGACAAAATAATGCTGTAACGAAGGTAGTAAATTTGAGTTGTTATTCTTTTGTGAAAATAAAATAATCGACAGCGAAAGTTCATGATACTTCTATTGTTAGTCAAGGCAAAATATTATCATGTTAATATTCCACACTTGTTTTAAATTGAGTTTAGTTCCTACACATAGAGAAGGAATATGATCACCTCAAACATGCTTCAAGAGCAAATGACCATGTAACAAAAATATTGTTTTCTCGCCAAACATAACATGTTTTCCGAAAAAAGATACATACTTTCCGAGAAAATAACATGGTTGCGATAAAAATGTTACATGGTCACCATCCAAAAATAACATTTTGCTCTTGAAACATGTTTGAGGTGATTGTATTCCTTCTTTGGGTGTACGAACCATCAACGCCGAATCAACTTCAACACTGAGCAGTCACCGACACCGTATCATACATACTATGTTGGATTCTTATATAATTTCCCTGGCATTAGATGACGAAGTTTTTTTTTTTTTAAATGCGCTTGCGTGTGCATTCATGGCGAAAAGTTAACTAAATTATACCATATATATTTTGGGATTTCGATAACGTGTTGTTATAATAACAATAATTTAATGAGATTTTTGAATTTTTAAATACCATTTATGAAATTCTTCCTACTTCGTAAAGCAAAAATGAACTAAAAGTGAAGAAAAAAAATCATTGGCGCCAAATCATTACCATATTACCGTATTCTTACTATTTTTGAGAAGTGTTCATAAAATGTTTGAGGCCTACTTGAAATAAATAAAATGTCATTGGGTTGGAGGAAAATTTCCCAAAAAGTTGTAAAAGCAAAATACATTATTTATTTATAAGTTAATTTAAGCATTAGTTCACATTAATTGTAGAGAAAGTGGTAAGAGCTAAATAAATAATGTGACAGTGAGAAAGATATAGGGGAAAAAGTACAATTATGTAGAAAATTTAATTTTTTTGAGCCTCTCTTTATCACAAAAAGAATATACTTTTCTACAAAAAAAAAAAAAAAATACTGTGAAAAGAAAATTCCAAACGATGTTCGTTGGCCTAAAATTTCGTTTCATTTCATTTCATTTATTTCAGTCTATGGATATATAAAAATCCTTACAGACTATGGCTTACATCTAAAAACAAATTATATCTAATTTCATTAGAAAATTACGCAATGGAATCGAAAAATCTAAATCTGTACTAGAAATTCGATTGAATTCTATTAAAGATCTTTCCACTGGCTCATTATTAGAATATTTACTTCGGTGTATAGCTATATTAAAAACTTTTGTGTTCACGTGGCACACGAGATGGTACATTAAAGTTTAAATTGCCCAATAAATTATTACAATCCACAATGTTATTAATTATTTTAAAGATAAATACTTGAGATAAGAAAAGTCTTCCATTCTCAAGAGTTTTTAGAGATATCAATCTACATCTATCAATGTACGAAGGTTCAGGAGCACTAAAATTAATTGACCGCAACATAAATTTCAAAGCCTTTTTTTGAACTCGCTCTATTCTATTTGTGTACTTTTCATAAAAAGGATTCCATATGAAGCTAGCATATTCAAGTTCGGATCTCACGATAGACATATAAACAAGTTTTACGGTATAAGGATCAGAGAAGTCCTTACAATTCCTATTGACAAAAGCTAACAATGCATAAGCCTTCGGAATTATAAAATCTAGATGTGGAGCAAAAGTAAATTTACAGTCAAACACAACACCAAGGTCTCTAACCTCATCTACCTGTCTCAGCCTCTTAGAATCCAAATAATAATCGAAACACACTGGACTTTGACACTTACTACATGTACATTGATCTCAAGACAATTCAAAACACACCAGCGGAAAATATTCCGCAATTCTTCTTGTAATTTCATACAATCACAAATCGAATTTGTAGAACGAACAAACGTTTTGGTGAAGAGTTTATTAAGACACTAAAAAAATTTTCAATTTGTACATTTCAGTATAACAAAAAGTTCATACATTCAAAACGACTAGATGTGTAATTCTAAAGTATTTTATACACAAGTGGAGTATTAATTACTTATATTCCAATACCCTTCCTTAATTAATACAATTTTAGCAAACTTCTAAATTTATGTAATTTAACAAAATTAAGTGCTTTTGTTAACAGATCAGATTGCATATCTTCCGTTGGGCAATAAGATAGTTTGATTACATTCTTCATTTTTGAATCACGAATGAAATGGTATTTCGTGTCAACGTGTTTAGTTCTTCGGCTAAATTTTTCGTTTTCAACAAGTTTTATGCAACTCTGATTGTCTTCAAATATTTCGGTTGGTGTTTCGATTTGAATTCCAAAATCCGTTAAAAGCCGTCTCAGCCAAATGGCTTCTTGTGTTGCCTCTGCTAAGGCTATGTATTCAGCTTCGGTTGACGATAAGGAAACACTTTGTTGTTTATGACAAGACCAACTTACACACCCGCCGTTGAACTTGAAAACGTAACCGCTTAAAGATTTTCTGTCAATGAGGTTTTGTGCCCAGTCCGCATCCACAAAACCTATTAAGCCTTGATTAAGGTCTTCATTGCTTCCAAGTTTAAGTTTCAAATTTCTGGAACCTTTAAGATACTTTAGCAATCTTTTTACTTCTGTCCAATCTTCTTCCATCGGTTGGCTCACATGTTGGCTCAGAATAGATACTGATGCTGCTATATCTGGTCTGCTATTAACTGCTAAATATATTAAGCTTCCAATAGTTTCTTGATACATTTTATTATTTTTCATTGCTTTAAATTGCTTTCTGTCGAGTTTACAATATCCGACATCTAACGGTATTTTCGAAATTTTGCTGTCTTCTAAAGTTGTTTTTTCTAATAAATCTGAGATGTATTGATCCTGAAGGATGCTATAAAAACCATCATCACCTCTCTCAATTTTGACACCAAGATAATATTTAACATCTCCCAAATTTGTAAGCTCAAAATTGCTCTCTAATATTTTTTTCAATATCTTCAAAATCTTTGATATCTTGTGCTGAAACTAATATATCATCCACATATACTAGTATATTGATATTTCCTTTTCTTCCCGGCTTTGAAAATAAACAAGGATCTGCCTTGCCTTGAGTAAATCCGTTTTTCTTGATTATTTCGAAAAGTTTTATATTCCAGCATCTTGCTGCCTGTTTTAGACCATATAAATTTTTCTGCAATTTGCAAACAAGTGGTGTACCATCTTCAGATTGAACTTCATATCCTGGAGGTTGTCGCATATATATACTCTCTGATAGCTCCCCGTTTAAAAATGCTGTTTTTATATCATAGTGTTTCACTCGGGATTTATTTGCTCCTGCTATTGTCAAAAACATGCGCACTGTGGTTTGTCGAACTACCGGAGCGAAGACTTCGTCATAGTCAACACCAAACTTTTGACTAAAACCTTGGGCAACCAATCTAGCTTTGTACTTCAGGATTTCCCCATCAGCGCCTCGCTTTATCTTGTATACCCACTTACATCCAATTGGATTTCTGCCTTCAGGTAGTGTAACAAGCTGCCAAGTATTATTATATTTTAATGACTTCATTTCTTCGTTCCTAGCTTCTACCCATTTCTTATCTTCATTGTCTTCTACCACATTTGCATAACGCTTTGGAACATTACCTTTTGTTGTACGCTCTGATCTTCTTACAATCACCTCCTCTGTAGTATCATCTGGAACGTGATTATCTTCTTCGGCAGAATAATAATCTACCTCGTCAAATAGTGATCCTTCTATGTTTTTACTTAAAGGAATTTCAACATCTTCTCCTATCTTGACGGTCTGCTTTGGTTCATTTACTTTAAATTTTAGTATTTTATAGTCCCTGCTGAGCGTTATTGTGAGATTTTCTTTATTTAAGAATCGAAGTGCTTTTGACTGCTCGGAGTATCCTACGAATTGTAAGACCTCTGTTTTTCTATCTAACTTCTTTCGTCGTTGACTTGGAATAAAAACATGAGCCTCAGATCCAAAAATCTCAAAGTTGTTTACATCAACTTTTTTCCCTTCCCAAACTTCGTAAGGAATTCGTTCATTGGATCTTGTTACGAGTCTGTTTTGGACAAAATTTGCCGTAAATACAGCTTCACCCCAAAATTTATTCGGTAATTTTCCATCTTCTAGCATACATCTCACCATTTCAACCAAATAACGATAGCGCCTTTCGGCAACTCCATTTTGCTGAGGAGTGTAGGGAGTTGTAAGTTGTTGCTGTGTACCATTTTGCTTCAGAAATTCTTTGACTTTTGCCCCGATGTACTCACCTCCGCGGTCCGACCTCAAAATTTTCGGAATTTTATTGAATTTTACTTTAACATATTGAAAATACTCCTTGAGTTTTTGGAGAACCTCGTTTTTGTTTCTCATAAGATAAATAACACAATATCGACTAAAATCGTCAATAAAAGTTACAAAATAACGATATCCGCTTGGAGTAGTCTCATTCATCACAGCCACATCTGTGTGTATTATGTCTAAGATGTTTTTACTTTGCTCACCTGATGCTTGAGAAAAGGATTTCCGTGACATTTTACCAGATGGACATATTTCACATTCGTATCGCATTCCGCAATCTTTGGGTTTTATATTTGCCATTTTCAACATTTTGTATACCGCATTTATATCTCTATGACACATTCGTCGATGCCAATCATGAATGCAATTTTCGTGACCACGACCTTCTTGAATCATTTGCGCTTTATTACAATCCAATCTTAACTTATATAACCCGTTTATCATGTCACCAATGGCGATCACATTACCGTCTTTTATTATTTTGCAAATCGACTTACCAAACGTGACCATGTATCCATTTTCCGTTAATTTCCTTACTGATAAAAGATTCGTTTCTATTGACGGAACAAATAGAACTCCCTTTAGTTAAAATATTTTAGGATATTGGTTTTCGTTAGCTACTGGAAGAAAAACGTCTCCTTTCCCTTGAGCTTGAATCTTAAATCCGTTTGCAACATTTACTGACTCGCTGTGATTCGAAATAAGTTTGTTAAAGAACGCCTCATTATTTGAAATATGGCATGTTGCCCCTGAGTCAATAAACCAATCAAATTTACCATTCACACCAAATGACAGACAAAGTTCTTCTTTTGGTTCAAAAGTTTCCGTGATGTTTACCCTGTTTTTCTTTTCAATCGCTGCCTTATACATTTTGCAATTTTTCTTGAAATGGCCCGCTTTATCACAATAAAAGCACTTTTTGTTTCGTTGTTCATCTCCATTATTTCGATTTCTTTGAACCTTCATCACCGACATGTCTGAGGCCTCTCTCTTGTGGACTTTTCTCATAGCTTCATCTATCAGCTTACCTTTTACATATGTCAGATTCAGTTTATCATCACTTCTAGCTTCTAGTGCCACTATCAACGGATCATACGAGTCTGGAAGACTTCTCAAGAGCATAGCTACCGCCCATGACTCACTTAACGGGTCACCCATTACTGCCAGTTGATCTATATAAGTCATCATTTCGTTAATATGAGATTCCATTTTTTCATCATTTAGCAACTGCATCTTGCAAATTGTTTTCATGATAAACACACGTGTACTTAGGGATGGCTTCTCAAAATGTTCCTTCAAATTTTCCCAAAATTCATGCGCTATTTTACTATCCTTTAAATGTACGAGCTGGTCATCTTCCACCATCAGACCAATACAAGCTCTAGCCTGGCCGTCCTTCTTTAGCCAATTAGCATCTGGAGTGACTGGTTTAGGATTGCAAACCACATCCCAAAGATCTTCCTTAATTAAGATTAACTCCATCTTAATTTTCCAAACTGCGTAATTGAAACCATTGAGTTTGGTAACCGTGGACTTAATATCTTCACGTGGAAACATATTTGTAATTTTCTTTGTTAATTGAAAAAAAAAAATCTACAAAATTTTAGCCCATAACCTGTAGAACGAACAAACGTTTTGGTGAAGAGTTTATTAAGACACTAAAAAAATTTTCAATTTGTACATTTCAGTATAACAAAAAGTTCATACATTCAAAACGACTAGATGTGTAATTCTAAAGTATTTTATACACAAGTGCAGTATTAATTACTTATATTCCAATAGAATTTACATGCAGATAAATCAATTTGACCATTTGACACAATCCGATATATCATTAATAAACGATATATCATTTATTTTGAAACAAAACATGCTTTGGAAACAATGTGCTAAAATATCGCATGCAGTCGGTTGCATAACAAAAACCTGTTCATAGATACTCCCATCCTAGAATACATATACACTCTGAACTAACAATACTTTTTTATTTCACGGACAAATTATATTTAGTGTGCATATTTTTATCTAAATCCCAGTACAGCAGTATATCACAGAGCATTTAAGTTTAAAACAAATTCAAATCCTTCGAAATACGGTAAAGTTTTCCTGTAGGCAACATAATCCAACAACGAATGAAATACAAATTGCCATGAAAAAAAATCTTCTCAGGACTGGAATTTGTTCTAAACATCCTTCTGGTATTTTGTGATACAAGGATATGTAATGTGAGTCTACAAGAATGTGTGCATGGGTGTGGAAGGTTACATATACAGCCATTCTACCAAATAACTCAATTGAAAATGTTTGTATGTAAGTATTGCACCTAATAGAATACACAGTGATATCACACGGTAAAAGTGTACCAAAGTTGTTCATAATATTTGGAGGATATGACAAGAAGGTTGAGATTTTAAAAGAAGTAGATCCAAAAAAATGAAACGAAAATGGCCATACACACAGACGAACGGCTAGTGGGACATATCCGTTCATAGCAGAGAGAGAGAGAGGGCGAAGAATTTGGAATGTCTGCAAGATATTTGCCAATGTGGGTGTACGTAGCCTACTTACAGCTTACAACAGATACCAACCAAACATTTACAAACACACCCGCCCATGAGTAATGTTAAGAAACGCGGTCAAAGTCATATCAAAGCACCAGCAATGAACTTGTTTGCCACAACCATATATCAAACAAACAATCATCTGTGTACCAACAATAGACCTCATAATCATCGTATTCATCTTCATTTGTGCTCTCCAGAATCTGTTTTTGTGAAAGCTCGGACTCAGTGATGAGATTCGCAAATGGTTCAAAGGGAACGGCTTGTGGGAGAGCTTTGCTCCCATTAAAATAAATCAGGACATGACACAACAACAATGGCCATTTCAGAGGTAACAATCCTACCAGTGCTGCCGCTACTACTTCAATCGAAGTATTTTGCTTCATTTTCACAAAATTTACTTCGTCACTCCTTCTTCCAAAAATCTGCTTCACTTTTTGTTCTGCTTCAAATTTTTGAAATTTTTCCCATATTACCTAATTGCTTTTCCTATTCCTTTAATTACGATGAACAGCGGTTTTAATCATTGAATTATTAACCGATGTGGACCAATTTTTGCATAGGTGTTAGAGACCATATACTTACACCATGTACCAAATTTCAGCCGGATCGGATGAAATTTGGTTCTCTTAGAGGCTCCGCAAGCCAAATCGGGGGATCAGTTTATATGGGGGCTATATATAATTATGGACCGATGTGAACCAATTTCTGCGTAATTGTTAGAGACCATATACTTACACCATGTACCAAATTTCAGCCGTATCGGGTGAAATTTGCTTCTCTTAGAGGCTCCGAAAGCCAAATCGGGGGATCGTTTTATATAGGGGCTATATATAATTATGGACCGATGTGGACCAATGTTTGCATGGTTGTTAGAGATCATATGCTGAAACCATGTACAAATTTCAGCTGGATCGGATGAAATTTGCTTCTCTTAGAGTCCCCGCAAGCCAAATTTGGGGGTCCGTTTATATGGGGCTATACGTAAAAGTGGACCGATATGGCTCATTTGCAATACCATCCGACCTACATCGATAACAATTTCTTGTGCCAAGTTTCAAGTCGATAGCTTCTTCCGTTCGGAAGTTAGCGTGATTTCAACAGACGCACGGACGGACGGACATGCTCAGATCGACTCAGAATTTCACAACGACCCAGAATATATATACTTTATGGGGTCTTAGAGCAATATTTCGATGTGTTACAAACGGAATGACAAAGTTAATATACCCCCATCCTATGGTGGAGGGTATAATAAAATAAATTCTATTGTTTTGTTTTCAAAAATGTATGCTACTTCAATTTTATTCAATCTACTCCACTTTTTTCCAAAATCTACTTCACGCAATTTTTCACTAGCGGCAGCACTGAATCCTACTCATCGCGCCAAATACAACAGAAGACGCTATAGTTAACGCCAGTCTGTTAGCTTACAGCGACAGAGCAATTCATCTGACTTACATCCACTGTAAAACGACATCACATATTCACACACGCACATACACAACAAGGGGATTCAATGAGAAGAACAGCCGCTATGACGACGAGAATATGTTAGGTGTACAAAAACATATTTCATGTATCTCTTTCTCTCTCTCTCTCTCTATTTTGCTCTGTGTTGCTCTTCGTTGATATATGTTAGTACGTGAGCAAATGAAGAAGGCCATGATATTGCTAGCATGAGTGAGGGTGTGTGGGGATATCATCATATGTTTTAGGGTCGTTGCCGCTAAAAGTGAAATGATGAGGCAAGCTGGAGAATGGCGAATTGTCAGTTAACATTTCTGACAGGCCCACGGTTTATGGAACGATAGCAATATCCAGAGTATACGAAGGAGACGATGATGATAGTTCAGCAAAAATCTCTAGACTTGTACAAACGCACACACACTCTCACACACATTGTCTGACAGCGAAGGACGCCAAATTGTATGTCTGTTGTTGGCAGTTATGCAAGGATTACACAGTGTAATACATCGTACGTGCGTATGTTTGTGTATGAGTGAATATGTTCTAATGAACGAGTAAGGCACCATCCAGCATTATTGCTTTCCTGGCTTGGTCTGGTATAGCTGAATGGATGCCTAGCAAGTGTTAATGTTGTCAAGTTCTTCTTAAACGCGTTACGTTCTTGTCGAATGGTAAACGCACGAGTGTTGGTGTAGATTTTGTTGAATTGATATGGCGGTATCTAGGGAGAATGTCTGTTATTGTTGTCATTTGAGTTTGTTTTTTTTTTTATTATCACGTCTTCGTCGCCATCTTCACTCGTCCTATGTTTCCGCAGTTTAGTGTCATCACTGGTAAAATATCATTTGTAATATGGGATGAATTTGCCTCTTTTTAAAGGCGTTTGCTATCAACCGAGTCATAAAGCAATAAAACTCAGTATGTATTTGTTTCTCCAGAAACTGAAAAGAGCATATAGAACGATTAAAGGATCAGTAATCACAAAATTTGAATTTATCACACTCTGTACAGCAATTAATGGAATCATAATTTGGCCATACATGATGAAATTCGGCGAACTATTGGGTTTAAAGGATATATCTATAAAAAAATCTAAGACCGACAATTTACGGATTTAAATACTGATTACGAGGCAAAGATTGGGCAACGATCTACGCCACTACAAAACTCAATCCATATGAGTTAAGTGATTCTCAGTAATTCTCGTTTGTATTCTCTTCCTGAACTTTGCCTTTTGAAAGATTTTCCGAGGTTTTCCCATGGTCTTATTATAGGACATGTTGGTTTAGACGAAATGTCGAAATTTAATATTTGACCCAAATCTTTCCCGCACCACAATTTTTAACAAATCTGTATACCTTTGTACGCCCACATATAACATATACCTTTATACGCCCACACAGAGCAAATTTTTTATTTCAACTTATTACAAATATTTTACTGTATTTCAATTCAGTTTTCATGTCCTCAGCAAAAGTTAACTTATTCGAAAGGAAAATTTAACAATTTCAATTTCCTTGGAAATTTCTTGAGGAACTACAAAACTACTCATGAAAAGTAAATCTTCCTACACGAAGTATTACCATACCAAAAGAAAAACCAAATTTTCATTGAGTGCACCTTTTCCGATAATTACCTTTCTGTGGTGTATGTAAATGTATTTGTAGTTTACAGGGTTTAATAGTGAAAATTGAGATGCACGTAGTGCAGTAATGATATAGATTATTAACCCATTACCGCCCTCTGTCTCCATATGAGGACACCTGTTTAAAGTCATACAACTATAAACTACTCGTTTTTTTAACAGATTTTTTGTGACAGCTTTATACTGTGTCTAATCTATATTTTTTACTTAAATCCTTTTATTTAGTCATTATTGAAGTAATAAAAACCCATAAAATCAATTTTTGTGCGGCAGTTTCATTTTGGGTATTAATGGGTTAATTACGTCTATGTCCGTTACGTCTATGTCCTCTATCACTAGTCCACCATATAAAATCCTGAAAAAAAATTTTCCTAATTCGTATTAGTCTATCGAACGCGATGTTGCTTCTAGTCACGCAAGGATTGGTATACTGGTTACAATTTGGATATACATGCATTTTGATAAACTTCAAAACCCTCCGTGTAGCAAATGTATTTAATTCATATAAAACTCATGGATGATAACCTCTCAAAAACACATCTGATGAAGACTTTTATGAAAAAGCTCCACTTAAATATTTATGTATGGGTGAAATTTGTGAATATGTATGTGTTTTAATGTATGTGTGCTTAACATTCATGATTTTATGAATGAAAGCTTTTCTCTCGATGCACATGCAAACATACCCCCAGACACACACACACATACCTACATGAATATGTGAAGGACATACAGGTGTGGTTTCCAATGAATTTGCCAAATTATCATGCAGAACAATTTGAAGGTATACTTTAGAATTTTAATATGAAACATTTTCGCGTAGAGAGTAAGTGGCGCAGCTTTGCTTTTTGGTACATTTGTAAATTAATTTAAAATAATTTTCGAACGGTATTTTAATTTATCTCATATAAATTAAAATTACCCTCACAAAAAGTATACCCTATATTTCACTAAAGCCGATTTAATTCTATTTTAGTTCATCGAATTATCGTATTAAGAAAGTTTTCATGACGTTAATAATTTTTTTGCGTACGTTAGTTAAATTAACTAAAACAGAGGAAAAAACTTATACACAAATGAAGCATAAAGTTTAACTAAATTCGTGTCTCCCCCAAAATAGTTTAGAATTTCTTCAAATTTGTAAATGTATTACCAATAATGAGCCCATCATGAACTTCGTAAAGACATTTTTGCAATTTTTAACTCCAATTTTTTCCTTCAAACATAGAAATTTTCTTTAACGAGTGGAAAAAAAATGAATTATGTTGAATGAATTTTCTTGAATTTGTCGAAAATTATTTACTTATTTTTGTGTGAAATCGGCGTGACATCTGCGTTTCTAATACAGTTTAGTTAAAATTTTCTAAAATTAATTTATTTTTTCATCAACTAACTAAAATTTTCTATACTGGTGGGTTCACTGTTTTTTCAGTGTATGCTCTGATAGAATTTAGAGATTTTCGACCAATGAAATATGGATGGTGTTATAAGGTATATGCAATATATCAATTTGTATACAAAGAACGAAATGTGTTTGTTTACTTGTTCTTTAAAGGATATCCTTTATAACCGTTGGTAATGAATCGAAATATTGATCCCCCATAATGTATATATTATTCGGTTGTGGTGAAAATCTGAGTCGATCTTGTTATGTCCATCCATCTGTTAAAATCACGTAAACTTGTGAACGAAACAAAATATCAGATGCCAACATATATTCTAATTGATTAAGCTCGACATGTATTGCGAATGGACCAGATATGACACTCTTATCAATAGATCACTACATTTGACTTCTTTAATCTGTTAGGGCCACTATTTTCATCCAATCTGGTAGGAATTTGGCACGTGATGTTGGATATGTGATATTTCATAATAATATATAGCCCACAAATAAACCGATCCCCAGGTTTGACTTCTTCACCGTCCAAAGATTTGGTCTTAGCACTAATGCAGAGGATTGCATTAAAGATGTATTTTAGATAGAATTCCCTTTTAAATTAAAGTTTTGTGTACGTTATATTAGGATACAAACTGAATTTACCATGTTTTTTTTTTTGTTTGCTCTCATGTTCTTCAAAAATGTGTTAACCAAAACTTAAAATTTTAAATTTTTAAAATTAAGACTCGACTACTAGTATAATTTGATTATAGACATTTTCAAAAGTTGCGTTCACTGTGCAACGTACACTTGACCTATAAATTCTTTTGAGAATAGGTCCCTAAAACCTTTGGTGAAAGCTCCGATTTTGTTGTTGAAACAATTTGCGCTGGTAAGGATTATTTCCCCACTGCCTCAGTGAAGGGATATTAGAGCTTTTTTGCTGCCACTGTTAACATCGTGTTTTTTTTTTTGTTCTGATGCTGACATTCGTTTCTTCGGTTACTGCGGGTAGGAGTATCAGCCTGCCAAGCATCATCAACTTACATACATATGTACGACCATTAACAGACAGACGACGAAGCTGCTGTCCCGTCATTGCTGCTGTCGTCGTCATCGTCGCCGTTATATTCGTTGCTGACGAGTAGTCACACATATTTTACAGTTATCCATTTAGTTGAGTCTCGGCCGTTAACTTAAACTGAGGTGTGTACTCAAAAAACTCCAAAAATATTCGGTAGACAAGTAAATTCATGTCTATGAAATAAAATAAAATTTAGAAAAGACACACATTTACTGTAAAGAAGAATAGCAATAAAAGAAATTAATTAATTGTGAAAAGAAAACTTTAAACAACTGACCCCGCAAGAGGTTTACATTTTGCAAGAGTTTCAAAGAGAATTTTATATCAGTGGTGTGATGGGTTTTCAGACAGTGGACTTTGTAGAAAGATCCGTGTAACGACTTAAAGATATGTTAAAAAGAAACATAAAAGACTGTTTGTCTGTTCTGTGCCATATCCTCATACTCGCCAAAAAAAAAATACACCTAATAAAAGCTATCAACATTGGCAAATAGCGGTGAAAGCCTAGCACAAAAAAATGCTGAATAAGTAAAAAGGAAAACAATAGCAAAGAAGAACCAATTAAAACTTGTGCTTGCCAATCACCATTGAGTATTCTTCTGGCGCTGGCTTCAGGCACTGACAACCTTAATGTCTGAAGCATATACTCCGAAGAATGGCCAGTAAAATTTGGTATTTGTTTTTCACTTCATTACGCCACAGCAATATGCACGTCCTCAGCAGCCTCATCCTCACTAGGTTATTGTAAAGGTGATAGAAGGATCGACAACAGGCTAAAGTATTGTGAAATCCACTTATACCGAACTAAAATTCGATGAAGGGGAGGTGTTGAGCAATTTAACCGGAGAAAACAGAAGGGAATCACTTTTGCTTTTCACTTTCATTTTCAGTTCTTGATAGTGTAAGTGTGATATATTTTCTTACTCCTATTATGGGCCAGCAACAACGGAAGAGGACCACTTCATAAAACAATGGACCAGCCAGAAAAATTCTCAAGAAAAACTCAACAGTAACACAATATCTAAATTATCATCACAACAACAGGAGGAGACAATACCCAAAGTAATGAAGAAAAAACATCATTTAAATGTCTGGCAATAGCATAAAATGCACATATATACACTCTCTCATGTATAACCAAAGCCAACAGCAGTGCTGTTAAACTTGCTTCAAGCCACTATCTTCAATTCAACATAGCATTGCCAGTAGTGGTGAAAGAGCAAGAGAGAGAGAGAGAGAGAGAGCGAATAGCAGAGAAGCCTATGGCAGACGAGAGTGCTAAAAAGAAACTTCTTATAGAAGGTGTTAATTACTCTAAACATTTTCAATTGAAATTTCAAAAATTCTGAAAAACTAAATGAAATTTCCCGGTAACGGAACAGCACAAGCAGACCAAATGGAGAACGGTGAATGGCATCGTGAGGCCATTGATATAAAACGTTAATTTCATGATAAAAGCTATTGGCAATTTATAGTTAACGACTTTCAACGTCGCGACGAGACACAAAAGCTTATGAGAACTTCACAGAAAATAAAAATTCATTAAAAATTTAACAAAAACTAACCAACAAGTTAAGAAAATACTTAAAAGTGTCAACAAAAGAGAGCTAAAGTGGCAGAGGAGAAAAGGTGTAGACGAGTGTGGGGAGTCCATTATAAATTTCAACCACGACACCTTACTTGCCATCACACCTGTTTGACAATTTAAGCTTCGTTCAAAGTGTCAATGGGCTCCTTTTCTCCCCTCTCTACCCTCTTTTTCTCTCATTCACTTGCAACAAAAAACTAATTGCCATTAAAAGCAAACTTAAATGTCTCCAATTAAAAGACAGTGCGGAAAGAAAACAAAAAACGAAAGATGAGGACATACTAAACCTGAATGTGAATACTTTAGTCCTAAGTGTTCTTAGTAGTGAACGAAATGAAATGCGTACATCTGTGTATAGATGGTTGGGTGTTGTTGTGTTAGTGCATGATGAGTATCCTTTGATAACATGATCAGGCTAGGGGAAAATAAATGTAAGAGGCATTTATCATACAAGTGGATGCTTCTTTGAATAGTGTCTTGGATGTAGTATCATTGAAATTTAACTTTGTTTTGGGGACACGTCGAAAAACTGCAACATTGACGTTTTATGGGGAACGTATTGTTGGCCACTTTTCTGTAGTTTGTTCAAAGAATGAAATAAAATAGAACTAATTATTTGATCATAAGAGTGGGAGTGGGAAAATGGTGATCAGGCAGGTAATGCGTCATCGATCGGATCACTTTGAATTCAGGGGGAGCAATGTCCGAGCTATACGGCGGGTGGTATAGGGCTTCCCATTTGAGTGATTCCAAATACGTTTTTATGGGTTTTGCAGCGTAAGCTTCTTTCCATGGATATTCGGCGATGTTGTAGTATGATATGGGCAACCGTATGGCTTTCTTCGCTTTTGTCACCAGTAACGATGCGATCCAAGAAACCTTTCCTCTGTTGCCTTTGGAGCTGATGTTCGCGAGCTTTCGACAAATGTTTTTTGTGGGTACGAATTGGGAGTCAAAAAAGCTATATTGTTTACAATACAAGCAAATCACACATATTGAACATGAAATCTATGAAATGAGGTTATATTCGGAACTATGCCACCTGTTTTCATTCTCAAATTACTAATTAGCGCACCCAATATTTGCTAGCTGACTTTATTATATAAAGGGTGATTCTTTTGAGGTTAGGATTTTCATGCATTAGTATTTGACAGATCACGTGGGATTTCAGACATGGTGTCAAAGAGAAAGATGCTCAGTATGCTTTGACATTTCATCATGAATAGACTTACGATCTGCCACAACGTCGAATTTTCAGTGAATGGGCCCTAGAAAAGTTGGCAGAAAATCCGCTTTTTTATCGACAAATTTTGTTCAGCGATGAGGCTCATTTCTGGTTGAATGACTACGTAAATAAGCAAAATTGCCGCATTTGGAGTGAAGAGCAACCAGAAGCCGTTCAAGAACTGCCCATGCATCCCGAAAAATGCACTGTTTGGTGTGGTTTGTACGCTGGTGGAATCATTGGACCGTATTTTTTCAAAGATGCTGTTGGACGCAACGTTACGGTGAATGGCGATCGCTATCGTTCGATGCTAACAAACTTTTTGTTGCCAAAAATGGAAGAACTGAACTTGGTTGACATGTGGTTTCAACAAGATGGCGCTACATGCCACACAGCTCGCGATTCTATGGCCATTTTGAGGGAAAACTTCGGAGAACAATTCATCTCAAGAAATGGACCGGTAAGTTGGCCACCAAGATCATGCGATTTGACGCCTTTAGACTATTTTTTGTGGGGCTACGTCAAGTCTAAAGTCTACAGAAATAAGCCAGCAACTATTCCAGCTTTGGAAGACAACATTTCCGAAGAAATTCGGGCTATTCCGGCCGAAATGCTCGAAAAAGTTGCCCAAAATTGGACTTTCCGAATGGACCACCTAAGACGCAGCCGCGGTCAACATTTAAATGAAATTATCTTCAAAAAGTAAATGTCATGGACCAATCTAACGTTTCAAATAAAGAACCGATGAGATTTTGCAAATTTTATGCGTTTTTTTTTTAAAGTTATCAAGCTCTTAACAAATCACCCTTTATTAAGGTAATCTTTGCTTTGACTGCCCCTTTGGTCGTGAGAGAAATTTGTCAACAACTTTCACGGGAAAAAGTTATAAGGTCTAAACATATAAGCATTTGTTGGTATGCGGCTGAAACTTGGGCAAAATCCGTGTCCTTGTGCATAGAAGGTTGCCATAGCACTCATTGCAGAACTGAAGCTCACGCAAATCGGGTTATAGCATTCAATTTTCGATCTACACGCAAATCCTTCCTCCAAGTGAAATTTTAGACGACTTCCTCGCAGTTGAGTGGCTCTTTCTTCCTTTAGGACGATGTACTACATGCATCTTTGGGATAAAACAAAATGTTTACTCTAAAACTTTTCGGAAAATCATTTTAGAATATATTCTTACCCCGCGATCTCAAACCTTTAGTTTTCCGTTTGGCTGACGAACATACATATTTCATAACAAAAAGGTTGAAGCAAATTTGATCATGTAAAAATGTTTGAGCAATTTTTTTATGGTGAAGAAATTTAATGTGAGCATTGTTTCGGCCTGTTATTTGTTAGATTGATGAAGTATGAAATGTTTTACAATCAAAGCCCTCAATATTTTCCAAAATTTGTTCGAAACGTAAACATCGTCATATATATTTTCGCACTTATAATTTAGAGTTTTTTTGTGCAGAATAACCGACATAACATAATGTCCATCCTTAGTAGTAAGACGAGATTTAAATATACCACAAATTTTATATAAAATATGATATTATATGGCAATGAAATTGAAACCTCTTTAACAATGGTGACATCACTTACGATTCATAGACTAACTCTTTTGTTGTGTGGGTCTACTCATTACAATTAGTTTCTCTTCAAACTCACATATGTATTCACTTACACACACAACACAATTGAATGTTGATATTAACAGCGAATAACATTTGCTCCTTGTTAGATTAAAAGTGTAAGCAGTAGAAGCAGCAGCATAAGAAGGAATAAGGCATCTAAAAATAAATTTCAGCCAAAAGAAAAACCTCATCAATTTTATACCAACAACAACAAAAGTACTTAAAGAAACAAAACAAAACTAAAGAACTAACATAAAAAACAGCAACAATAAGAAAATTAAGTGAACAAAGAAGAAAATCGAACAAATACAAAAGGAAATCCCTTAGGCGAAATTAAACAGCGGTACCAGAACACCAAACAAAGCAGAGCACCAGCAGTCAAGCAAGCAGCCAGCCACTCAGCCAGCAAGCATCCATAATGTTCTCCATGTGCTCCAAAGTCAAACCCCGAAATTCTGTAAATTCACAACACCACCAACAACATCCGCAACAGCCAACGGGTAAGTACCAGAGAACCAAAGTAAAGAAAGAAAACAAAACAGAAAATGATTCAAATACCACTCCAGCAAGACAAGCAAACCATACATCCACTACAACTCTTCTACTTTTCAACCGCCGTCCTTATTCTGTCTACAAAATAGACAACATGGGTTAGGCAATAGAAAAAAGCGAAAAAACAAATCGAAAAGAAAAATGAATGGGCGAGTCCATTTACCACCCATTAACATATAAACATAATTTTCATTCTGAAATTCGTGCTGTTATAGCCACAACAACAAAGGCATATGTTGTTTCCCTTTCCTTAAGTAGAAAACCGACTGTCACTTTCAACGCACAACGAATAATGAGAAATGGCCGACCCTCTGGATATTAAACATTAAAACGAACTGTTCCCTTACGCATCTTTCCTTAAATTATATTTCAACTATCTTTGAGAGTTCTTGTGGCGATATCTCTCGCGCTCCCTATCTCTCTCCCCATTTGAGGAGCTCAATAGGGATGTCATTGAAGATGGGAAAGCGGGATATCCAAGTGTAATTAATATTAGTGAAACTTCTAATACTTAATGCTTCGTATTCAGTAATTTCCGATATAAAGAACGAGTTGATATCATTATAGTACAACTTCAGAATATTGGTGTTCATAATATTGATTCTAGCATTGTTTTCCAGAAATGATTTGTAAGTTGATATATAAATTTCATTAATTTTTGATGTTTTTTAATTAACCTAACCCTATAACTCTCTGAATGATATCTCTATTGACCACCAACTCTCTTTTTCTAAATCAAACTACATGAGAATTAATGTACATATATATTCGCTTCTCTGTTAAACGAAATACAAAAAACAAAAATACATGAAATGTGTTAATGGCGGGCTTTAAGTATTTTCTCAATGAAATTCACATTTAGCAGACGAAGGAAAGTAGATTCACACACACATACATTTCATATAAAGAGACAGACAAACTTTTGGTGTAGATGATGAGTATTGCGGAGAAAAAAAAAAACAACGAAACATCAGCAACACCAGTTAGATCCCCCTTTGCGAAATGTTAATCATCCCAGCAGTGTGCAAACGGACGGACAATCTGTTGAGAACGTTTGTTGGTTATGATAACAAACAAGTGTGGGTATGATATGTTGGGATTTGAAATATCTAAACTGTGAATACTGTCGCAAATAAATTCGTTTGTCACCTGGGAATAATGAGAACAAAATGGAAGAAATCTTTGTAACAACCATTTGTTAAAAAGCTATAATATTCTATTTTGTTGCTTGATATTCCCAAATTTTATCATGAACCATTTTCAATGAACAATTGTTATGTTTTTGAGAGAATAGTAAAGTATTGGATCATAAATGTTCAAGTAGTCATTATTGACAAAATTTTACAGAATTAAACAGTTAACGAACTCTTGACACCACACCACGTTTGTTCCTCGTTGCCTTCATGTTTGTATTCATGAACTTGCATTGTTCAAAACAAGGAAGTTACAAGGAGCGTATGAGTCATATACTTCAAAAATTCATAACTCATACGCCAAGTGGTTCCAGCTATACCATATGTGTGTTATAACTCGTTCACATTACACTTCCATTTGCTTTATAAAATATGGATTTCAAATCTACTTTTAGTAGATTTCGAGCCTCTAGTCAATGGGGTATTAGGGATTATATGAAAAAGTTGAATTTTGGAATTTTAGAATGAACCTATTTTTCGATATTTTGAATATTTCGGAAAAATGGGTTCTAAGAATTATGCTCCTGTTAAGCACTAAATAAATCGTAAAATAATGGTTTGGAGAGGATTTTACGGTATGAATAGTTATAGTACGAATTTGTTTTATAACATACCTAAATGTGTGAAGCTGTCTTATGCTTTACGATATAGAATTTTATTTGTTTTTTTTTTTTTATAGAATCAAATAATGTCTATACATACTCTCAAATTCATTCAATTTTGAATTTTGGACGTTTTAGTTTAAAGTCGACTTTTGGTCAACATCAAAAGTCGAATATATCAAAAGTCGATTAATCTTATTTCAAAAATATTATAAGTCGACTTTTCACCTTTTTTGACAAAAGGGCTATTAGACGAAAAGATGTGTTTCGGTCTTTGTATCCCTCATGGGTGTGTAGAATATAAATTACTAATACCAAATTAATTGATTGTTTTTTATTATTTGTCGATGCAATTAATTTTGAAATTTGATTCTACGTTGGTTATGTATAGCTTTTTCAAGGGTCTACAATGTCTATGGAAGACAAATTGTGCAAACTATTTTAAAGTAGCTCCCTCCCTGTGAATCCTGGTTGAACCATAAATAGATATGCAATTATTTGCAGTGAAAGTATGTTCGTTTTATAAAAAATGTCTCATAACCTATTGAATACTTTTTCATTCATATATCGTGCTAGTTAAATTATACGATACAAAGAATTTGAAATTGTTGAGTTTTTTTTTTCATGAAAAACAATTATGAATTTGTTTTAGTTGTATTCTATATTTTTTTTTCGAAATTTTCTTTAGCCCATTTTTTCTTGTGCATTATTATTTGTTAAACATTTTATGAGCCAAACAAATAACATCATTAAGTTTTAAAACGCATTAAAGAAATTTAGAAAATGTAATACAATTTTGTTAAATTTTCGCACAAAGTATTTATTTTTTCCCTTAAAGCTGAGTTCTTTTTCCCCAGTCCATATCCATTTTGGGTGTAATTGAGATGTAGAGACGTTGCTCTAATGGTAAACACATTATAGTCTATGTGCTTCCATGCTATGCAAATAAACTAGAGCTCCAACATATTAGGATAGAGCTACGAACAATTTTCAAACTGATCACACCAACCTCTCTGTGGGTTGTATGGGAAATGTTAAACACGGCAACGCATGAGTGCTAGTGTTTTCACAAGTACGAAGAGTATTTGTATGTTTGTGTTTGCATTTAAAAATTTCTCCGACTGAGTCCATGAGTTTGTTTGTTTACACAAGACTTGTTGGTATATAAACGCACAAATTCACACGCCCTGACACCCTCTCGCACTTGTGTGTATATACAAGCAAATGCAAAGAGTTCTTGCGAGAAGACAGTAACAACAAAATATTAAAAAACAATTTAAAACGAAAATTTGATTGAAAAAATATTCTAGAATATTTTTAATTAAACTGGAGATTTGAGAGATCAAGGAGCTGTTTTACAAAGATTCGAAAGTTTTCAGTCTTATGCTAAGTACTATCAAGAAATACAGTGACAATTTTTATACCCTGCGCCACACTGTGGAACAGGGTATTATAAGTTAGTGCATATGTTTGTAACACCCAGAAGGAGACGAGATAGACACATGGTGTCTTTGGCAGTAATGCTCAGGGTGGGTCCCTGAATCGATATAACCATGTCCGTCTGTCCGTCCGTCCGTCCGTCCGTCCGTCCGTCCGTCTGTCTGTGAACACATTTTTGTGATCAAAGTCTAGGTCGCAATTTAAGTCCAATCGCCTTCAAATTTGGCACATGTTCCTAATTTGGGTCAGAATAGAACCCTATTGATTTTGGAAGAAATCGGTTCAGATTTAGATATAGCTCCCATACATATCTTTCGCCCGATATGCACTAATATGGACCCAGCAGCCAGAGTTTTATACAGATTTGCTTGAAATTTTGTACAAACATAACACTTAGTCGTATAGTCAAGTGTGCAAAATTTGATTGAAATCGGTTCAGATTTAGATAAAGCTCCCATATATATCTTTCGCCCGATATGGACTTATATGGCCCCAGAAGCCAGATTTTTGGCCGAATTTGGTTGAAATTTTGCACAGAGAGTAGATTTAGCATTGTACCTATGCGTGCCAAATTTGGTTGAAATCAATTCAGATTTAGATATAGCTCCCATATATATCTTTCGCCCGATATGCACTTATATGGACCCAGAAGCCAGAGTTTTATCCCGATTAGCTTGAAACTTTGGACAAGGAGTACAATTGGTAGTACACTATTGATTTTGGAAGAAATCGGTTCAGATTTAGATATAGCTCCCATACATATCTTTCGCCCGATATGCACTAATATGGACCCAGCAGCCTGAGTTTTATACAGATATGCTTGAAATTTTGTACAAACATAACACTTAGTCGTATAGTCATGTGTGCCAAATTTGATTGAAATCGGTTCAGATTTAGATATAGCTTCCATATATATTTTTCGCCCGATTTGGACTTATATGGCCCCAGAAGCCAGAGTTTTGGTCCAATGTGGTTGAAATTTTGCACTAGGAGTACAATTAGTAATATAGTCATGTGTGCCAAATTTGATTGAAATCGGTTCAGATTTAGATATAGCTCCCATATATATGTTTTTCTGATTTCGACAAAAATGGTCAAAATATCAACATTTTCCTTGTTTTTACTAACATTGTGTTCCACCCTAGTGCATTAGCCGACTTAAATTTTAAGTCTATAGATTTTGTAGAAGTCTATCAAATTCTGTCCAGATCGAGTGATATGTAAATGTATGTATTTGGGACAAACCTTTATATATAGCCCCCAACACATTTGACGGATGTGATATGGTATCGAAAATTTAGATCTACAAAGTGGTGCAGGGTATAATATAGTCGGCCCCGCCCGACTTTAGACTTCCCTTACTTGTTTTATTTAAATTACTCACCCTCTTGTAGTAGCAAATTCTCACCTGTTTCAATTTATGAAAATATTCTTGAACATTTCGATTTATCACAGTCTAGTCAAAATATGCTGATTAATATGCTCGGAAAACACACGAGTGGATATATTTATGTAGATTTTATGGGCCATTAAATGTGAAGGTGTATAGATTTCTCATTTCTGTCGATGTCGTTGTTTAATTCTCTGTCAAGCAACAAACATCAAACCCCACCATAAAATGAAAAATAAAACCAAAAAGAGATCCATCATCATTCACAAGAGAAACAAACATTTGCTCCATATCTCTGTAGGTGATGTAGGCGTGTGTGACATTCTCGTGTAAGTGTCAACAGAGTAGCCTCCATACGAGTGCGTGTTAATAGCGATGCATGTGTGTGAGTGCTATGGACATTGAAAAGCTTACATTTACTTGTTGGTTCTCTACACGTGGGCTATGTCATTGCATGATAGTATCATGCATTATTGGTGTAGTTATGTTAGATGGTGAATGAGTGCAAATGAAAGTGAGTTACCAACATGTCATACATTCTCTCTGTTATTCAGTTTTGGTTGAGTATGAATGGCCCGTTTGAGCTTAGTAAATGTAATTATGCACTTTTACTACCAGCTTTGGTTAGGTATAGATAAAGTAATGGGTTCAATACCGGATAAAAAAAAAACTTTGTTTAAAATCTTCAATAATAATAATAATGGGAACATTTTTTGGACATTTTAATCGCTTATCTATTAGTAGATTTGCATTGGACCTTTTCTGTTTTGGATGAGCGTTGCTCGCTTCTATGTTATGTGCAGTTCAACAATAAGCGACACGAGGAGTCATTCTATTTGAAACCGTTTGATTTTCCCCATTGACTTGTAAACCCTTCGTTGCATGATTTTGCCTATATGATTTGTCCCCAAGAAACTCTTCCTTCCAAGAATACCTTCGAAATAGTAAGATTTTTATTATTTTTAAATATACTGTCACCTTTATTTTATCTGGTTTTCCATTCAAAAAATTTTAGTTCACTATAATGAAGAGGGTTGGTTGAACTCACTTAGGTATTTCACAAAATAAACAAAAAAAAAATAGATTAAACTGTCTGGTGGTTTTCGCTATCTTCTTTCTTCTTTATCTTCTACATTAGCAATTCAATAACAAAACATGGACAATGGTTCTTTTATTTTGGCAATTATATCAATAAGTTTTTTTTACAAAAGTCCCACCTTCTCACCAAAACTCTCAAACCACATTCATATACAAACTTTAAATATTGATCTTGTGTCAGTGTGTTTGTATGTAGCATAGATTGTCTGCCTGCAAGGTAGAAACAGCCCTGCCTAGTTGTACATACATAAATGACCTTAAACCTTAACCAAACAAATACCAATTTCCAGCGCTATATCAATACACACGCATACATACATATGTATGTATACATATACGCTTATTCAGACCAAATAACCCTTACTCTTGAGTGTGAAGGATTTGAGAACATAAAATCTGGGTCAAAATCGGATTAAAATTTTTAAATGGAATTTGATAGGGGCTTTTTGGTTGGGAAACTATTGAAACTATCAACAAAAGTGCATCTTAGGGATGGGCTGCTATCAAGTGGATACAATTCAGCAATTACAAAACTAAGCCGGAGAATTAGCTAGCCTTAATATTTTATGAAATCTGTTGGTAAACACTAACCACTAACAAGCATGTGTGAATGCAGCAGCAAGTGCACTGAAAAAAAAGCATGCCCGGATCCAAAGCTTTTGTCTTTACTTTAAAAATTTTGGTATTGATTCCGAGCCAAAGAAGCGGAGAATACAAGTAAGGATACTTTTAAGACACAATTCTCTTTTAAATTTGGGTTTTGTGTACTTGCTTCTAGGAAGCAAATTTTAATTTTTCGTTTTTTCAGCTTTTTTTCTTCATATGCCATCAAAGTCCCTTAAAAACGAGTTAACGACAACTTTATTTTCCACATTCAGACTCGACTTTCGGTAGAATTTATGCTATGTTTCAAGTAAAAAACGTCTTTAAAATAAAGTGTTGAAAAACGTGTCCTATATTTGAACGATTTTTTGCTTTGTAGTCAAGATGCAAAAAGACAACAAATTTAAAGACAAGTTAATTAATTTTAAAGATTTTTTCTGAATTATTAAAGTCAAGTTGACCTTACCCCAAAAAAATTTTTTTTCATGTTATGATACCCATTTTTAAATGAAATCACTTAATTATAAGGACAATACGACTTCATTGAAAAGTTTATCGACTTTTGGACAAGGAAAAAAAACTTTATATTAGAGAAATGCGTCTTCTATACTAAGCAAACTTTGCATTCGTATTTTAAGGACATGAAATCTTTGGCCTCACGACAATATTTTTTTCAGTGTGGATGACACGACTTGAAGTAAAGAAAAAATATATTTTAAAATTGTACAAGTAAAAAGGAATATTTAAATTCGAATAGGACCACCTGTATTAAACCACTCTGCACGCAGAGAAGAAACATGATTGTCACAATCATATTCGAAGAGCAAGATAATATGATATGAGCTATTTTTGCGGCGACTATGTAACATTTTCACTTGCAGCCATGTTGGCTCAGTGAACATGGTTCCAAGAAAAATAAAATTGTCCTCATCTAAAATGTTATTATATTGATAAAAAGAATTTTGTTTGAATCAAAATACAATGGGCACGATCTAAAATGTTATGGTATTCGTCAACAATGTTTTTCTTCCAATTAAAAGAACATGGTCATAATCTAAAATGTTTTGATCTTTATGAAAAAAACTTTTCTCGTCGTCGAAAAAAGGACGCAACTTGACACAAAATTAACTTTATTTATTTATTTTTATTTATTTATAAAATAATTCATTGTTTGTTTGTATTTATAATGTCGTGAAAGCAAACATCATATATATTTACACACTCTATTTCGGTTCAATTTCAACAATAAGTAATCATTCAATATTTACTTCGTGCCCATCAAATGTACCAACGCAGACATCATGTAACTACAAATAAAAATAAATTATACCATATATCAAAATGCAAAACAAAAAACAGGTACATTTTTTCAATTACACTTTCCTTTTTTGTGTTCACATAAAACCACGTGCCACTTCTGAATAAATAAATTAATACAAAACACAGTAATTCCGTATTCTCCGTCCATTCCAAGAAACAATCAACACACGACTGCCGCGCAAAATGAAAATCATGTGTACCTGCTCAATGTTTTTATAAAATTATATTCGCTGCAAAAAAAAAAAAAAATAAAAAAGTAAATGGTCACGAAAACAATGTACATGGTCTTTATGGCCATGTAATGTACATGGTCTTTATGGCCATGTAATAGACATGTCTATACGTAACCTATAAAAATACTTTTTTCCCTGCAAATTCTATCATCTCAAATTCTATCATTTAAATAATAGAACATGTTTGCGACATTTGAGAACCATTTAAATGCTTATTGCCAAAATATATTTTTCTCCGCTCGAAAATTATTTTTACAAAGACAAAATACATGGTTTTCGGGACAATTACATACTCTAGATAAGCATTTAATGGATGCGGCAACCATGTCCAAACAAGTTTTTTCTGTGCGTGTGTATGTGAAAAATTGATTCCGACTCAAGGAAGTTACTTTTTGAAAATAAAAATAATTATCTAAATCTTCACAAAAAAAAGTGAACAGTTCTATAAGAAAAATGACTTGAACTATTGAATCGTGGGAAAATTGATTTCAAATAACGAAAATTTACTGGCACTTTTGGCGCTATGCATACAATTTTCGAGACATATGAAAATAGGTTTAAACATTTAAAAATAAAGTAAACCAAAATAATTTTTTTCTAAAAAGTAAGTTAATTTTAACATGCATTTAACAAGGTTTTTTTTTTCTGTGTAGGCTCTATAAACTAGATATTGGGATAAAGAACTCGGTTATCGAATTTTTCATTTTATATTAATCGACATTACAACACATTTATTTCAAATTAAATAAGTGCTTTCATATTTTTATATCCTTAAATTACGTATGCTTTTTTATTTCTAATTCATGTATGTATACGTACTAAAGGTAATTAAAGACTATTTCTTCAAACCAAATATGATTTTATATGAAGGAAAACTTGGCTTCAAAGATGAGTACTTTAATTGTACAAAAAAAAATTAAACGAAAGATTGTAAATTTTATTTTTAATGAAAATGTATGTATTTTTAAAGAAAAATATCGTTAACATTATGCAAAATGTGTTAATAATGTAGGTTGTGTGTTAAATGTTTTTTCAGTCAAGCATTGATTAGTCTGCCTCGCTTTCCTAAAAATATAAAATTATAGCGCTATAATAGGGATGCAGGAAATTCTTTAGCAATGAAAATAATTTGACCTTATTTACCAATATAATGAACTAAAGTTCATTTTTGTTTTCCCAATCCATTTTTCGCTTGAAATTCCAAGAACGCGAACATCAACCTTTGTTAAATTCAATTATGCCACTTTATGTCCTAGACATCGATGCTTATCTAGGATTTTATTTACCAACAATGAACATAAATACCAAAAGTCCTGATTTTCCCTACCCCCTGCCAAACTAAACACTCTCCACATGATATTGAAGTGTGTTCTATATTTTGTATATATTATTTATCAATGTATGAATGTGAGTGTGTATAAGTGTGCATAAGGATAATCAAACATGCGAGGGACAGAATGCATATATGAAAGTTTAAGCTTGACATGCCAACTTGTTTCTGGTGACAGTGAAAGGCAATATAATAGCACTGTTTAAACATCAGGAGGAAGGAAATTCCTTGAAACAAGTGTGTTCTTGGAATGTGAATTAATACTTTAAACTTTTGCATGTTTTTTGCTTCTTCTTCTTCATCTTCTACTCGTATATGAGTTTTTTTGAGATTGGTTTTTTTTCTGACCTTACACAGTTGCGAGGGGAGGGGTGGTGGAATGAAAACTTTGTCGTTATCCAGGAAACTTTTGACTTCATGTGAAAAATGTCATTCCAAGACTAAGCTCATTTTAATTGCAATGCAATTGCCATAATTCGTAATCTGAAGATTTAATTTGATTTAATTGAAAATCAGTGTGTTTTACTAAAGAATAAAGATATTTGTAATTTTTCAGAGAAATATCTTGAAATGTTTAATAATTGGCCGGCTAGAGTAAAAAATTCATATGTATTTAAATTAAATCAAATGTAAAGATATGTAATATTTTTAGTTTAGTAGATGATGATGTGACAAGGTTACACAATAAAATTCATGTGTTTGAAGCTGTACTCGTTTGTTAATAAATGTTGAACAGTAAATAGGATATGTATTCTATTTTAAGGATAAATTTTGTTGATATTAATGCTCTGTTCCCTTACCTCATACAAAAGCTTCCTTTCGTATTCCAAAGGAAAGAAAACTGAAGAATTTGGCATAAATATCAGTAAAGCAACAGCGACATGAATCGTTGTTTTGAGTAAACGTGATTTTTTTTCATCTTCAATGAATATTGCATGGGCTTGTTATAGGACCGAAGTATTTCGTTTTCGAATCCTTTGCATTGCTTTAGAAATTGTGCCTTGAACGTTTATTTGAGTGAAGAAGTTTAAAAAAAAAGTAAAAAACAAAATCTCTTCACCAATTTCACATTTTATTTTTATCAATATTTATACCCTTCACCACTACTGTGGTACAGGGTATAATAAGTTTGTGCATTTGTATGTAACGCCAAGAAGGAATAGTCTGAGACCCATCGTTTAGTATACCGATCGTCTTAGAATTAAATTCTGAGTCGATTTAGCGATGTCCGTCTGTCTGTCTGTCCGTTTGTCTGTCTGTCTGTCTGTCCGTCTGTCCGTCTGTCCGTCTGTCCGTCTGTCTGTTCATGTATTTTTGTACGCAAAGTACAGGTCGCAGTTTAAGTCCGATCGTCCTCAAATTTGGCATAGGGTCGTTTTGGGGAATAAGGACGATCGTTATCGATTTTGGGAAAAATCGGTTCAGATTTAGATATAGCTGTCATATATATTTATCCCCTATCTGGTTATAATTGGCGTGTTTATCAACCGATGTTCCGTACATCCGAATATTTTATGAGTCTCGAAAAACTTGCAAAATATTATCCAAATCGGTTCAGATTTAGATATAGATCCCATATATATCTTTCGTCCGATTTAGACTCATATGGCAACAGAGGCCAAAGTTTACTACCGATTTTCGTGAAAATTTTCACTGAGAGTAGAGTTGGCATTCTACAAATGTTTGGTAAATTTTATTGAAATCGGTTTAGATTATATATAGCTCCCATATATTCGTACACCAGAGTTGGGGAAATATGGTAGACTTTTTCATATTTTATACCAATTTTCAATGGGATTTTCCTCCAATTGACTGGATAGTTTCCACAGAGAATATATTTAATATGATATTTAAGTGTGTCAAGTTTGTTCTAATTTGGTTCAGATTTAGATAAAGCCTCCATATATTCATTTTTCCGGTTTATTCTGTGATGATTTCCACATATCTTAGTCATATCCTACACACTGCAATGCCAGAATTTCCACAAAACGGTTGAGTTTAAAATAAGGCTCCAAGTCCCCGACTTGACCAAATAATATATCACAACCCGGTTCATATCTTGGCGAGATCTAACCAATATCCTTGTAAAATCGCCACTGATGAGTAGCAAAAATGCTAAATATTAATAAAATTGTCCTATATCTCGAATACATATGTATCGCCTGATAAATCATAAATGTTCTTTTGTACAATTGCATTAAAATTTCTCACGCGTCATATTTCCCATATTTGTATACCCTCCACCATAGGATGGGGGGTATATTAACTTTGTTATTCCGTTTGTAACACATCGAAATATTGCTCTAAGACCCCATAAAGTATATATATTCTGGGTCGTGGTGAAATTCTGAGTCGATCTGAGCATGTCCGTCCGTCCGTCTGTTGAAATCACGCTAACTTCCGAACGAAACAAGCTATCGAAACTTGGCACAAGTAGTTGTTATTGATGTAGGTCGGATGGTATTGCAAATGGGCCATATCGGTCCACTTTTTCGTATAGCCCCCATATAAACGGACCCCCAAATTTGGCTTGCAGAGCCTATAAGAGAAGCATATTTCATCCGATCTGGCTGAATTTTGGTACATGGTGTTGGTATATGGTCCTTAACATTCTTGCAAAAATTGGTTCACATCGGTCCATAATTATATAGCCCCCATATAAACCGATCCCCAGATTTGGCTTGCGAAGCCTCAAAGAGAAGCAAATTTCATCCGATACGGCTGAAATTTGGTACATGGTATAAGTATATGGTCTCTAACAACCATGCAAAAATTGGTCCATATTGGTCCATAATTATATATAGCCCCCATATAAACCGATCCACAGATTTAAACTTCGGAGCCTCTTAGAGGAGCAAAATTCATCCGATCCGGTTGAAATTTGGTACGTGGTGTTAGTATATGGTCTCTAACAACCATGTATAAATTGGTTCATATTGGTCCATAATTATATATAGCCCCCATATAAACCGATCCCCCGATTGGCTTGTTGAGCCTCAAAGAGAAGCAAATTTCATCCGATCCGGCTGAATTTTGGCACATGGTGTTGGTATATGGTCCTTAACATCCTTGCAAAAATTGGTTCACATCGGTCCATAATTATATGTAGCCCCCACATAAACCGATCCCCAGATTTGAACTCCGGAGCCTCTTGGAGGAGCAAAATTCATCCGATCCGGTTCAAATTTGCAACGTGGTGTTAGTATATGGCCGCTAATAACCATGCCAAAAGTGGTCCATATCGCTCTATAGTTATATATAGCCGATCCCCAATCACACAAAAATTGGTCCATATCGGTTCATAATCATGGTTGCCATTCGAGTCAAAAATAATCTAGCAAAATTTTATTTCTATAGAAAATTTTGTCAAAATTTTATTATATTTCATGTTAGCCTGATAATGAAACAGGCAATTGACGTCCAAATGCATTATATCTAATTATACAATTATTTTTCGAGCTTTATGGACAGATATAGATTAAAGAACATGGTTAATAGAGCCATTGAAAAGGAAAAGATGATGTACAGTGGGAGAAAAGATGATTCAATTTATAAAGGGCCCAAAATTGAGTTATCTCTCCCAGCCAGATCTATACTAAAGGCTGTGGAAAGGTTCATTCGCCCGAACCGAAACATGTACAGTCCAGGCGTGTATAGATTTGTATCTGGCGTTTTCTTTTCAATGGCTCTATTAACCATGTTCCTTAATCTATATCTGTCCATAAAGCTCGAAAAATAATTGTATAATTAGATATAATGCATTTGGACGTCAATTGCCTGTTTCATTATCAGGCTAACATGAAATATAATAAGCAACTATGAGCCCGTCGTAAAACTAGGAAAAACACGACTAATGTACGCGTTAGAATTGTTGTTGTATCCTGGAAACCAGTTTCTGTTAATTGTCATATGTTGTAGTTGACTGTAGAAACAATAAGCATTGTTCGACTGTTCACCACTTAGGTGAATTCTAACAAATTAGCTTTCTAAAAATAAATTTCGTGTTGTTGCATTACTATGTAACAAAACGAAATAAAAATAAGATTAAGGGACTTGTAAGTTATATGAAAAGATGATGTACAGTGGGAGAAAAGATGATTCAATTTGTAAGAGGAAATTTCCCAAATGTTTTCTCCATAAGGAGTTAGCATAAAGGGCCCAAAATTGATTTATCTCTCCCAGCCAGATCTATACTAAAGGCTGTGGAAAGGTTCATTCGCCCGAACAGAAACATGTACAGTCCAGGCGTGTATAGATTGGTGTCTGGCGTTTTCTTTTCAATGGCTCTATTAACCATGTTCCTTAATCTATATCTGTCCATAAAGCTCGAAAAATAATTGTATAATTAGATAAAATTTTATTCCTATAGAAAATTTTGTCAATATTTTAATTCTATAGAGAATGTTGTCAAAATTTTAAATCTTTTGAAAATTTTGTCAAAATTTTATTTCTATAGAAAATTTTGTCAAAATGTTATTTGTATAGACAATTTTGTTAAAATCGTATTTCTATAGAAAATTTTGTCCAAATTTTACTTCTATAGAAAATGTTGTCAACATTTTATTTGTATAGAAAATTTTGTCAAACTTAATTATATACGTATTTACCCAAGTAATTCGATTGTGGATGACATTCTTCAGTAGAAGTTTCTACGCAATCCATGGTGGAGGGTACATAAGCTTCGGCCTGGCCGAACTTATAGCCGTATATACTTGTTTTTACTAACATTGTGTTTCATCCTAGGGCCTTAGCTGATTTAGATTTTAATTCTAGAGTTTTTGTAGAAGTACAAAAAATTGTCTCCATTAAAAGTATTTGTATCTGGAAATGAAAACCTTTATATAGCTCCCATCAAATTTGAAGTAATTGAGATGGTAACACAAATGTTTGTCTACATAGTGGTGAAGAAGGGTATAATATAGTCGGCTCCGCCCGAATTTAGACTTTACTTACTTGTTTTTTATTACACTTTTATTTTCTAATTATCTAATTTTTACAATTTGAAAAACTTTTTCGATTTACGGCCATTTTCATGTAGCTCCGTTAGGCTTTAACTGCCAGTTAACAGAAAGTAAATTGCAAATGTCTTCTCTCCGGTTAACTTTAACTGAAAAATTTTCAGCAGTTAAGTTTCTAACTGACGTATGGAATATATAGGCAAAATGACAGATATGTTCATAGTGCGGTTTAAAAGTTCGTTAGCTAACGAACCACTAACAGACCTTCATGAAAATGGGGGTTAGTTTCAAAGCATTCTAACTACTACTCGTGAGGTTATTTATCAGTACGAACGAAAGTTAAAATCTTACCATGGGCGAAGTTTTGATCAAATCGTTTTGTATTTAAATATTTTTTTTCATTTAAACTCAACAAAAATTTGCAAAATCTTTTTAAAAGGACTTCCATGGATAGAGTTCATAGTGTCATAAGTTCAAATTTCAATGACGTTAATTCTTGTTTTTTTACGTTTTTATTGATTTACTAATCATTTGTTGCGACATTTAATTGTCCAAAATTAAATTCCCGTGTAAAAATTGGGGGATCAGATTTGATATGGTTAGATCTGAGCCAAGATATGGTCAGATCTGAGCAGATCCGAAAAATGGTTATATATGGTCAGATCTAAATACTATGAAATTGGATCTGATCAGATCTCAAAAATGAGACACATCTAATCAGATCTAATTTGATATAATTGTATATTATTTGATACAATTGTATCTTTCGAGATCTTTCAACACATAAAAGCCCATAATTTGTATATAAAATGAGATCAATTGTTTTATTTAATAATACAGACAAAAAGTATGTGCATAATAAATATGTTTAATTTAAATTGATCCATCAAAGCTATTTAAGAGTATTGACAGTTGAGTTAGAGTGTCGTCCAAGGGTTTTTTCGTTTGTTTCTTCTGCTTTGGACTTAGACACGCGACTAAAGTATTACAGCGTTAAGGCAATCTGCAATGCAATTAAGTAAAAAAACAATTATTAAACAAATATAGGAATAAACAAACATGGGAATATATTGAACTATGTGAGCAAGTATTAGTATTGTTTTGGATCATTCTTCTTTAAGTTGCAATAAAAATTGCCATATAATTTTATGTTGCTTTTAATACTCACATTTAAAGTGTATTCGGGATTAGGTTAGGTATAGCGATAGGCTGTTATTTTAGGCTCATACATAGTATTCAGACCATCATGACATCACAGTGATCAACATCTCACTTATCACTGACTGCTGCTCGATTCAATAATTAGCTCAATAACACGGGACCTCCTTGCTATAATCGAGTCCTATCGGCATTTCACGTTGCGCTGAAACAACTTGAGAATCTTTGAAGCAGAAATGTCACCAACATTACTGCGAGGAGATAATCCACCGCCGAAATAATTTTTGGTGTTGGTCGGAACTGGGATTGAACCCGTGACCTTTTGAATGCAAGGCGGGCATGTTAACCAGTACACCACTGAGGTTTCCTTTTTTTCCAAATCTAGAAAATAGTAAAACAATATGAAAATGACTATTAAGGAAATAACAAATACAATCTACTTACCTACATAATTTCCGCAATAAAGGAAACGATATACACTTTATCAAAGGAACACATTTAAAACAATTATATTAAATTTCTTAATTTTCTCAGCTAGTCTGGCGTTAAATTTGTTTAGAAGTGATGCCCCTGACGGCGTTGACATTTGACATAATGACATTGAGGTTTACATGTGTATTTCAAAAATCTTTTTAACTTATTCATGATTTTTTTTATTATATTTTGCACCGTATTTAACCCCATATATAGTCAGATATGATGTTATATCTACCATATCTTATTAGATATAGTGCTATATATGGTCCTATATTATTAGATATGCCAGATATAATTAGATATTATACTATATATGATGAGATCTGCAATTATATCTAACCAGATCTAGCACCATATATAGCATATCTGTGCATATCTAATTATGTCTGAACCAATATCTGAACAGATCCAATTAGATCCAATTTGATATTATTAGATAGGATTGGATCCTCCAATTTTTACACGGGTTTTGACTTTGAAAGGTCAATTAACGTAGTGGAAAAAATTGATGGATGATTCCGAGATGCACTTAAAAAGACATGTTGTTCCACAAAACTTTCAATTTTGTTTGCTAGGATTGTAAAAATCTACATCTTGCTGTAGTAGAACAATAGCTTATCTTAAGTTTGTTTCTTTTTTAATTTTTAACTTTCTTTAAATCCTTAATTTTCTAGAATTTTTTGATTGCCCAAAGAAATTATTTCGTTACAAGTGCTTAGTAGCTAACTAAGTATTATCAAGATAGCCCAAGGCTTTTCTGCTTCTCGGAATGGCATTTGATGATGTCCCTGTATAGCCCATCCATACAACCGCTAGTGAGTTAAATGCATATCAGTGGATGAGTGATGGGTTTCATATGTAGGAGAGGCCAATAATGTTGCCATACTTTTTCTAGAGCATATAAGCTCTAGAAAAGCCAAAAATCTCAAATAAAAATCAAAATAAAATATAAGAATTTGGATACCACCACATACAAAGGAGGTAATATCAACTCGGATGGAAAACGGTCTATTTTTGTTTTATCTGACCATATAACTTATTTCCAGTCACGAACGATCCAATCTAACTAGACATTTTCTATTTAATAAAGAGGGAGAACATGCACTCGGTTTTATTCCCCACTGTATACACCCAGTACAGGGCTAGCGATAATGTCATTTTTGTATTAGATGACAGTCATTCCAATCAAATGAAGTGGCATCACTGGTCGACAGAAAATGTGGGGGCTTCAATGTCCTTCGGAGGGCTTTTTAATAATATATGCGACAGCCAGCGACATTTTTAATCTGTCTGCAGCATCCACATGGAAACACTCATAAACATGTGTATGAGTGCAGTTCCACTTGTCGTCGTCTTTGTTATTGCTCTTGTGTTTTGTTTGTAACCGCTACCGTTGTTGGTTCCGTTCTCCTTGTTGTTGTTGTTTAGACCACTTCTCGTCGTCAGGCTGGAGCAATAGGCCTAAGCCATATGGAGGAGGAGGAGGAGGAGAGATGAAGGTGATGATCTACTTGGTCAAACATCTACCTTAGTTCGTTTCGTTATGTTTGCACTTTCGTGCACTCATTCAAACATAAAAAAGCAACAACAACGGCAACAGTATGAAACATGTACCATATCGCGTTCATGTATCCAACGACCTCGTTGTCGTTCTTGCTGCCATCGCAGTCACCATTCGTATAATGTGCATGGTCGAATATTCTTTTTTCCACATCGGGTGTGGCACGTTACGTGTCCATAGTTGTTGAACGCCAGAAGGAAAAAAGGGATACACACATACTGTCACACCCAAATACACATCCACAAACACTTCCACAATCCAAGTTGTAAATGTACCATATATCATAAGTATTGTGTGGTGAGGCGGGGGAAATGGTTAAAACTAAATCGTGAGAGAATAGTAAGTCATAGCTTACATGCCCTCACTTAAATGCTTAAACAAAAAAAAAAAAAAAAAAAAAAAAACAGATGCATGATATTCCTCCTTCACATGTTTGGTTTTACAGGGCAAGTCACATACACACAAATCCAAAAATGCATTGAAATCAGAGTGGCCAGATACGTTTTTTATTCCATTACAGTCGACAGGTTTTGTATCTAAGGCCTAATTCAAACATTTTGTAATCAAATCATTACAAAAACAAATTTGTAGTTCTCGCAACTTCAACAATTTTCCTTATTATTATTTGGAATTTGTATCTCTACCATGAAAAATATTCTCCCTATACGAAAGATTATGAAACCTCGACTATGAAACCTACTACTAAAATTTTCTCTAAGATACACGCACAGAAAAAACATGATTGGACATGGTTGCCGCATCCATTTAATACTTATCTACAGCATGAAATTGTCGCGAAAACCATGTATTTTGTCTTTGTAAAAATAATTTTCGAGCAGAGAAAAATGTATGCTGGCAAATAAGCATTTAAATGGTTCTCAAATACCGCAAACATGTTCTATTATTTAAATGATAGAATTTGAGACCATTACATGGTCAGGAAAATCATTTACCTGACCATTAAATTTTTCGACTTTTTTTGTAGGGAAAAAAGAACTTTTATAGGTTAGGTATAGACATGTTTAGAACCATTACATGGCCATAAAGACCATGTACATTTTTTTGTGACCATTTAATTTTTTAACCTTTTTTGCAGCGAAAAGAATTTTATAAGAACATTGAGTTGGTACACACGATTTTCATTTTGCGCGTCAGTCGCGTGTTGATTGTTGCTTGGAATGAACGGAGTATTCCGTATACTGTGTTTTGTGTTAATTTATTTATTCAGAAGAGGCACATGGTTTTATGTGAACACAAAAAAGGAAAGTTTAATTGAAAACAAATTATCAGGTTTTATTCTGCATTGTGCTTATAGTATAATTTATATTTATTTGCACTTACATGATGCCTGCGTTTGTACATTTGATGGACACGACGTAAATATGGAATGATTACATATTGTTGAAATTGCACCAAAATAGAGTGTGTAAAATTATGTGATGTTTGCTTGCACGACATTATAAATACAAATAAACAATGAATTAGTTTATAAATAAATAAAATAAAAAATAAAGTGGTGTTCTTTTTCGACGACGAAAAAAGTTTTTTTCATAAAGATCAAAACATTTTAGATTGTGAACATGTTCTTTTAACTGGAAGAAAAACATTTTTGACAAATACCAAAACATTTTAGATCGTGACCATTGTCTTTTGATTCAAACTAAATTATTTTTATCAATATAACATTTTAAATGAGGGCAATTTTATTTTTCTTAGAACAATGTTCACTGAGCAAGCATGGTTGCAGATGAAAATGTTACATGGTCGCCGCAATAATAGCTCTTATCATATTATTTTGCTCTTAGAATTTGATTGTGACAATCATGTTTCTTCTCTGTGTATAGAGTTATTTTCATAAAACGAGAAATCTCTAACCTTGTTATCGTTAGATTTACGATACATCTCGAAATTTGCGTTCCTCCGTAAAGTATGTCTTTGAGGTTAGGCAAATTTATTAGTTACACAAAAAATAATCTTTTAACGAACTGAAATGTTGCGACTTTGAGAATTAAAGATCAAAAAGATTAATTTTGGGGATGTCGCATCTGTGATTTAGAGGTCTTTTGGAATTAAGAAAGGAAAAAAGAAATTCAATAAATTAAATCTTATTATTATAGAGCCTAGATTTAAAGCCGTCTTTTTCTTAAAAATGTCTTTATTTGAAAGAGACTGCCTCTTTGGCTTGGAATTAATACAATTTTCTTAAGTCAAAATCAAACGTTCAAAATATATGTAATTATTGTATTGCCATAGAATAATATAAATAATTATATATAAAACTAAATTTTAATAAACAAAACTACAATTTAAAGGTGAGTACTATGTTCGGGTTTTTCACCAAACACTAAATTAAAAGTACAAATATATTTATAAAGACGACTATATTTTGATCAAATCTGGCCAAATAATGGATGGAAAAGATCCAAGGAATTGATTGCTATTCATTTTATATTTCTAAATGAATTAATTAAAAAAGTAACCGTGAAAACTGAACATAGTATTCAGCTTAAGACACACTGATACATTTCTTACCTTTCTACCTCCTTTTAAAAGCCGGTTACGAACGGCGTTCCACGTTGGGGTGAAATAATATAGAGAAGCTTTGAAATACTCAGGAATGTCACAAGCATTACTGAAAAACTTTTAGGGCTTTGGTCCAAACTGGGATTGAACCCATGATCCTTTGTATGTAAGGCGGGCATGCTAACCATTGCGCCACGGTGAAACAGCATGCCGCGTTCCAAAGATTTTGTCTTTAAACTAATGATTTTGGTATTTATTCCGAGCCGAAAAAGCGGGGAATTGGAATAAGGATACTTTTAAGCCAACTGCACTCAAATCGATGATTTGACAGTGGCAAAGGAAAAGAGATATGTTTGTAAAAATTTATTTCTGCAAAGGCCAGCTATTATAAATATTTTTTCGGAAGGTTCAAGTGTGGTTCACTTTGGATTTAGTGAACTGCCTGAATTTATTCTTATAATTGATTGATAGTTTTGCTGATGAGGAATGTGGTAATTTCGAAACGTGCTGATGTGGAATGTGGTAATATCGAAACGTGCGTCCATCCAACCATATTGCAGTGTATAGGGCTTTGCCCAAATAAATTTGACAAACATTCTATTCCTCTGTTGGTTAAGCTACACTTGTAGTTTAGTCAATGCATGGTTTTAAGCTGAAATCAAAAACAAGAAAACACAATTCTTTTGGACAAGGAAAAAACCAGAGAAATGCGACTTCCCTGCTAAGCAATACTTGCATTTGTATTTTGGGGACGTCTTTCACATCAAGGCAATATTTTTTCAGTGCGTAGTTAGAATTTGCCTTAAGGCCAATTGTCCTTACCCCCACGTATAAGTTTTATATAACTCCTGAGTCATTATATCTGGCAACACTGTTTTGGAATACCACTACATATATAATAGAGGAATGAATGAATGTAGCAATTCCTTGTTATCTTTTATTGTGAGATGATTAAAAAAACAACGTGTCAATTCCGAAGGTGCAGCAATGTGTGTATGTGTATGGCGTGTAACAGGACCATCAATATTTTTGATTGTTGCTTGGATGAAACATTTTCGTTTTATTCACATAAGTGGGCTCTCCTTTTTGCATTGTCATCATCCACGGCCAACACCAACATCATACGAATTGATCAAAGGTCAAGTTTGTATGGGATGGATATCCTTTGTGTGTTCAAGTACACACAGTACGGCGACCGTGTTAAAGGGCCGAGGTAAGAGAAAAGAAGACCAGGGCCATTCCGTTCGGGTTTTCATCTCGATAAGTGAGTGGTGCATGAATGGGTTCCCCCTTTTAATGACTGCACGTTTAAACGCACCAAGGTTATGTTTCCGTTTCCTTGAAATGCTTGGCCTTCCCCGAGCTATGATTTTCCCTGTAATTATGTGAAAAGGACAAAAGACAGTCAAAAAACATTGCTTTTGTTCTAAACGTTCATACCAAGCATATATTCAGTTTTTCAGTATTTTTCTTGTCCACTATAAGGGGAATTTTTTATGTGCGTTATATTCGATTAGAGTCAATTACATAAAAATTTGATATATTTTTTCTATCATTAGAATATGTCCAGTTTTTTCACGAACAACAGGACGATTTTCACTCGAAGTTTGTGTTGTAAGGATTCACCAAGAAATTTCGTTGTTTCCTCGAAACAAAATAAGGTATCTAGTAGAGGTCTGCATCGAATAACTTTTCACTACATGTATGCAATTCGCTGTCGAATATAGTACATACACTGTCTTTCTCTCAGAGCGCAAGTAGTGAAGTGAAGAGAACACTTGCTTGTCAAATACCACCAAGTACTTATCCGAAACAATATGTGTTCCGAAAAAAAAGGAACAATAAAAATGTAAGTACTTGAGAAAAAGTACAACATGGATTCTCTTCACATCACGTGGTACCACAAGTATTTCTCAGTTATGTGCGAAGCAAAACTTTCCATTATTATTAATCATAGATATGTATGTATGTCACATATTTCATATATTTATGTATGTCACACACTTACCTTAACGTTTGCCGTTCTTTATATCAATTCGAAAACATATATTATGGAGAGTAACTGTTTTCTTGTATTTCTGAAACTGCACGTGGTACATGGAGTACTCTATGAAGTTTTGTTCTCGCAACATACTCGACGTGATCACTCCGAGTACACTTCAATAAGAGAGAAAGAGGAATATGTGTTTGTTGGTAGTGAAGACATCAGAGTAGCAACAAGAAGTTACTCGTGGCTTTTGGTGTTTATTAAAATGTGTACCAATTGTTTTGCGACTCTCTCAAATAGATGTACTCATTTAGCAAGTACACGTGTACTCTGCATTTACAAATGGAATTGTGCAGACCTCTAGTATCTACAATGGAATTATTTAGTTTCTGTTGTTTTTGTTTATGATTGAGTTGGATACAAAGTTGGACTGCATTTAGTGGTTGCAATTTTTTTTAATTAATTAAGCAACTTTTAAAGGGTTCATGAAATCGACATGAATTTTTTTGTGAAAGCTGGGGGTTTTTCTACAACACCACAAAAAAAATCGTAGTTAAACTAACGCTAAATTTAACTTATTTTTATTGCAGAAAAACATATTTTTTCTAGATAAATGTCATTATTATTTTCGAAATTTTCCACAGCCCCATGAAATTTTCCATTTTTAAGTATGTCTCACACATTTTATGAACTTGGGTATAGTAAACATAAGTTCAATATGAACTAAAGCAACAGAAGATTTTAGTACAATTCTCAAAAATGGTAAAAATAAGTAACTGCAGTACGGCTAACACGGTCATGATTTGGCGCCAATGATTTTGTTATTTTATTCATTTTATTTTAACAGGTTGGCTGATAGTACCAACCTTCAAATGATTCGTGTCAAAATTTGACGTCTGTAAGTCAATTAGTTTGTGAGATAGAGCGTATTTTGTGAAGCAACTTTTGTTATTGTGAAAAAAATGGAAAAAATTGCTTACCCACCCACCGTATTCTCCAGATCTGGCTCCCAGCGACTTTTTCTTGTTCTCGGACCTCAAAAGGATGCTCGCAGGGAAAAAATTGGCTGCAATGAAGAGGTGATCGCCGAAACTGAGGCCTATTTTGAGGCAAAGTCGATGGAGTACTACCAAAATGGTTTCAAAAAATTGGAAGGTCGTTATAATCGTTGTATCGCTCTTGAAAGGAACTGTGTTGAATAATAAAAACGAATTTTGACAAAAAAATGTGTTTTTCTTTGTTAGACCGGGGACTTATCAGCCAACCTGTTACTATGAGAGGGTGTAGTTTCGTGAGTAGTAGTGGAAAAGTTAACCAGGACATTATATTTTCCTGGTTTTAATAACGCTTTGTGGAAATCATAGTTCATTCTTGCAAATCTCAATTCTTGTGGAAATCTCAATTTTTGCACGACGTAGTTGATGTTTGCAAGTACCTAGCGCGCCAATGGGCCTATAGACGTCGAAAGTCAGTCACCTTGGATGTATGATATTTTGTTTTAGCTGGCCAATCTACAATTATGAACTGATTTATAAGATCTTTTCTTTGCTACATAGAGCTTGTACCTCTATTAGTTATGGAGATATGCACCTTAAAACATTGTTTTGGTAAAATTTGAATCCTTTATATTTATATTTTCATTTCTTTACTGCATTTATGTGCCAATATGCTTGTGAAAAAAGTTGTAGATTTAAAATTTCAGAAAAAGACAGAATTTTGGATAAAATTTCATTCGTAACTTTTTTCTAACAACTTTTTTTTTGCTTGTATCTTATACTCAATGGGAGGTGGATTTTAAGCTTCATATTGTCCATTCTGTCTAACATATTTCCTCACTTCAAAATTTTGCACTAAACATCGCAGACCGTGGTGAAAAAGTACATTTCCGAAAATCTACCTAACACCAAACCAAATGTAGGCACCATGCCAATTATCCGGGTATAAGGACAGAAAATCTAAAAATTTTATTTTGTTATTGACATGCTCAAAACTGAACAAAAAGGAATGTAAATACCCTATGTGAAATGGATCAACCACGGGACCGGTACAGGACTAGTCCCTAGTGTGTATGGATCAGTCCTAGTTCTGATCAAGACGTGTGAAAGGGACCGGTCACTTTAACATGGGTTTGTAATTGACGGGGTAAATTTACACTTTAGGACACGTCTTGTACTCGTTCCTAAGGATACGTCCTGGGAAATTTTTTGTAGTAGCACTCCATAGACAGGTCATTATGAACCAGTCTCTGAAAAACTCTTAGGAATCTGTTTAATTTTGGTTATCCGAATTGCATCAGAAATGAACAATTTTGAAATATGTTGAACAATAGGTTATTCTGGTAATTCTACTTCACTAAATGTGTAGATTTTTACATCAAGCAAGTATGGAAATCATTAAATTATGACTAGTTAAAAACTGCGACAAAGTGAATCATCGGTACCAGTCCTGTGATAGGTCCGTCAGTGGAAATTTGCACCAATTTCCCGTAGGGTTTATAAATGGTTATCCAAATGTTATGAAAAATTCTGTATTTCAATTAAAAACAAATATCAATATCAAAAATAAAAATTCATATTATAAATTTATGTCCCATTTAGTTAAAAAAATATATTTGTGAAAATTCGGTTTATAAAGTAGAAAAAAAAAATAAATTCAGTAAATATATACATTATTCGCCAAAAGGCACCAAATTTTCTAAACCTTCTACAATTGCATTGTACAAATTGTTTGAATTAAACTTATACCCTGTTCCTGTATGTCGAGCAAAAGCCTTCTTTCTTATTTCAAACGACAGCCTTTTTTTCGTATTTCAAACTAAAGAAATTTGATTTTGATATGTGTCAAGAAAAAAGGTAAAAACATTGTTAACATTTGAATGAATTCTCAGGCCAAAAATTTGAAAATACTCATTTTTGATAACATTGTGACGCAGAATTCAACTTTCGAAAGTACTCGATGAGAGAAGAAAAGAAATTTCTGGATTTTGCTAGATAGGTTGCCGTTCGTTTTTTTATGAGCCTCTAAAGTTTTGTTGCCAGATTCGATTTTGAGCACTTTTTTTTTGCAATTTTTGTTTGGCTCGAAAAATGCTGTGAATTTGTTCTTGATATATAACAGAGTTGTAGCTTTTCACTCGGCCAACAAAAATGCTGAATATATTAGTTTGGAAAATGTTAATCTTTATGCTAAAAATCGCAAAAATATCGAAAACCACTTTTATCACTGATTTTTTTCCGTTTTTCGACTACAGCTCTTGAACTATTGAAATTTTTACCAAACAGTCGAGGGAAGAAATGTAGCCCATGAAATTATGAACAACTTTGCTTGGTTTCAGTTTTTGAAGTTAAAAAACATAACGATTTCTTAATTTGCCCTTTCAACAGAAGTATTAGAAAAGGGTTATAGTTATTTATTAACATAGGTTGACCTCCCGCATTGTTTTGTCCAAATACATTGCAAAATTGTTCCAAATTTGATTGGGAATTGTTCCACTTTATAAGGTGTAAGATAACCTAAAAATTTGGAAAGAACCAGAAGCACCCAGGAAACAATATACTGGTCGCATTTTGGACTCATAAGTTTCTAGGGTCTTACGAGTAAATATCCAATTGCTCACAATCGTGTGGATTGCCTAAAATTACACCGGAATTAGGAACAAATTTTTTAATATTTTTCGCTTGAAAAACCTGCTTTAAATCACGAATATGGTAGGGATCTATAGTACAAACTAATAATCGATTTTTCGACATTTCGATTATTGACTTTTAATCAAAAATCGATTTTCGATTATTTTTACCAATGAAAATTCGAGTATTCGATTTTTCATAATCGATTTTCATAGAAATAATGATTCTAAAAAATATTCGATTTTATGAAATCTATTTGTCTTTTTGTGAGTATTATTAACAATATTTGGTAAGAAAAGCAAAAAATTAGTGTTCCAGTCAAACATGTTAATTTTTAAATTTGTTTAAAAATTAAAATGTTCAATATAAAATGTTTAACATGTGCCAATCATTAATTTTTATTTCCCCAAATAATTACACTATAAATTCAAGGAAATTGAAAACACAAAGACTCATTTCCACCAATTTGATATTTTATTTAATAAAATCAGAATTTTTATTTTTCTAGTTCAAAATTTAAACTAAATTTTTGGTGGTCAAAATTAAAAATTAGTTGAAAATCTAAAATCGATTTTGCGATTATTTTTAGCTTAATAATCGATTTCGACTTTTTTAGATTTTCATGCCAAAATTCGAATAATCGATTAATCGATTTTCGATTTATAGATCCCTAGAATATGGAAATATTTGTGCTGCAAGTAATATATATGTTATATATAATATTATAGTGAGTGAATTTTCAATAAATTAAATTAAATAAATTAAATTAAATTAATTTTTGAATTTTCACTTGTTTAATTTTTAATTTGTCGTATGTGTATCAGTTTAATCGAAGTACTGGAATATTTCTATTTATCCTTTATATTGAACATTTCATAGTGTACATATTTCCACAACAATAGAGATTCAAATTTAATTATTTATCACTTAAATCGAGCTATTGTACTCATGGTATACCATTGATATTGTGGAAATGGCGGCAGTGCTGGTGCTAGATTTGGTAATCGAAAATTTGTCTACTCTTTGATGGCCTAATGGATGTTAGTCTCTTTATTAGTGTACGCTAGAATACAGACACAATACTCGTATCTATAGAGTGATTTCAGGTGAACGCGTCTAATCGAATTTCTTATTAAATTATTAATAAATAAAACAACAAAAACAACAATAGGTATTTCACAAATTGATTGATTAATGGCTAAAAGGGTCTTCTCCTCCCCCCCAATATCTGACAGAGTATTTGATTGAGGTAGATATAACATATAAAGAAGTTTGAGTAAAAGACTGAAAGTGAAAGAGACAGCGTTAGATAGTCAATGATAGAAGCCTCAGGTTTCTTGAATAGGAATATTTATATACACAGAATCTGTGTAGTAAAAGATGATACTCGTTTGGAATAGAAAACATCTCAGTAATACAATAACGCCTTAAGTAAAATTATTAATATGAACAACAAGCATTAATGAAAGGGCGGGAATGGCTATCGCCCATATTCTGCTTTGCAATATTTTCATCCCTCCATATAATTCAAACTACAAAGGGTTATAGTTCGAAGTTCAGTGAATTAAGCTAATGAGAAAATTCTTGGGAATTTGTACTATTTGTACTGTTATGGGCGGTATAGAAGCCATCATACCTTCCCCTATGGTATGAGTTTATAGTAAATTGATATTACCTTTGTTGGTAATATCAATTTACTATAAACTCAGACTGTTTTTCATATGTTTGGGTGTAAAAATTATATGTTTCGAACTGAAATATTTTAACACAATATTTTTAAGTACAAGCAAGCTTAGATGCAAACATATTTGTTTAGAAAGAGAGACCTAGAGAGTATGCTGCAAGTAAAATAATGGAAATTGGCGCCTTAAAAATATATCCACACAAAGAAAATTTCATTAAAATTTTTTACTACCAGTGTATGCCCTAAGGTAAAACACAAGTAAGGAAAGTCTAAAGTCGGTCGGGGCCGACTATATTATACCCTGCACCACTTTGTAGATCTAAATTGTCGATACCATATCACATCCGTCATATGTGTTAGATTTAGTTAATTTAGTCTTGTTAGATTTAGTCAATTCGATACTTACTACTTCGACGTTTCCTATTCTATGGAAGAAAGCGCGGGTTGTTCCGATTCCTAAGTCGGCCAGAGTTAGGGGTCCGGAAGATTTGAGGCCCATATCAATACTCCCGGCAGTTTCGAAGATAGTGGAGCTCTTAATAAAGGACCGAGTATTGTCGCAAACTAGAAACGCAATCTTCAATTCACAATATGCTCTTCGTGCTGGACACAATGCTACATCTCTTCTTGTGCACTTGACGGACACTGCTAGAAGGTGTGAGAATGAAAAAAGGTTGTCTATTCTTGTGTCCCTGGACTTAACCAAAGCTTTTAATTCTATTTGTTATATTACGATGATAAGCTCAGGAATAACTTTAATTTTTCTAATTCGGCGTGTAGGTTGATATGGTCCTTTTTGACTGGTAGGTCGTAATTTGTAGAGATGAACTGTGCTGTGTCTAGCAATCTGGGATTATCATCGGGTGTACCCCAAGGCACTGTCCTGGGACCCCTTTTATTCATTTTGTATATAAATGACCTCCCTGATTGTGTGGATAGCAGATTCTGTACCCTGTTTTTGTTTGCGGACGGCATATTTTTACATTTTAGTTCTGCACGGAATTGCCCTGATTTATTGCGTGATAATATACAATCTTGCCTCGATCGGATTTTTCAATGGTCGGCAGTGAATGCGTTGGCCATTAATCCGGTCAAATCTAAAGCTATCGCATTTTGCTCCTCGAGTCGTTATTTCAATTATGGATTATTTATTGATGGGACTGCTATCGAATTTGTTAGTCAATTTAATTGTCTTGGAGTTATTCTAGATGAGCAGCTATAGCGTATACGCTTTTTGTTCCACATAGAATCTGTCCAGCGTAAGGTCTTGTGTGTTCTACGAAGGATTTATTCTACTAACATTTATTTGCCACTTGGTACTAAGTATCGTATAGTTCATGCCGCAGGTACTATATGGACTCGAGGTCTATTCGGGCACTACATCTAACAATATTGACTTACTTGGACGTATTGTTAATTCTGTGGCGAGATTTGTCTTTGGCGTTAGGAGAAGGGAACATATATCGGGTTATGTTAGAGAATTGTTAGGATCTTCTTTCAGGGATTTCGTTAAGATTCGCGCAGTATATCTTTTCTATAGGACGCTTAAGTGCGGAGTAGTTTTACCACTATGTAATGCATTTTCTTTTATTCGGTCTGCAAGGGTTAATCATATTGATATTCCTCTGAGTACGTGTAGTACCTTCGATAGATCTTTTCTGATTCGTGTGGCACGTTGTTGGAATTATTTGTCCATTGAATTACAGACTTTTTCACACTCTAATAATGCTTTTAGGCGTAAGCTTTTGCAACATTTTTCGGGTGATACTGAATGATTCTCTATTTTTGTGTTGCTTTAACATGGAGAATTGGGCATATTTTAGTGTTCATTTTTTAAATGTATTTATAAATGGGGGGGGGGGGGAGCCAAATATATTTTGGTTAAGTATTTTTTTTTTTTTGTAATTTAGGTAATCTAGATTTTAAGTTTTTGAATTTAATTATTTTCTATAATTCAGGTATTTTGTTTTGCTATGTAATACGTTTTTTTGGCCCTAGGACTTTTGTATTACTTCGTGGATTAATATATAAATAAATAAATAAAAATGTGTTGGGGGCTATATATAAAGGTTTGTCCCAAATACATACATTTAAATATCACTCGATCTGGACAGAATTTAATAGACTTCTACAAAATCTATAGACTCAAAATTTAAGTCGGCTAATACACTAGGGTGGAGCACAATGTTAGTAAAAAAAAATATGAGAAACATTTAAATCTGAAGCAATTTTACGGAAGTTTCCTTTAAAAAGTTTATTTATGATTTATCGCCCGATATATATGTATTAAAAGTTTAGGAAAATTAGAGTCATTTTTACAACTTTTCGACTAAGCAGTGGCGATTTTACAAGGAAAATTTTGGTATTTTGACCATTTTTGTCGAAATCAGAAAAACATATATGGGAGCTATATCTAGGGATGCCAGATTTTAAAGAGGAAAAAAGAGCTTATAAAAAGAGCACATACGAAAGGAATAGAGTACACTTTTTCAAATAAAAGAAAATCATTTAATTTAATTGAAATATAATTCATTTAAACAAAGCAAAAAGGTACATACCATAAACATAAAATAAGTCACTTTCAACTCATGCTAATTTTCTTACTTGTAAGTCATTTTTTGTTGTTTTTGTGAAAAACGTTATTGAAGAAGTTTGATTACATTTAGAACAGAGAACAAAGTGAAGAAGCAACATCGGCATGCTCTTCTACGACTCTGATATATAAAGTAACACACTATTTAATTAGAAAATAACGGCTAGGAAAATCTCTTAGTCCCTGCCAACATTTTTTGAATTTGGGGGCGCTTCTGAGAATCCCCACTACGTCGAAAACAATCATATACGACATCAAAAACTCGTCGGAAAAGCGCCGTCACTATTGAGAAGTTGTACCACGCCAAGTTACTACGAAAAAGTTTCTCATCAGTGCAATTATTAGGTGCCTATTTAGATCAATTTCGAAGGACGCCAATAAGAACCCCTGCAAACTATCAGAAAAAGTGAATTTTAAGGTAATTGTAGAAGAATCATTGTGGTCAAGTAAAACACGATTGTGTAGATGTTTATTGATTTGATTAAACATTTATAATTTCTTATAAATATAACATTTTTCGGTTTATCTCATCACATTTAACATAATTTTTTGCATTAATAAAAGAATGATGTTGAGTTTTAAGTAGCAAGTTACATATTACAGCGTCTATCAGCCAGTTTGTTTATTTTCGATGGAGACAGCGTGCCTGGAAAAATAGTTGAAAAACGATCACTTTATTCTATTTGGAAATTCGAAAATTGTTCACCATATACCTTTCACAATTTTAAGCGTAATATCTATGTTTTCAGAACTTTATTTTCGTTTTTATTTAAATAAAATATAACAAGCTGGTTGCGCTTGGCGTTTCAACAAAAATAAAATGGCTCTTCTAACAGTAGTGATGGCAAAATACTTTCATGTACATTTTGTACTTTTTGATATGCTTCCCCCATCACAGTTCGCGATGGTTGTGGTGACATTTACGAGTCTGTGGTAGCGATGAGGATGAAATGGAACTTTGAAATGCTGGCAGGGGTGCGACATTTACATATTTTCAGTTTACTTTTACCATTTGATTAATATTTGTTGTGATGCAGAAAAAAGAGCACTTTCGCGTGCTCTTTTGGCCTATCTTGTTTTAAGAGCACATTTTGTAAAAAAGAGCACATGTGCTCTTTAAAAGAGCACGTCTGACATCCCTAGCTATATCTAAATCTGAACCGATTTCAACCAAATTTGGCACGCATAGCTACAATGCAAATTCTACTCCCTGTGCAAAATTTCAACTAAATCGGAGTTTAAAATTGGCCTCTGTGGTCATATGAGTGTAAATCGGGCGAAAGCTATATATGGGAGCTATATCTAAATCTGAACCGATTTCAACCAAATTTGGCACGCATAGCCACAAAGCTAATTCTATTCCCTGTGCAAAATGTCAACTAAATTGGAGCTAAAAGTTGGCCTCTGTGGTCGTATGAGTGTAAATCTTTTGCTTTCCAATTTAGTGGAAATGTTTATGGGTTTTGGCGCGACAAAAATTTTCTTCCTCTTTTTAACATTTGACCACGTAGGGAGAGGCCCTGGCTGAGTTGAAAAACTAATTTAAGTTGCCGGATTCAATTAAAATATTCAGAGATGGTAGTGCGCAGGGCTGTGGAGTCGAGTTAATTTTGCCCGACTACGGCTCCGACTCCAGCATTTCTTATAAGCTTCGACTCCGACTCCGGAGTCGACTCCAGGTGGTGTACCTAAATCACATTTTAACAGTATTCCAATTGTATTTTTAAGGTTTCACCGATATTAGTATTCTATTTGTCCAAAAGTACTCTAATTTTAAATTTCGAAACGACTCGACGACAAACCTTAGCATTTTAGGGATGTAAAAGCTCTACATTTTAAATACGACACAAGACTATATAGAGACCACATCAAAATATGTGTAGATAATTACCATCTCCAGAATATGTATTTATAAAAACACAAAATTTCAAAAAATAATTACACGCAGAGAAGGAATATGATCATCTCAAACATGTTTCAAGAGCAAAATGTTATTTTTGTATGGTGACCATGTAACATGTTTGTCACTAAAATGTTATTTTCACGTCAAAATAAATGGCTGCGAAAACCATGTTACATGGTCACCACCCAAAAATAACATTTTGCTCTTAGAACATCTTTGAGGTGATCATATTCCTTCTCTGGGTGTAGGCTTCCAGAAGTTTAAGGAGTAAAATCCTGGTATTGGTTTATATATGCATTTTATAAAAAATAAATCTATATAAAAAAGAAAAATACACAAAAAACAAAATGCCGGGCTAATCAGATAGAAAGTTTAGATGCTAAACAATGTAATGTGTCTGATATATAAAACAAACATAAACTGCCAAAAATTAGGACGGACGGAATTTTAAATAACCACTATCATACAACAGATGACAAGAATAGCTGGACAGTTACGAATATTGTTTCTATAAAAGTAAAATGGTGAAACATCGATTTATAAATGGTCTATCAGTTATGGACATTAGGGGCCATTAATTTAATGGAAAGAATTACGAGTGGCTTTGATGAAACAAACTTTCTCCCAAAAGACCGGCTCAGATGGCACGTTGGCAGAGGTTATTACAGCTTCCAAGGACGTCGGCTGTATATGGAGATTTCTCAAGTAATTATGTAGGGCTACCTCAAAATCTGGGCTGACGGGAAATTTCCGCATTTATTTATGGATCTCAAATAACTCTAAATTCAAAATTTCTGACAGATCTTATGAAAATTTTAGACTGGAAAAAAATTCTTAAAACAAATCGGAAGTTGGGTTTATTTGTAGGTGCCATATCACAAAATTTTCCGGTATAACCCATCTTCAAACTCGACATGCTTGCCAAAAATTCAAAACGTTAGGTTCTATTGCTGTACGAGTATTGCCTTAAAATTGTACCGTTATCAAGAGTGTATATAGGGCCAAAAATCGATATTTTAATGTGTTAAAAATGAACAATAGAATTCAGCCCATATTCTAGTAAAACCTTATTTTTTATATCACCGTGAAATTTCACCCATATAAATACACATTCAATGGCCTGAAACCCAGTACTTCGTTTTTCGATTAAAAGCCCTAATGGAATCTAAATTGTCGAAATATTTCCTTAATTACAAAGATATGAAGTGTTTTTCAAATCTTGTTTCGCCGGAGTCGGAGTCGAGTAAAATTTCTACGACTCCGGCTCCGACTCCAGCAAAATCATCTGACTATGACTCCAAGACTTCGACTCCGGTTCCGACTCCACAGCCCTGGTAGTGCGGCGAAAATTCAGTATTTATATTTTTTTAAATTACTTACATAAATGAAAATTAAAAAATTAAGAAAACTTTTGTTTTACGAAGTATATTTAACGTATCTTAGTAATGATATAGTGGATTAGTTATTAGCCTATAATTACTGATTTTTAATGATATTATGGAAAGGTAAAAATGTTGGCCAAAATAGTTGTACCCTTTATTGAACAATCTACTCATTTCAGTTATTAGACTCTGTTGGTTAAGCGTTATTTTATTCGCTGAAAACGAACTGATGTCGAATTTTATGAAATCTATACGAATTGCCACATTTTTCCAAATCCTATTCATTTGTAATCTATTGGTGAAATTTATCTACTCATTGGTAAGAGGAAACCTCAAATTATAATTCCTTTATTGTCCCACAAGTATTCCTACTTTAAATCGTTTACATAAACATAGATAATGACTTAGCGATTAGTGTGTATGGGAGAATACATTTACAACCAAATGTCGTTTGAATGTAAATAAACTTTTAAACGATTCACCGCTTGGTCTTATCAAACCAACCTCAAAACAGAAGAATTTCAAATAAACTGGAAATGAAATCTGTGTGAGATAATCGTGAATTTCCTGCGGAAATTTGAAACTATACCACAAAATGCCACAAAACAAAGAATTGATGAAGAAATGTCAATCAAAAATCCTAAACTTCTTCACAAGACAGTCGTCGGTAGATGGGAAACATGGACAAGGGCATGCATCCGTCAGAGATGCTTGAAGTTTCTTCACTGATAAACGTCTAATATTAAAGCAACCGCAACAGAAGAAGATGTGACACCAGCCAGTTTTATGGCATGTCCGTGAATGGCGATGATGACGATGGGACATACCCACCATGGAGTGGTATGACTTTCGAGCTTTCTTCGAGTGGCAAAACGCGACAAGCGACAACATCATACACAAGCAAGCAATCATACATGAACACAAACACACACACAATCTCACACTCAGCATGAATATCTTTGGAAATATTTACATACCAACATACACGCAGGCTGGCATGCATACATTTGTACAAGTGGCACTGAATTCGAATGTATAAACATATTTCCGTTTCCTTTGAGAAAAGCCAACATGAAACACGTACACACACATGTGAACGCGCTCTCTCACTCTCTTTGCCTATGGTGTATATGTATATATTTGCTATACACCCACGTACGTACGGCATGAAATATTTACCATAAGATACCGTTACATTCGCAATTTCCACTGCATAAAAACTAACAAGGCATTTTATTTATCTTGTGAAAATAGGATTGAGAGGGATGGGTAAACGTGAACGTATCATGGAGTACATACGTAATGAATGAACGTTGGAGTCTTTTAGTAAAGGTGGAAGTAATAATCGGACATGGCAAAGAGGGCAACAGGAGATATAGTACATGATAAGACTTCGTGTAATTCACATCCGAGTTGTTGTAATAACTGTTTGTGAAATGTGATATACAAAGTGGCTGATATGTATTGCAACCAACTTCGGGGTGCTCCCATTTCTAAGCCACTCGTCTAACGTCTATTTTTGTGTGGGGGAGAAAAAGAGCATTTTTGCAGCAGAAAATCAAATTATTTATTTTATTTATAATTATATTTATTTTAATTATTTATGATTTTTGGAATGTTAGAGAACAACAGGATTTTATATCTTATAATTGACAGTACTAGCTTAATTTTGATAAATCAATTCAATGTGAATATCAGAAAGGAATATTAGAATAATATTTAAAAAATAAAATTTGGATAATTAATTCATTAATTAATTTAAAAAAAAAAATAATAAGAAAAAAGAAAAAAAATTTAATTTCGTTTTTAATTATTTTAGCATTGCTAATAGCTTGTATCCGAAATGGCAAGTTTCAAAGGCGATAAGCGTGTTTCTTTCAGAAACAAGGTATTTAATCCTAGGGTGAATTATTTTTAGGCCTCTGTTCGATCTTGCAAATTGGACGGTTGTTTCGTGTAAATGTGGAGTTGTATGAGACATTTCGCTTTCACAAAATTTTCAAACGTTATATTAAAAATTTTTTATGACGATTCTGAGATCCTATCTCGCCGAACCTTGCTATTATTTTTATACCCTGCGCCACACTGTGGAACAGGGTATTATAAGTTAGTGCATATGTTTATATGCTATTTTCGATCTTGAGGTATCGGGAAAATCGCAATTGGAAAAAATGACATATCCGTATAAGAGAGTTGGTATTGAATAAGCCTTAGAAATCATCATTCGTGTGTTAAGCAGTGTACTTGTACGTATCACCCCTAAGTTCCGAAGCATTCCATTTAGTCTTCCCACAGCGCAACATATGTGATTTGACCAGGTTAGATTTGATGTTTGATGTTTTGTAGCCAATCTTCTGTAATCTATAATCTTTGATGGATTGCATACAAAGTTCGATACCAAGATCGAAATAATTGGGTTATGTTACAAGTTACCGATGGGAACAAATCCTAAAACGTCTTCTCTCCTCTAAATTGTAAGCTCATATGGAGTCCATGTTAGATAAAAAAATGACAGATTGAATACGTATCTATGTAAGCAATTTTAGTTACAGAGGAGTATGTACATATGTACTGCTGAACCGATATCGACCAATTTTCCATAGTAGTTAGAGGGAATATACTAACATTTAGCAAAAAATTTCAAATCTACACTGACAAAAATATTGTCGTGAGAACAAAGATTTCACTTCCTTAAAATACGAATGCAAATTTTGCTTAGCGTAGAAGAAGCATTTCTCTAATATAAAGTTTTTTTTGTTGTCCAAAAGTCGATAAACTTTTCAATGAAGTCGTGTTGTCCTTATAGTTAAGTGACTTGACTTAAAAATGGGTATCATAACATGAAAGAAAAATTTTTTTGGCTAAGGTCAACTTGACTTTAAAAATTCAGAAAAATTCTTTAAAATTAATGAAATTGTCTTTAAATTTGTTGTCTTTATGCATCTTGACTACAAAGCAAAGAATCGTTCAAATATAGGACATGTTTTTCAACACTTTATTTTAAAGACATTTTTACTTGAAACACAGCATAATTTCTACTGGAAGTCGTGTCTGAATTTGGAAAATAAAGTTGTCGTTAATTTGTTTTTAAAGGACTTTGATAGCATATGTAGAAAAAAATCAGAAAAAGCGGAAAAGGCGAAAAATTAAAATTTGCTTCCTAGATTCAAGCACACAAATCCCAAATTTAAAAGAGAATTGTGTCTTAAAAATATCCTTACTTCAATTCTCCGCTTCTTTGGCTCGGAATCAATACCAAAATTGTTAAAGTAAAGACAAAATCTTTGGAACCGGGCATGCTGTTTTTTCAGTGTACGGATCGGATAAAATATACTCCTCCATGAGTCTCATGATATCACATCTGGTGATAGGTTTATAAAAGCGCGGATATAATCATAATTTTTGGAATGGTTACTAGAAAGAAGAAATTTGTTCCTCCGTGAGGTTTAAAATTCCAATCTTGGTACCAATTATATGTGGACAACACATAATATTCAAGCAAATGCATTGAACATGTAATATCACCGTTGGTGATATTCCACTGATAATTGAAATGCCCTTAAAAACGATCATGAAGAGCACTGGAGATAATGTATGTTAAGTGCATTTGGTTGTTTAGGGTGGTCTCTATTATCAGTGCATTGGGTGTCGTTGTGTTTAAGATCTTCTCTCCTAAGAAGACCATAATAAAACTCCGCAGCATTTGTATATTTAGGATAGCGATAAGATTATAGGCTTAGCATGGGGTAACCAAGTGTTGCCTCTAGACTAGATTTAAGATTTGTCAAAACCTTTGTGATAACAGAGGTTCAAATAAAGATTTAGTATGAAAAAACTACTCAACACGTTTGTTTTGATTACAAACACATAATTATGGACACATTTTTTAAAGGTTATAAAAGGGCATATACTGACATCGCATAACAAGTTTCAACAAGATATGATGAAATTTGCTCCCCCAGGATGCTCATGAAGTAGAAGATGAATTTACATGAGATTCGGTTCTGCATTAAAAGTTTGCATATAGATCCCAAATTGAGTTATCCATCCCAGTCACATCTATACTAAAGAACATGGAAAAGTTTATTCGCCCGAACGGAAACATTTATAGCCAGGCGTGTATCTAGAGTTTTCTTTTTAATGGCTCAATTAAGCAAGTTCCTTAATCTTCTTTGTCCACAAAGCTCGCACAATAATTAATTATAAATAAAAACATGCATTTGGTCGTTAATCGATAGTTTCGATATCAGGCTCAAATGAAAATAAATAAATAGTATAGGAAGCTCATCCAAATAGGACATTTATTTATTTAAGGTGGGTATTAAGTTCGAGTTTAGCTGCTAAAATCGCTATTTTTCACGATTACTTTTCTTTAATAATCCATTTTAAGGAATACAAACTTTGTGAAAAGTTGCTTTGGGCTATTCCCCATCAAGTTATAATTTTTTTTTGCAACAAATATGTATAATTTTATGCCTTTTATACTGATTTAGTTTTCACTTTAGCGGCAAAACTCGAACTTATGTTAGTACTCACCTTAATTCATCAATGGATTCCGTACAAGGATAATTGCTGTTTGACTTTGCTTGCTTTACAAAGCTGCTGAAAAAAGCAGTGCATTGCATATTTTTGTTCAATGCATTTTTTAAGAAAATCTTGAGAAGCATTTGCCATAAAAGTTATGCACACCAGTGTTGTGGTATCATAGACACCATTTCTTTTAAAAAATATCATAAATTTTATAATTCGAAATGGTTAAGATATTTTGCATTTCATTTGCATATAAATATGGTCATATTTATTAGCATAATATCACTTGTAGAATGGTCCTTGTGCATCTCATTAGCAAACAGACACATGCATCGCACTCCATACGTTTTTATCGTTTCCCCCCTAATGGCATTTGCAATAAAATTTGACTTCCTTTTTTAGAGGAATTGCAAATACGCATAAAATGATGATCAATTGCAATTGAGTGCAGGAGACTGTCGGGTTTTGTTTTCCTTGGTCCATTTCTAACTGCATGTGAATTGTGTTCCACAACAACAACTACAACCAGTAGTGACAACTTGAATAAATGGCATTCATTGAACGATAAACATATTCAAGGTAATACCATTTGCCATGCCACAATTGCTTTTTAAAATTTCTATAATGCAAAACAATGCCAACAACAACCGACGGATCCTATATAAGTAGAAAAAAAAAAACAAACAAACAATAGCAATGAAAATCTGCACCAGATTTATTCCTGAACAAAAAATAATGTTAACAGCAATAGCAGCAGCTGCTGCTGCTATAATGTCAACAGCAGAGAACTCATTGCTCCAAACTGTAACAAATAAGTAAGTGGTTGTTGGCAAACACATACACACACACACTCAAACCCACAGAAAAGAAGCAAGGACACAACATATTGATGACTGACTTTCATGAATCCTTTGCATTATGCCATCTATGAAGGATAAATGATTGACTGCCTGTATTGGACATGGGACCGTTATGGAAAAATATTACCAAAGTAAAGCGCATATGCAAAGAGTGGAATAAATAAACGACAATTTCCCCCATTGCCCGACTACCTTTCATTTCACAAATGTCCTTTGAAGTGGAGGATATAAAATCAATTGAAATCAATAAGCTTTGTTCACATGCATTTCAAAGAGAAAAATTTATAAAAAATATAAATAATTTTATGTATTTATTCATTTTGACCATACATACAATAACAAGTGGAAAAACTCCATTCTATTAAATATTAAACTATAATAAATGGTCAGATATGAAAAATACTTGCGAAAAAATTTATAAAGGGATTTTTGAAAATAAGAGCAGGGTTGGCCCGTCACAAACTGTGACTTTTGCGACATACATTTGCGACGGTATAATACCTATGTCGCAAAAGTCGTAAACCTACTGTAGAAAACATAATTTTGAATAGAAGAACTCCTGAACATTTTTTAATTTAGCTTGACAGCATTCGCTGTGAGTTTCTGCAGAATTTTGTGAAAGTTTTCCCACGGTCAAGCCTATTTTCTTACACCCAAAAATAAGTGAACCCACGGTGGAAGAAAATGTAGGTTTATTTTAGAAAATTTTAACTAAAATAGTTTTCTAATTGCAACATGTTACAAATAAGTTAATACTTTTTGTCAAATCGAAGAAATTTTTTTAAAAATAATTATTTTTTTTCTGTTGTTTAAGAAAATTTCATATGTTGAATTTCATATGTTTAGCGCTGTACGAAGTTCTAGACAGGTAAAATTTTAGTAAAATTTACTCATTTGAGAGACTTATGAACTCAATTTAAGCAAACTTCTACCATTTTAGGAAAATATGAACTATTTTATTTTTTAGTAAAATTGTGCACTATATTTGTATGCAACTTTTTTTCTTATTTTTAGTTCACGTCATTAAAGTTAGCAAAAAATTATTCAAATAAGGAACATTTAAGGACAGGAGACTGAACTTAAAGCTAAGAAAGGACGGTTATCATGTACTCGTGCAAAAGGCAATAGGGAAAATGTGGGGACTAAAACCTTCTCTTCGCACATACCATCGTCTTGGATATCATCGAATTTGCTGCCTAGCTGACGCGACTAAAGTATTTTGAATTTGCGACTTTTGTTACTTTTTCTACATTTACGACATGTATGTGACGTTTACGACGTTTACAACTTTGCGACAGTCGCAAACCTAAAAAAGTTTGATACAGACCATCTCTGAATAAGAGGCGATTTGCTCTTTCCAAAGAAATTTTTTAATTGTCCCTTCATTTTTTACTGAACCCAGAAATGACTAACTAGAGTTTAGTCAATCTGTAATTAGTATGCGAACTGGCTCTAATCAGTCAAAAAGTGTAAAATTATCTCTAAACAGCAGTTCACTTATGCAAGATATGTTTCCATTCGCTGTCAGTTTCTGAAGAAATTTGTTAATTTGTGAAAAGTTAATTATGAGTGACTACAGACAATCAAGTTGACTGCACCATCGAGTGGGACATAGACTCCCATAAGTTATTCTCTAGTTTACTTTTTTAAATTCGCTAAGAATTGTATAAGCATTCTTGAGAATTGAAACTTCTTCATATATATCATTTGGAACTCATCGAATTCGCTGTCCTTACTGAAGTATTTTGTGTTTGCGACGTTTTTTTTTACTTTTTCTACAAACCTAAAAAACAGACCATCTCTGGTGCAGAGTGCTATTCACAGCAAAAAATATTCATAAATTTGGAAGCTGTACAAAAGATTACTGTATTCTGGAAGCAGTAATTTGCTGCGCTATTTATTCGGAGCAAAATTCAATACATTTTTATGGTGACGGGGGTATAATAAGTTTGTCATTCGGTTTGTAACACATCGAAATATCGATTTCCGACTATATAAAGTATATATATTCTTGATCAGGGAGAAATTCTAAGACGATATAAGCATGTCCATCTGTCTGTCTGTTGTAATCACGCTACAACCCTCAATAATGGCGCTATCGTCCTGAAATTTGGCACAGATTCGAGTTTTGTTTGCAGGCAGGTCAAGTTGGCTATATCGGTCTAAGTTTTGATATAGTACCCATATAAACCGACCTCCCGATTTGGGGCCTTGGGCTTTTTATCCAATTTGCCTTAAATTTGAAATTTAGAGGTGTTTTAATACCATCAAAGAGTGTGCCGAAAATTGTTCCTATCGGTCCATGTTTTCGTATAGCCCCTATATAGAGCGGTTTCCGGATTTTGCTTCTTGGCAATTTCAGGCCAATTTGATAAAAAATACAGTTTCTGGTATTTTTTATCAAATTGGCCTGAAATTGAAAATCTAGAGGTATTTTAGGACCATAAAGAGATGTGTCGAAAATAGTTCGTATCGGTCCATGTTTTCGTACAGCCCACATATAGACCGATCTCCAGATTTTTTTTCTTGGGCTTCTAGAAACTGTATTTACTATCCGATTTGCTTTGGTGTGTCGAAAATGGGGAGTATCGGTCCAAGTTTTGATATATCTCCCATATAGGATCTCACGATATTTCTTCTTGGGCGTCTAGAAACTGTATTTTCTATCAGATTTGCTTGAAATTGAAATCTAGAGGTATTTTAAGACCACAAGTAGTGTGTCGAAAATGGGGAGTAAACCGATCCCCCGATTTGGGGTCTTGAGCTTCTAGAAACAGTAGTTTTTATTCGATTTTCCTAAAATTGGAAATCGAGATGAGATGAAAATGGGGTGTATCGGTCCATGTTTCGTTGTAGCCCCCATATAGACCGATCTCCCAAATTTACTTCTTGGACTTATAGATTCCGTAGTTTTTATCCAATTTGCCAGAAATTAGAAATCTAGAGGTATTTTAGGACGTTATTGTTGTTTTTGATCTCAGCTTAAAGCCATGCATTGACTAAACTACAAGTGTAGCTTAGGTATTTGAAGAGAAGGTATTTTAGGACCATAAAGAGGTGTGTCGAAAATGGTCCATATCGGTCCATATTTTGGTATAGCCCAATTATAGACTGATCGCCCGATTTTAGTCGTTTTTACCCAATTTGTCTGAAATTGGAATTCTAGAGGTATTTGAGGAACATTAAGAGATGTGTCGACAATTTTGAGCATTGGTCCATGTTTTGGTATTGCTCCCATATAAACCTACCTCCCGGATTTATTTCGTAGGCTGCTAGAATCTGTAGTTTTTATCCACTTTGCCTGAAAATGTAAATATACTGGTAGTTTAGACCCTCAAAAATTTGTATCGCATTTATTTCTACCGGTCCATTATCTAAGACATTATCGATCGACCGATTTCACTTCCTGAGGGTATAGCGGGAGCACTGATCATATAAATTGCTTGAAACTAAAATAACATTTCCAGATTTTACTCCTCGTTATCATTTAAATAATGGCGGTAAAAATCATCGGATTTAAGATTTCAAATCAAGGTTTGAACACCGTTTGGACTCGGTTATAAAAAGGAGGTCCCTTATCATTGAGCTTAACATGGAATCGGGCAGCACTCAGTGATAAGAGAGAAGTTCACCAATGTGGTATCACAATGGACTGAATTGTCTAAGTGAGCCTGATACATCGGGCTGCCACCTAACCTAACCTAACCTAAGGTTTTTTTTTAATCATTTACACGATATGTTTATGATTTCTCTAAAATTCAAACAAAATTGGTTCTTATAAATCCAGAATCTGATCTAGTATTCATAGGTAGAATCTTTAAATTTATCTTCGGGAAGTGTACTGGTTGAATTGATCTGTTTGGGAGAATATCTGTCATCAAACCCCCTTAAATCCTACATATATTATCAAGATACCCGCACCGACGAAGAGTTTTCAAAGGAAACTAAAGGGTGATTTGTTAAGAGCTTGATAACTTTTTTTTTAAAAAAAACGCATAAAATTTGCAAAATCTCATCGGTTCTTTATTTGAAACGTTAGATTGGTCCATGACATTTACTTTTTGAAGATAATTTCATTTAAATGTTGACCGCGGCTGCGTCTTAGGTGGTCCATTCGGAAAGTCCAATTTTGGGCAACTTTTTCGAGCATTTCGGCCGGAATAGCCCGAATTTCTTCGGAAATGTTGTCTTCCAAAGCTGGAATAGTTGCTGGCTTATTTCTGTAGACTTTAGACTTGACGTAGCCCCACAAAAAATAGTCTAAAGGCGTCAAATCGCATGATCTTGGTGGCCAACTTACCGGTCCATTTCTTGAGATGAATTGTTCTCCGAAGTTTTCCCTCAAAATGGCCATAGAATCGCGAGCTGTGTGGCATGTAGCGCCATCTTGTTGAAACCACATGTCAACCAAGTTCAGTTCTTCCATTTTTGGCAACAAAAAGTTTGTTAGCATCGAACGATAGCGATCGCCATTCACCGTAACGTTGCGTCCAACAGCATTTTTGAAAAAATACGGTCCAATGATTCCACCAGCGTACAAACCACACCAAACAGTGCATTTTTCGGGATGCATGGGCAGTTCTTGAACGGCTTCTGGTTGCTCTTCACTCCAAATGCGGCAATTTTGCTTATTTACGTAGCCATTCAACCAGAAATGAGCCTCATCGCTGAACAAAATTTGTCGATAAAAAAGCGGATTTTCTGCCAACTTTTCTAGGGCCCATTCACTGAAAATTCGACGTTGTGGCAGATCGTAAGTCTATTCATGATGAAATGTCAAAGCATACTGAGCATCTTTCTCTTTGACACCATGTCTGAAATCCCACGTGATCTGTCAAATACTAATGCATGAAAATCCTAACCTCAAAAGAATCACCCTTTATTATATTTGATTCATGGTGGTGGGTATTTAAGATTCGGCCCGGCCGAACTTACTACTGTATATACTTGTTATGTATTTATGTTGTCGTCATTTAGCATGAAAACTTCGAAAAGAAACAAGACAAGTAGGAATAGGAAACAAGCGCTGATTTTGATAAATTCAGTAAGCGAAAGACTATTTAGTGCAACCATTCACGCTTACCAAGTAGCACTAAAGAATGCTTTTGTTAATGATCGCACTTCATTTCAGACCCGAAGTCGTTTAGTGTATCCAATTTCGCTTACTTAATTGCACTAAAGTATGTGAGTATTAATGCCGTATTTTTTCCGATGATTGGTTAGTTTCAGTGTTGAAGTCTAATGGAGAGGTCGTTGCTACGCGTGTTTGTTTCTCTAATTCTTAGAATTACATTTTATCGCCAACTCATTTAAATCCTGCAAACATTAAACACATTTTAGAACGAGAACAATTGTTCAAAGTTTATGAAGACACGGTATGTATTAGGATGATTCCATCTCTTCTGACTAATTTATTATTTTATATTTTAGAAGCTGTAGAGTATCACGTTGGTGAAAATTATTATAAGTTTTACATGAGTTATACAAATAAAAAAAAATTTAAAAATATTGAAAAGTACCTTGAGTGATGAAATTACACTTCGATTTATAAAAGAAAAATGCGCTTCGGGGGATAAATGTTTTCCTAACCCATTTTCACCAGTTTTACGAGCGCTTTCATTCACTGACTTCTTCATATATAACGATCAGCATCCACGTAAGCGAAAAGTAGGATTCATAAAAGAAGCGCATTTTAGCGAGACATTTCTTGTTAAATTCACCAATGAAATCCTCAAACACACTGTAAGTGCTGCTAAGGTCTGAGCTTCTTGACAAAACCGATGGAAATTCCTCAATTTTTTTTGCTGGGATTGGAATATCCGTGATCTATGACCGAAAAGTTTTTCTGTCCAGGTCTTCAATATTGTCTTTAGAACGGTATTATTCAATATCAAATCTAAAAATATAAAAAATTTCTTAAAATTATAAGAAATTAATTGAAGCCCCAAATCTATTGTTCTCTTCAAGGATCAATTTTGAAGCGATTTTTATTGTTATTGGACTAATGTATTGCATAGTGTCATTTTTTAAGGAAAGTTTGTATCGTTTATTGTTACAAAAAATAAAAATACATAGTCCTGAGATTTTTTATTAAGGTCATGGCTTTCTGTGTGCAAATTGCCAACGCTTTGAACAATGCGAAATCGTAATAAAGACCAGTGGATTTCTCAATCCCCAAGTGCAAAAAAAGTCTTTTTGTTCACATTTACATCTTCATTAACAAGAACTAAATTAACAATGAACTATTTGAACTATACCCGACAATACCAAAAAAAAAAAAATGTCCATACAAGAATTGATTAATTAAAATGAAATAGGACACAAACTCTTCACATGACCCTCGACTCACCACCCTGTTTATGTGGATATCTTTTCGACTGACTGTGAATAGAATAAACGACTGTATTTGGCCCAAAAATGAGCTCTTCTGCTTCCTTGACCATTTGCTGTGGCAACAACAAACACATAGTAAGGATAACACGTCCTCCACATCATGAATAATAGCCGAAGATAGCAGCAACTCACATTTCGATGTGATTGATTTATGCTGGTGAATGCATTTCCTTTCATTCCAACATTTCCCCAATTCCAAGGAAACTGATCTTAAGGAAAATATGATGACAAGAGACTGAGATTCTAGTCCTTAGGCATTGAACGGAGAATGGGAGGAGGAAGTATATAGGGAAGTATAAGGAATCTTTGAATTCATCATCTGAGTGTAGTCATCGCCAACATCATCGTTGTCGTCATTATTCTCATCTTCATCCTTATCCTTGTCATTCCGCCTGTATAGTCATCATTTGAAGCTGAAGCTACTGCCGTTACTGCATATTGTTGGCAATTTGTTAAGAACCTTCAAGTGCCTTAGAGTAGAGACAGAGAAAAACTTTAAATCGGAAGAAGGCAAGGCCATCTCTTTGGTTGAGGATGTGTATGATGATGATGATTCCAATGCTGCACTTTAACTGAGTATCGTTAACGAACAAGTATGAGGATGGGGATGAAAAATGACAATAGCAACAAGAAGAACTTGAGATCCTGAAGTAATTTAAATCAACCAACCGAACATTTGTAATACCACCGATGAAGTCGATTTCTGTGTCTTTGCTTCGATAGATGTAAGCAAGCCTCGGTGAGAAAGTCAGTAAGTGATAAAATTGATTTCACATAAAAAATGAACCTTGGCGACCCTGTTTTCCCTTTTTTTCGCAAAAGAAATTTAAAAAAAGTCAATGGCCATGGTGATACATAAATTTCCTATTTACTCTTCAAAAAAGCCGTGAAATATTAACATCATACAGAACGACTCTCGATTTAACTTAAAGTTGAACTTGTTATTAGCATAATCCCTGAGCTTTACAGGAAGCGAACGTCCTCAATGAAAGTAGAGTCCAGTATGAAGTCAGCGTCCAGAATGAAACCGGTTTCTCAGGACATCCAGGATGAGGTTTTTTGTGGTGTGGGATGAATTTCCTCGTTTCTGATCTACTCTTACCCTCTAATAAGAAAATGTCATGGTTGCGACAAAACATGTTCTATGCTCACCGTCCAAAAATAACATTTTGCTCTCGAAACATGTTTGGGGTCATCCTTCTCTGCGTGTGAGGAGTTCACAATCTTCTTTCACAGAAAGAATTTTGTACTCCTGATACAGATGCTGTTTCGGTATTTTGGACTGACAGTCGGTGGCATGGAGATTTCTCTCTTGGGTTCTACTATTCTGTTCTATCTATGAATCTTAGTTTCAGGGGAAAGTAGAGTAGTTACAGAGGGAAATAAAGCTAATTAATTAGATACTATTATGAATGAGTCTAAATGTGCCGTAAAAACACATCTGAAAATGTTACTTAAGAGGTTGTCCAAGACTGGTTCATAAGGATCTATATTGCAGGATTTATACTTCCGAATGAGTCAAAATCGTGGCTTAAAATTTTAATTTAGTCTGTTTAGCGCGATTTAAAAAAAAAAACTAATCAAAAGTCCATTAGTTGCATTTCAAAAATACAAAAAGTCGCCTTCGAGTTTTGGCAAAAGTCAAAAGAAAATTTACCCCATTATAGCCAGATACTGTAAGGCTGAATATTTTTATGATAAAAGAATTTGGATACCCTCTTACGCTATTGTCGATAATAAAAGAAGGACACAATTTGGAGGATGTTTTTCTGGATAACTGCCTAAATATTTCAACTAAACAAATATGCCTACTTTGTTTCTTCGGCCTACCTTGTCCACACACCGAAGTTCAATAATCGGTGTTTCCCTAGCATACATACAAATCGTATCTTATTGACTGGAAATACCAACAGAAGATGATGGTGATGATTCACATCCAAAGGACTAAGAAAACATAGAGAAAACCTTCAAGTAATTACACATCCAAGCTATCTCACCCACCGACCCACATCCTAGGCGATACGGAAGAATGAGAAACTGCCGCAGTGGCTGCCATTCTAATGAAACTTTCCATCGGCAGCATTTGAAAATTCAAAATCCGCCATTTTGAGCTGAAACGAATGAATGAATGACTGAATGATGGAACGATTATTCACTCGATTGAATTTCAAATTTAAATTTCCACTGCCATGGTATGGTCGTTGTTCCCTCCAAAACAAAAATGCTTGGAAACGCAAAAACCCTGAACATAGGATAAGCAGTGAAAATGTCTCACAATAGGGTCACTTTGAGAAAACCGTCTTATTCGCTGGATTGGTTGGTCTGCAGAGATTTGTAAATTGGAATAACTGCAAAATACCCGCATACAAATTGTGCGAATTCGATTCATTTCATTGCTTCCTTTGGGCTTTACGAATTTAGTTGATTTTTTTTGCTTCATTTTATTTTTTTTTTGTTTTATGCATACATTATTTGCCATAAACAAGTCTCAAATGAAATGGCTGGGGATCAAGTCAGGGATCACAGATAATTTTAATAGAATTCTGTGAGGAATTCAAAGGAGGATATGCTTCAAAGGAGGATATGCTTGCATAAATATATTCCCAAGGAGATACATGTACTTGGCTCATTTTAAAATCCAAAATTATATGAAAACCCTGAACATACACTGGAAATAAGTTCACCCAGTTTCATAGATTTGGTTTTTATGGTAGATGCTATGGCACTGATTCTATCATATTGTATGAAATTTGAAATTTTTACACTGAAAAAAGCTTGTGTTAGGAATTGATAACGAGTCAAAGAGGCGAGACATTGCAGAAAGAATACATTTACTAGGACAAAATACTAAGACACAAATTATATTTTATTCATTTTTCAAAATATTTTTTCCATGTAACAACAAAGCCCTTCACACATATGTTAACCGCAATTTACACTGAAAAAAGTTTTGCTGTAAGGTCAAAGATTTCTTGTCCTTAAAATACGAATGCGAATTTTTCTGATATAATTTTCCAGATGTGTCTTGACTACAGAGCAACAAAGCCTTCAAAATAGGAGATGTTTTTCAATACTTTATTTAAAGTAATTTTTTACTTTAAATATAGAATAATTTCTATTTGAAGTCGAGTCTGAGTTTGGAGATTTAAGTTGTCGTTAACACACTTTTAAAGGTCTCTGACAGTATACGTAGAAACAAGCTTAAAAAACGAATCGATTAAAATATGTCTCCTTTAATCAAGTACGCAAAACATAAATTTAAAAGACCAATGTGTCTTAAGAGTATCCTTACTTTTTTGACTGGAAATCAAACCAAAATCATTAGTTTTAAAGACAAAATCTAGATTAAAGTTTTCTGTTTTGTTAATTTATAAAATAATTAATGGATTTATAGATTGTCCGTCTTTTAGAGTTGATTGGTTTCAATGTACCAGTACATTGTTTGCGAAGTCATGATTATTTTACAATTCCTGCTCATAGAACTAAATATGCATCCTTGGAGCCAATTTTAAGATCTCTAAAGGAATTTAACAATTTAAATAATAACTTTGATTTAGATTTAGATTCAATTTCCCTAAATAATTTTAATTCTATTTTAGACTTAATTTATTTTTAGAATTGCTAGTCTGTAAGGAATGTATTCCATAGACTGAATAACTAAATAAAAAACAATCAGCGAATTCGCCGACCGAACAAGCTTATTCAGTGTACAATTCCTAATTATATATTACACAAATTTTTCAAGTAGAAAGATTTTTTTTTAATAAAGTCTTTAAAGTCTTCCCCCCTAAATTACAAATTTATAAGCATTTGTCCTTCTATGTTACACAAACATGGAATTCACATTTTAACGGCATGAAATCTATTTGCTTACGACACAAGTTTTTCAGTGTATGCGTTCAAGAATTTTTATGAACATCATAATCTTTTGTGTAATCGATCATTGTCTTCTTTTTATCCCTAAAATACGCCTGATTGACTTAAATTCATGCCACCCTTTTTGTGTCCAAATAGTGTGGCCTTTACGTTGGATTATTTTGCTTTCATTTTTATCGTATTAACGCCAAATATAGTCCCGAAAACAAAAAAAAAAAACAGTATTATAATAATCCTCTCAAGGTATAAATAACAATTTCAGGTATTTCATCTCCTGTCTTTTTGTTTTTTCATTGCAGGTAATGTTGGTAAACAAATCAAAGGAGGATATTTGTTACGTTATAAAAGTAAGTATCCATTGGCAATTTTACTCCCATCGAAGGTAATATAACCACCTACCAGCATACCCCTAGAAGGTTGAGTATGAAGGTTATCTACCATTGGTGACAATGGTGATTCTATTATCTGAGCTGCTGTCGGTGGTTGGTGGGTTTATTGCCACTAACACTCGAACCATCCATCTCATAAATTGCATTAAAAGCCAAAGTAGTAAACTTAAGTAAAAAAGTTAATAACAATAAAAGTAAATCATCTCACAAGCAAGCAGCCTCCCTCTGCCGTAGCTGTAGCCACAGCTGAGATCCTCTATGACCTTGGAAGGGGTCGCGTAGTGGGGAATAGCTTGCAGTGTAATGAAATAAAAGTTGTAAGGTAGCAGTGCCAGCAATGGCGGCAACAGCAGTCACCAGCACAATATGACACATTAAAATGACACTCCCAACTCAAAAATGCCACAGACACATGAAAGAGGCAGTCTAACGACACAACACGCAACACCCACCCAAACCCAACACACATTCCCATTTGCTACAAATGAGGCACTAACCATGACACTGATGACTTAAGCACAGGGGTTTTGCAGGATATCTAGGATTTTCAATTTTGTTATTTGTTAGTACTTTTTAATATATACCTTCCATCATTATTTATTTGTAGCACATCACTCCAATATTCTTCATATTAATATTTAGGTAAATCAAACCGATTCCTGGATTTGATTTCTTGAGCTTTTTGACGGTGCATCCGATTCGCTTCGATATGTTATGTTATGTTAGTTCTCATCCCTAAACAGTAACGCAAACATTTTTTCATATCGGTCTTTAACCGTTATACTACTTTGGGTATTAGGTCATATTTTTCATCACCGAATTTCTTACTGTTGGATTATAATTAAAAGTTCTTACTATTCAGCATGAATTCAGCATACGTTACCAATTAATGCACTGAGTGATAGAAATTGTTAATTATATTCGAACAGCAAGATATGCGGTGTTGAAAAATACGATATGGGTCATCAAATGACCCCAACGTAGTATAAGGGTTAATTAAATTTCAAAATAGATTTAATTAATTATTTTTACTAAGGGATGAAACAGCAATAGTTGTTGCACGGTTATTCTATCCGGAATAAAATCAAAAAACGATCAAAAGCAATAAAAGTTTTTAGTATCATTCGAAAGAATCTATACGGCCTATAGAGTGTGTAATACGTTATATATTCAATTCAAATATGTGGAAAATTCGGTTTATTTTATTGCTGCTTTTGCAAGATTAGTCATCGACATCATTAAAAGAATATAAAATATTTTGTGTTTTGTTATATTTGAAATAATTTTGAAACCACTGTTCACCATATAAAATGTACGAGCATTTATACGAATCTCTGAAAGTCAAACTACAACTAACTTCACTCATTCCACCCGCTCCCAAGCACATCAAATTCCATTACTCGTCATCTCATACTCAGTTTACACTACCATCATCCCGCACATACAATGTCATATAGAAAACTCATTCTCATAAACACTTTATACACTCACTCACACATAGACACATACATGCATACACCATCTCACATAGATATATTGTGGCTTCCGATGATGTTACTGTTGCTCCTTTTGGTAGTAAAAGAAAACACAGTGCGTCTCTATGTGTGCATTGGGAGCGTATGAGCGATGTAGTAGTGTATGAAAGATTCTCTGCACATGACTTTCATACACTACAACTTGTAATAACAACAGCAGACGCATCACCAACAACAACCAACAAACCAACGAAAGAGTACGTCACATTGTTATAATGTGCCAAATCAGCACAAGTGCAATTCACACTTGTATGACACAGCAAAGTTTTCGAATATCAGTAAATTGTATAACCCACTACAAAAACAAATATCGGATGAATGAGAGTGATGCTATTAAGTCGTTTGAATGGAAAGAGGATAAATATCAATAAAGAAAGAAAATCAGTTAAACAACAAATACCGATGAAATGCTTAATATCGAGATAAAATTACACAGAGTACACATTGTTCCGTATCGACAATTTTCAAGAAATTCGATAGAATATTCGAATAAAACGTCTATTGAAAGATTAAGCAAACTAACATTACAAGAATAAATAAGAGACCAAATGTTGGGCGAATTCGACAATATGATACTGATTTATTTTTGAGAGGATCTTAGATTACTTCGCTTGCATCTTTGAATTTAATATTAGATAATTCAATGAACTGAAAATGGTGATACCTTAGGTTAGGTTAGGTTATGTGGCAGCCCGATGTATCAGGCTCACTTAGAGTATTCAGTCCATTGTGATACCACAGTGGTGAACTTCTCTCTTATCACTGAGTGCTGCCCGATTCGATGTTAAGCTCAATGACAAGGGACCTCCTTTTATAGCCGAGTCCGAACGGCGTTCCACCTTGCAGTGAAACCACTTAGAGAAGTTTTGAAACCCTCAGAAATGTCACCAGCATTACTGAGGTGGGATAATCCACCGCTGAAAAACTTTTTGGTGTTCGGTCGTAGCAGGAATCGAACCCACGACCTTGTGTATGCAAGGCGGGCATGCTAACCATTGCACCACGGTGGCACCCATGGTGATACCTTACACCATTAGTATTAGGAGTAACCGTATACAGGAAACTGATTTGAACGATTCACATCTAAGAGAGGACTGAGAAAGTCTACAGAAGTTGGACTTTTTATGGATGAGCGGTGGGCTCTAAATGGGACCTGAATCCAAAAGTGATATATGAGAGCGTAATTAGGTTAACTCTGACATAAGCGTCGATAGTCTGGAGGACATCGGTGGAGAGGAAGTGCAATATAGAAATTTTACTACAGGATCAACATGTTTTCTTGGCATAACTGGGGCAATGAAGGCCAGGTCTTATCATAGCCTTTGAGATTATACTCGACTTAAGACCTATAGAGGTTCAGATCAAAAACAAAGTCGCCATGTCTACGATGAGATTGGAGATGGAGAATGGCGCAACAATCCATGATCGTATACTTGAGGTGACCATATCGGGCGAAAGTGACATTCTGGCGCCAGTAAGAGGGTCATGGGGGAACGCTATGGGGGATACCAAAGGGAGATACCAGAGGGAAAATATGGGAGAGAGAACGGGACAGACGCCGAAATCCTATTCCGCAAAACAATCCTGCAAACAGAAGTTAGTGCCATATCGGAATGTGTTCAATGGACCGAAAATAGCAAGAGGACGCAAAACGTGAACATTTTCACATATTGCCGGAGGGCAATGAAGGCAGATATTAAATTTCGATGGCGAACCATATCAGCTCGGAATGCAGCAGGATCCACAACAGATGGGTGTCGGGACATGACGGAATAACAGGACACGTAAAGGCAAATGAATAAGAATAAGAGCTAGGACAGTGAACTTACAGCCAATTTCTCTTATCCGAAACGAATGCTTTCGTTCGACTAGAATGCCCAAAACAGCTGAATTTATAAAGGAAAATCAGCTGTTTTTGGCATTTCAGTCGAAAGAAAGCGTTCGTTTCGGATATCAGAAATTGGCTGTTAGAAAACGCAAAGCCAATAGAGGCGCAATATGGGTCGCGTTGACTGGATGAGCAGGGGGACACATAAGGCAATATAGACTAATGCAACGGTGGGAAGGACGCCGAGAATGGGGTAACCCCTGTAAGAAAAAAACTAGAGAACTGGTCAAAGAGAGTACGACGATAGTCAGGAGGGCCGTGGAAATAATGACCGGGTACCTAGAATTGAGAGCACATCTGTGCTGAATAGGAACATCAGAGGATGTTGCAAGTATAATTATACGTTATTGGAACATTACCTTTGTCACTGTCCTCTTTAATCCAAAGATTCATTATCTGTTATTTTTAAGATTATTTCTATATTATTTGTTGTTTTGATTTCAGCTTAAAATCATGCATTGAAAAAAACTGAAAAGTGTAGCTTAACCAAAAAGTAGGAAAATTATGATTTTCAAATTTATTTGACTTGGATGGACATCTTTTTCGAAATTACCACACTGAAAAAAATATTGTCGTGAGGTCAAACATTTCATGCCTTTAAAATACGAATGCAATTTTTGCTTAGCATAGAAGACGCATTTCACTAATATAAAGTTTTTTTTCATTGTCCAAAAGTCGACAAACTTTTCAATGAAGTCGTATTGTCCTTATAATGAAGTGATTTCACTTAAAAATGGCTATCATAACATGGAAGAAAAAATGTTTGGGCTAAGGTCAACTTGACTTTAATAATTTAGAAAAATTCTTTAAATTTAATGAAATCGTCTTTAAGACAACAGTCTGTTTGCATATTGGCTACAAAGCAAAAAATCGTTCAAATATAGGACATGTTTTTCAACACTTTATTTTAAAGACGTTTTTTTACTTGAAACATTGCATAATTTCTACTGCAAGTCGAGTCTTATTTTGGGAAATAAAGTTGTCGTTAACTCGTTTTTAAAGGACTTTGATAGCATATTAAGAAAATGAGATGAAAAAGCGAAAAATTTAAATTTGCTGCCTAGAAGCAAGTAAACAAAATCCAAATTTAAAAGAAAATTGTGTCTTAAAAGTATCCTTACTTATATTCTCCGCTTCTTTGGCTCGGAATCAGTACCAAAATTTTTAAAGTAAAGACAAAATCTTTGGAACTGGGCATGCTTTTTTTCATCACCATCCACTACATCTTCTTTAAATTAAAAAACAAAATAATTTTCATTTGACTTACTTTAACGAAATACGACAGACGGACGTAAACTTCAAAGATACGTGTTCGAAATTTAAACATTTTTTCCTTAATATTGTGCAAATTACGTGTCCTAAATTTAGGTTGCATAACCTTTCATATTATTCATACACTAATATTTTTTAGTGTATGAATAGTACGATGGTTTTCGGCATTAGATTACATTCAACTTATTCGTATGATCATTGAGTTTTCACCTTTAGTTCATACATTTTTAAGGCGTACTTATGATAAGGAGAATTTCATTGAAAGGTGGAAATTTTAGAACAAAACTGTAAAATTAAACTAAACAAAAATATTTAATTTTTCCAAAATTTCGCATCAGTTCAATGATGGATGTTCAATGAGTCTCGATGACCATTGAAATCGTTTATCATTACGATGCAAATTGAATAGGGCAGCACTAATTCACCGTTCACACCTAGCATCGTGAATTCTTGTTGGACTAATCTTTGGTACACACAAAAATAAAATTTTCTGATTCAATCACGAAATTAATTTATCCAATTAATTTTTTAATTGAAATGTCTTCAATCACGAAAATGATAGTATCAATCACAGTTTTAATTGGGCATAAAAAAATTAATTGATTCAACTAAAAATTTAATTGATGTTGATTGCAAATATCAATTAATTTTAATTAAAAAAGGTAACAATTTTCAATTACTTTCTGAACTGGCTTAGTGTTTGATAAACAATTGATTGTTTGAAATAAATGTTTAATTAAAAATAAAAAAATGTTCATCACTTTTGTTATGTTAACCGACTTATGGTGTTTTCTTTTCTGAAAAAAGTTCTTTGCCTTCATTTTGTCTGTACAGAATGCGCATTTTTAAAATGTTACCAGAAACCTAAAAAAATGCTATCATTTCAGCGGGCAGAAAAGAATTCAAAGAAGGAAACAGGGCAATCGCAGCACTCTCGTTTATTGGCAGTGCTGAAAATGCCCGTAATTTGCCTCTATGCGTGGCGCTATTTTCACAACAGAATTCGAAGCCTTTTCGCACTTTTGCCTGTTTTTTTTAGAAAAGAACCTAAAGAGTACATTTTCCGGGCAAAATGCAAAAAAAGTGTGCATTTTTTACAAGAAAAGAAAACGCCATTAGTCTTCCGAATTCGATTAAAAAGTTAATTGTATCAATGAATTTTTTAAATAAAAATTTTTAAAATTTTCAATCATTGACTTAACTAACTTAATCTTTCTATCTTGATTAAAAAGTTAATTGTATCAATTAATTTATTAATTGAAAAAATTTTCAACTTCAATTAACTTTTTAATTGGAAATATTTTGGTGATATTTTTTTCTGTGTAGCTTGGCCTAAAAACACAACAATTATTAGCTACTCAACGAAAAATTCTTGTTAATGAAGTTTGCAACTAAAAAATCACAATCGATGTCTCTATCGATAAAGATGGATGTCTATTTTGACTACCGTCTACATAATGAACCTGCTTTCAGTATAAGACCTTTCCATGTCAATTTTACTTGCGGGTAGAATTTCGTAACCACCATTGCTATGTAAACATTATGCAAAAGTATATTCACCATTACTATTAATACCTCATTCCAGTTATCTCGTAAAACAAAAATTATTGACTTCCTTCATACAAATTGACAGATTATCCCTCTATTAGAGTGGGAGTGTAAAGAGAGTGAAATAAGTGTGGCTGGCACATAATCTGCAGCCGAAATTTTTGGTAAAAGCTTCCGTTTCCGGTTAATTGACTCTAATGACCACTTTGGTGAATTTGTCAACTTTGGCGCTGTCTTTGGCAGCACCACACTTTGGGATATCACTCCATCTCATCTGGCATTGCTTATTGAATGGTTCACCATCCTAAAAATCCCCTAAGTCAGAAGGCGATAAAGCAAAACACTCGAATGACGGTTTCTCTTGCCGGAGATATAAGCAAACACACTAGGCTGGGGGTAAATAATGTGCCCAATGGCACACGCATTCGTAGCTTCAGCACCAGACGGATGTTGGGAGTAATCCATGTTTACTGCCACTAAAAAGTGTTTGACAGTTTGGACCCAAGAGATTGCGGGTATTGCCCTAAGTTGTAGCTTTATGTGACTTCCATCCATCGTTTTTTGGATCCTTCTGTCTGTTCATTATGGGTAGACAAATGATTGGGCTATGAATATGGGGGTGAAATTGAGTGCAGCTACAGTCTGTACTATAAAAAAATATGACAGGAAACGATAGAAATGATGGCGACGATGATGATGATGACGATGGTTATGAGGATCAGGATAACGATGATAATTATGATAATCATGATGGCCATATCAAAGACAGTGAGAATGGTGAATTGCCTCGACACCAGACGAGACCACGAAAATAATGATGCTGTGGAATTTTACAGTTGTCACGTTAAAATTTTATAAAAGTGACTACAGTGACATTGACAATGCCATATCTTACACTGCCTCCATCTGTTACACAATCATCGGGACTATCGTATTTATGTATAAAACCAATGTTCATATTCCTTTACAAAAACAAAAAAAAAAAACAGAAAAAATGTACACATATGAATTGGGATATGGATATGTGTAACTCATATAGGATAGTAATTTTTATTTGCTGATGCCATAGAATGATGGCCATCCATCCATCGATAAAGAGAGCAGGGATCCTTCCAACTTCACGTTGGACTTGTTTGTTTACGATTGCGTATTATTAAATATTAAAAATACAATGGCCCAGTTCACCAAGAATGATGATGTTTTTGGTGACGGGAATGATGGTGTTGGCCATTTGGAGAATAAAGCTGTAATCAATTTCGACAAGAGGCCTCCATTTCAACACTCGAAAAAGTGTGAAGTCACCAGGAAAATGTATTAGTTATTCCAAGCAGAAATATACTAAAGACTATGGAAAAGTGCAAGCGCTCGAACGGAAATATGTATAGTCTATAGATTTGTATCTGGCGTATTATTTTCAATGACTCAATTGATCAAGTTCCTTAATCTTTTTTGTTCATAAAGCTCGAATAATAATTAATTATAAATAATATCATGCATTTGGACTTTAATCACTTGTTTCGATATCAGGCTAATATGAAAAGTAATTTTTTTTATCAAATAATACAAAAAATAATACAAACAAGTAAGGAAAGTCTAAAGTCGGGCGGTGCCGACTATATTATACCCTGCACCACTTTGTAGATCTAAATTTTCGATATCATATCACATCCGTCAAATGTGTTGGGTGCTTATATAAGGGTTTGTCCCAAATACATACATTTAAATATCACTCGATCTGGACAGAATTTGATTGACTTCTACAAAATCTATAGACTCAAAATTTAAGTCGGCTAATACACTAGGGAGGAACACAATGTTAGTAAAAAAATATGGGAAAAGTTTAAATCTGAAGCAATTTTAAGGAAACTTCGAAAAAGTTTATTTATGATTTATCGCTCGATATATATGTATTAGCAGTTTAGGAAAATTAGAGTCATTTTTACAACTTTTCGACTAAGCAGTGGCGATTTTACAAGGAAAATGTTGGTATTTTGACCATTTTTGTCGAAATCAGAAAAACATATATATGGGAGCTATATCTAAATCTGAACCGATTTCAACCAAATTTGGCACGCATAGCAACAATGCTAATTCTACTCCCTGTACAAAATTTCAACTAAATCGGAGTTAAAAATTGGCCTCTGTGGTCATATGAGTGTAAATCGGGCGAAAGCTATATATGGGAGATATATCTAAATCTGAACCGATTTCAACCAAATTTTGCACGCATAGCTACAATGCCAATTCTACTCCCTGTGCAAAATTTCAACTAAATCGGAGCAAAATATTGGCCTCTGTGGTCATATGAGTGTAAATCGGCCGAAAGCTATATATTGGAGCTATATCTAAATCTGAACAGATTTCAACCAAATTTGGCAGGCATAGCTACAATGCTAATTCTACTCCCTGTGCAAAATTTCAACTAAATCGGAGCAAAAAATTGGCCTCTGTGGTCATATGAGTGTAAATCGGGCGAAAGCTATATATGGGAGCTATATCTAAATCTGAACCGATTTCAACCAAATTTGGCACGCATAGCTACAATGCTAATTCTACTCCCTGTGCAAAATTTCAACCAAATTGGGGTAAAACTCTGGCTTCTGGGACCGTATTAGTCCATATCGGGCGAAAGATATATATGGGAGCTATATCTAAATCTGAACCGATTTCTTCCAAAATCAATAGGGATCTATTCTGAGCCAAAACACATACTTGTGACAAATTTGAAGTCAATTGGACTAAAACTGCGACCTAGACTTTGATTACAAAAATGTGTTCACGGACAGACGGACATCGCTATATCGACTCAAGAGCCCACCTTGATCATTTTTGCCAAAGACACCATGTGTCTATCTCGTCTCCTTCTGGGTGTTGCAAACATATGCACTAACTTATAATACCCTGTTCCACAGTGTGGAGCAGGGTATAAAAATTAACATATATCGATTTTCGGATTATGCAACCTTGCACAAAAGAACATAAACGCTACAAAAACGAAAGCCCTATTTTTTCCTGCGAACTCCTGCCAGCAGCTTCATTTGTATTATAATGGTGTACTCATAGAGTCCGTCCATAGTATTAAGTGTCTTGGGGTCACTGTTGATGGCAAGCTTTGTTTTGACCATCATATTGACAACATAGTTAGGCTAATCAACATGAAATGGCGTCAATTGTATAACTCGGATCTAATGTTACCTTACTCGGTGAAGGAGAAGTTGATACATGCATTAGTTAAGAGAACTTGAGAAAGGTGAAATTAACAGTGAATAGAGTAGTACGTTATCTATATTCGCTTGGACGGTTCGATCATGTTTCGGACTATGTTCGACGCTTCTTAGGATGTTCCTTCTCGGAATTTGTTGATTTAAGATCTCTGTTGTTATTTTACAGGATTTTTAAGACACAACCTCCTCTTTTTCTTGTCAACTTGTTTTCTTTTGGACGCTCTCGTCGCAATCAATTGATTATTCCAACTGCCAGTCGATACATGAATAAATCATTTCATGTGAGAATTGGTAGACTGTATAATAGTCTGTAAAATGGAATGAAGCATTTTGATCTATCCTACAACACCTACCGAAAGAACCTTCTTCAATATTTTACATCAGCTTGATGATTAAAGATAAAGATAAATTGACTGAAACATAATGCAAACATTGTTTAATGAGTAGTCTCCTGACTCGCGAAATAAAACTGATTTTAATTTCAATGGGATCCAAGAACATTAACAAACGCAAAAAAAAATTAAAATAAAAAAATATATATAACATTATTGATATAAGATTGCTGGTTCAATTGTTTATATAAGATTTTTGTTTATTTTTATTAATTTATATTTAATATTTTTATATAATATTGTAATGTCCGTTAGAGTAGTAAAGGGTGATTCTTTTGAGGTTAGGATTTTCATGCATTAGTATTTGACAGATCACGTGGGATTTCAGACATGGTGTCAAAGAGAAAGATGCTCAGTATGCTTTGACATTTCATCATGAATAGCCGAACGATCTGCCACAACGTCGAATTTTCAGTGAATGGGCCCTAGAAAAGTAGGCAGAAAATCCGCTTTTTTATCGACAAATTTTGTTCAGCGATGAGGCTCATTTCTGGTTGAATGGCTACGTAAATAAGCAAAATTGCCGCATTTGGAGTGAAGAGCAACCAGAAGCCGTTCAAGAACTGCCCGTGCATCCCGAAAAATGCACTGTTTGGTGTGGTTTGTACGCTGGTGGAATCATTGGACCGTATTTTTTCAAAGATGCTGTTGGACGCAACGTTACGGTGAATGGCGATCGCTATCGTTCGATGCTAACAAACTTTTTGTTGCCAAAAATGGAAGAACTGAACTTGGTTGACATGTGGTTTCAACAAGATGGCGCTACATGCCACACAGCTCGCGATTCTATGGCCATTTTGAGGGAAAACTTCGGAGAACAATTCATCTCAAGAAATGGACCGGTAAGTTGGCCACCAAGATCATGCGATTTGACGCCTTTAGACTATTTTTTGTGGGGCTACGTCAAGTCTAAAGTCTACAGAAATAAGCCAGCAACTATTCCAGCTTTGGAAGACAACATTTCCGAAGAAATTCGGGCTATTCCGGCCGAAATGCTCGAAAAAGTTGCCCAAAATTGGACTTTCCGAATGGACCACCTAAGACGCAGCCGCGGTCAACATTTAAATGAAATTATCTTCAAAAAGTAAATGTCATGGACCAATCTAACGTTTCAAATAAAGAACCGATGAGATTTTGCAAATTTTATGCGTTTTTTTTTTTTAAAAAGTTATCAAGCTCTTAACGAATCACCCTTTACATTGTAATTCGTTAAATTGGCCCTGTAAAGGCTTTGAATTTTTTAAATAAATGGTAATAAAAAAAAATAAAATATTTGATGACAAACTTTCCAGACAAGCGTTACAATGCATTAAAAATCATAAAAAATTTAAAAATTATTTATTTGTCAAAATATCAATATTATTTGTGGTATATTTTTAGGAAAAATACTATAAAATACATCAGATTTTTATAGTTTACCAGCGAATCGGGTGGTAAATAGGGGTGCTTAGCTCTAGATTACTTTTATAAATAGAAAGTAAAACTGGTTTGCTCCATCGTTTCCATTACCGAGTAAAACACAATATTCAATAATCGTCATCCGAAGCCCTTATGCATTGGCAATGCCGTTGTAATGGGTTATCATTACACTGAAAAAAAGCATACTCGGTTCCAAAGATTTTGTCTTTACTTTAAAAAATTTGGTTTTGATTCCGAGCCAAAGAAGCGGAGAATACAAGTAAGGATACTTTTAAGACACAATTCTCTTTTAAATTTAGGTTTTGTGTACTTGCTTCTAGGAAGCAAATTTTAATTTTTCGCTTTCTCAGCTTTTTTTCTTCATATGCTATCAAAGTCCTTTAAAAACGAGTTAACGGCAACTTTATTTTCCAAATTAGGACTCGACTTCCAGTAGAAATTATGCTATGTTTGAAGTAAAAAACTTCTTTAAAATAAAGTTTTGGAAAACATGTCCTATATTTGAACGATTTTTTGCTTTGTAGTCAAGATGCAAAAAGACAACAAATTTAAAGACAATTTCATTCAATTTAAAGAATTTTTCTGAATTATTAAAGTCAAGTAGACCTTAGCCTATAAATTTTTTCTTTCATGTTAAGATACCCATTTTTAAGTCAAATCACTTAATTATAACGACAATTCGACTTCATTGAAAAGTTTATCGACTTTTGGACAAGGAAAATAACTTTATTTTAGAGAAATGCGTCTTCTATGCTAAGCAAAATTTGTATTCGTATTTTAAAGACATGAAATCTTTGACCTCACGACAATATTTTTTTCAGTGTATGTTTTAATTTACCTTGTCATGGAAATTGCGAAGTACTTGACTGCCTATGACACGCCAACGTAAAAGTAATGCGCAAAATTGATCGGAAACGTGGAGTAGTTGTCTCGACAAAATCGGTAGGATATAATCGATTTGGTAATGACGTTTTTTTACCACTGGGATAGTATTACAATTGCAGTATTTTTAAAATAGGATTTAGTTTCATTTCCCGGAAACGACTTCGGTGTCGTAGTCGAGGATGATGAAAAATACTGAAGATTGAAACGATACAAAACGGTTCTTGTTTTGCCAAAATACCCAGTGGTAAAAAACGACATTACGAAATCGATTACATCATACCGATTTTGTCGAGACAACGACTCCACATTTCCGATAAATTTTCTGTATTACTTTTACGTTGACGTGTCATAGGCAGTCAAGTGCTTCCCAATCTACACGGATGAAAAAGACTGTTTTTCATATGTTTGGCTATAAACATTATATGTTTGGAACACAAATTTTTAAACACAATATTTTTGAGTGCAAGCATATAATGTTCATAAACTAGCATAACATGTTTGGGACATATATGTTAATATGTTAGAACATATTATGTTTGGGACATAAAATGTTTTTAAATATAATATGCTTGGATGCAAACATATATTAATTTAGAAATAGCCTATAAACATATATGTGTTTAGTAGCTTGGAGCGCTATTTAACAAGGAGCGATATTGAATTAAGTTGGTGGTTGTTGCTTGTTATTACAAAATTAACATTTTATTTTTCCTTGGGCAATTGATCAGCTACTTCTTTGATCCTTACAAACTGTGTGGTCCGCTGTTCGAATCCCCGTCCGGCAAAAGGTAAAATTAAAATAAAAACAAGTATATACGGCCGTAAGTTCGGCCAGGCCGAAGCTTATGTACCCTCCATCATGGATTGCGTAGAAACTTCTTCTAAACACTGCCATCCACAATCGAATTACTTAAGTTGCGGTAACGCTTGCCGATGCCAAGGTATCTTAAAACCTCCTAACATCATCTTCTAAATTGTATGTCAATACGTGGTATATATTAAATCAAAAAAGATCGATCCATTACGTATATAATTCAGTTTGACAAAGTAGACATAAAATTTTGACAAAATTTTCTACAGACAGATAATATTAAAATTTTTTCTATGGAAATAAAATTTTGACAAAATTTTCTATAGAAATAAAAATTTTGACAAAATTTTCTATAGAAAGACAATTTTGACAAAAATTTCTACAGAAATAAAATTTTAACAAACTTTTCTATAGAAATAAACTTTTGACAAAATTTACTATAGACATAAAATCTTGGTCGATTATTTTTGGCTCGAGTGGCAACTATGATTATGAACCGAATAAAATTTGAACAAAATTTTCTATAGAAATAAAATTTTGACAAAATTTTCTATAGAAATAAAATTTTGACAATGATGAAAATTTTACTATGAACCGAATAAAATTTTAACAAAATTTTCTCTAGAAATAAAATTTTGACAACATTTTCTATAGAAATAAAATTTTAGTAGATTATTTTTGGCTCTAGTGGCAACCATGATTATGAACCGATATGGACAAATTTTTGTGTGATTGGACCAATTTTGGTATGGTTGTTAGCGACCATATACTAACACCAGGTTCCTACTTTGAACCGGATCGGATGAATTTTGCTCCTTCAAGAGGCTCCGGAGGTCAATCTGGAGAACGTTTTATATGGGGGCTATATATAATTATGGACCGATGTGGACCAATTTTTGCACGGTTGTTAGAGACCATATACCAATATCATGTACCAAATTTCAGGCGGATCGGATAAAATTTGCTTCTCTTTGAGGCTCCGCAACCCAAATCTGGGGATCGGTTTATATGGGCGCTATATATAATTATGGACCGATGTGGACCAATTTTTGCACGGTTGTTAGAGACCATATACCAACACCATGTACCAAATTTCAGCCGGATCCGATGAAATATGCTTCTCTTAGAGGCTCCTCTAGCCAAATCTGGGGATCGGTTTATATGTGGGCTATATATAATTATGGACCGATGTGAACCAATTTTTGCATGGTTGTTAGAGACCATATACCAACACCATATACCAAATTTCAGCCGGATCGGATGAAATGTGCTTCTTTTAGAGGCTCCACAAGCCAAATCTGAGGGTCCCTTTATATGGGGGCTATACGTAAAAGTGGACCGATATGGCCCATTTTCAATACCATCCGACCTACATCGATAACAACTACTTTTGCCAAGTTTCAAGTCGATAGCTTGTTTCGTTCGGAAGTTAGCGTGATTTCAACAGACGGACGGACGGACGGACGGACGGACGGACATGCTTAGATCGACTCAGAATTTCACCACGACCCAGAATATATATACTTTATGGGGTCTTAGAGCAATATTTCGATGTGTTACAAACGGAATGACAAAGTTAATATACCCCCATCCTATGATGGAGGGTATAAAAAACTGAAACTTTTCTCCACGATTAAAAACAAAACTTATATCTCGACTTATGTTATTTTATTATGAGTCCACTTATTTATTCATTTACTTATGGACATGAAATTTTATTTGTGTATATATGTTTTTAAGGGAAGTTTCACCAAATCACAATCCTTTAGAATATACAATTTTGCAAAAATTAGGCCTCACCTATTTCGTCATTTCTGCTACTTATACTTAACTCTGCAAGTATGATTGTCAATATATTGATGTATTATTAGTATCGACCTTTGGGATGGCAATTTCACTCCTGGGTTAATGTCATAGCAGATGGTGCACCACTACAAATGAAATAACAATGGATTTTTTGGGTCAGGCCGTTCTGATCAACAAAGCAATAGGCACAGAGGAGTATACCGAATAACGACCAATATAGTTTTAACAAATCCCACAATGTTTTCCAAGTCATCAAAATATGACCGTTAATAAATAATGGTAATTTCGTAGCGAGTTTATGAAACAACAACCATAACTACATAATAAATAAATTCATTCATGCAATCCATCTTGCTCTTGGTGATGTTTTGCCTTCTTTTGTCTCCATACGAAGGATGCAGGAGAAGGGGGGAGGTTTGGACCCTCTCTCTCCATCCCATAAAGATAGTACAATAAACATATAAATGACATTTGAAAGTCAGACAACCAACAAATCTGAATTTATCATTCTCTCTTCCATCATCATCAAGAAGATAAATAGCAAAAAAGGTTTCCCACAAACAATAGAGAAAGTTCGTCAACATTTCATTGGCTTGAGTTTATATCCAACTACTTGGCCTGTTACAAATATGAAATGAATGAAATTTTATGAAAATGATACCCGAAGGGTTCCTGTCAATTTCTAACATTTCCACAAAATACCGAAATAATTTCACAAATGGACTTACGTATATTTCGTCTGTAGAGAAGAGTCATTTTCAAAGAGAATATTCAATCACATTTCTGAAAATTGTTTTAGTGGACAATATAGACACACCTCAGGACTGAGATAACATGAAATGGTTTAAGATAGTTCCCGAAAAACGTGAATGTTGTTTTGTACATGTTGTGCATGCTCAGATATTTAACACGTTTTTAAAGGTCTCTGACAACACATGAAGAAAAAAGCAGAAAAACGAATAAATTCAAATTTATTTCCTAGTATCAAGTACGCAAAACTCAAATTTTGAAAGAGAATTGTGTCGTAAATGTATCGTTTCTTCAATTCTAAGCTTCTTTCACTCGAAATCAATACCAAAATTATTAGTGTAAAGACAGAATCATTGGAAAAGGCCATGCTTATTTTCAGTGCATAGACGGATGCTACACGCAAAAAAATAATTCTTTCCTCCCAAACGAAATTTTAGACAAACAAAGTTCGTTTCTCATTTGTAGTGTATTTGGAAGAAAAGTATATACTTTTTGTGATAAACTTTTATTCTTGTCCAAAATGTAAAAACAATTTCATAAAGACTAACTCAAAAAAATTGTTTTCTTGCTAATTGCATTTTCCCTCACATCCACGAGGTATTTTAGTTCTTAACACCTTTTCCTGTAATACCAACAATGTAGAAGAAATTATACGATTTTATAAATTTAATTTTTTTTTTACCTTTCGCGTGGACGGAGAATCGAACCGAGGACCATGCACTTTGTAAGCCAACACACTAACCACTGAGCTATGTACCTGTTATGGTCATCAATACACAGAAAAAAATTTCACGAAAAATTTTCCAATTAAAATTTTAATTGAGTTTGAAAAGATATTCAATTAAAAATTTAATTGAATCAACAAATTTTTTAATTGAAACAAAAATCAATCACAACAATTAATAGCATCAATTAATTTTTTAATTGGATCAATTAATTTTTTAATTGATACTATCATTTCCGTGATTGAAGACATTTCAATTAAAAAATTAATTGGATCAATTAATTTCGTGATTGAATAAGAAAAAAAATTTGTTGTGTGTAGATAATTATCCATATAAGTTATATTTATATAGCATAGCTTGTGGCGCCCACGATACGAATAAACAAAGTTTATTTAACAGAAACAAACACTTAGTTTGGCACCGTGGAACAGTGGTTGCTACGTCCGACTTGCATGCCAAGGGTCGTGGGTTCGACCCCTGCTTCGACCAAAGTTTTTATACCCTCCATCATAGGATGGGGGTATATTAACTTTGTCATTCCGTTTGTAACACATCGAAATATTGCTCTAAGACCCCATAAAGTATATATATTCTGGGTCGTGGTGAAATTCTGAGTCGATCTAAGCATGTCCGTCCGTCCGTCCGTCCGTCCGTCTGTTGAAATCACGCTAACTTCCGAACGAAACAAGCTATCGACTTGAAACTTGGCAAAAGTAGTTGTTATCGATGTAGGTCGGATGGTATTGAAAATGGGCCATATCGGTCCACTTTTACGTATAGCCCCCATATAAAGGGACCCTCAGATTTGGCTTGTGGAGCCTCTAAAAGAAGCACATTTCATCCGATCCGGCTGAAATTTGGTATATGGTGTTGGTATATGGTCTCTAACAACCATGCAAAAATTGGTTCACATCGGTCCATAATTATATATAGCCCACATATAAACCGATCCCCAGATTTGGCTAGAGGAGCCTCTAAGAGAAGCATATTTCATCGGATCCGGCTGAAATTTGGTACATGGTGTTGGTATATGGTCTCTAACAACCGTGCAAAAATTGGTCCACATCGGTCCATAATTATATATAGCGCCCATATAAACCGATCCCCAGATTTGGGTTGCGGAGCCTCAAAGAGAAGCAAATTTTATCCGATCCGCCTGAAATTTAGTACATGATATTGGTATATGGTCTCTAACAACCGTGCAAAAATTGGTCCACATCGGTCCATAATTATATATAGCCCCCATATAAAACGTTCTCCAGATTGACCTCCGGAGCCTCTTGAAGGAGCAAAATTCATCCGATCCGGTTCAAAGTAGGAACCTGGTGTTAGTATATGGTCGCTAACAACCATACCAAAATTGGTCCAATCACACAAAAATTTGTCCATATCGGTTCATAATCATGGTTGCCACTAGAGCCAAAAATAATCTACCAAAATTTTATTTCTATAGAAAATGTTGTCAAAATTTTATTTCTAGAGAAAATTTTGTTAAAATTTTATTCGGTTCATAGTAAAATTTTCATCATTGTCAAAATTTTATTTCTATAGAAAATTTTGTCAAAATTTTATTTCTATAGAAAATTTTGTTCAAATTTTATTCGGTTCATAATCATAGTTGCCACTCGAGCCAAAAATAATCGACCAAGATTTTATGTCTATAGAAAATTTTGTCAAAAGTTTATTTCTATAGAAAAGTTTGTTAAAATTTTATTTCTGTAGAAATTTTTGTCAAAATTGTCTTTCTATAGAAAATTTTGTCAAAATTTTTATTTCTATAGAAAATTTTGTCAAAATTTTATTTCCATAGAAAAAATTTTAATATTTTCTTTCTGTAGAAAATTTTGTCAAAATTTTATGTCTACTTTGTCAAACTGAATTATATACGTAATGGATCGATCTTTTTTGATTTAATATATACCACGTATTGACATACAATTTAGAAGATGATGTTAGGAGGTTTTAAGATACCTTGGCATCGGCAAGCGTTACCGCAACTTAAGTAATTCGATTGTGGATGGCAGTGTTTAGAAGAAGTTTCTACGCAATCCATGATGGAGGGTACATAAGCTTCGGCCTGGCCGAACTTACGGCCGTATATACTTGTTTTTTTTTTTTTACATATATTCCAGATATGTTCGGAAGATTCCGAAAAAATGTTCAACATTACATTGTACTATATTAAATTTTGAACTGTAAAATGTGTCTTATTAAAGACCTAAAGTCAGAAAAGAACAGTGTTTGATATAAACGAAATGGGCTGTGTTGTTGTTTCAAAAATAACTTTTTTTATTGAAAAAATAAAAATTTTGTAACAAACGAATTTTTTTGGTGATAAAAGTTTAAAATTTTCGAAGTAATTCAAAAAACTGTAACAAAAGAAAAACGTTTTCGGTACACGTTTTCCAAAGGTTTTTTTTTCTTTGCGTGTACTCTCATATACAGGAAAAAAGCTTACCCGGTTCCAATGATTGATTCCGATTCAAAGTAGCGGAAAATTACTCTAAAGATATATAAGGCACAAATTACTTTCCCTTCATAAACAGTGTTGCCAGTATTTTTCTGGCTCTTGTCCACAAATGAGAAATTTCGTACTCATTCTCGAAAACATATACCCAATTTGGGGGAAAATCCCCAATACTGGCGGCACTATTCGTAAACATCTTAACCACAAATTAAAATTCCAAATTCAAACTCATACGCTTCAGGGACATATTAATAACGATATCTCTTATTTCTGAACACGTTTAATGTGAAGTTCTACAAAATCATCGAATTTAAAGACAATTTCAAAGATATTTGAACAAAATTTCAGCCATATCTACTCGTAGTTACACTGCTGACAGTTGTTTACATTTTTCAAAAAGACCATTTTTAAAGATTCCTTTAGTTTAGTTTGGAATCACGGTTTGTTTTCTAAAATCTCGCTGTATATATTTTATTTTCATTACAGAACAACTTCTATGGAACCGATGGGCAGAAGAATGGGTTGTGTTATACGATGACTCTACCATGGCTTGGTTTACAGAGCCTGGACGTTCATCACCATCGGGAAAGATCCTTGTCAAAGAAGCCCCCGAAATGTTGGCAATTGCACATTGGACTGGACAAATTCCCAGGCGTCCCCCACTACCAGAAGGTTGTAGTGTCTCACAGTTGATAGCCTTGGGCTCAAGAAGAAAACGATCCAAGGTCTATTGGATGTTGGCCAAATCAGAACAGGAAGTTAGGTAGGGTTGGCTTATAATACACACCAAACATCATTGTCTATGGCCGTCTATTAAAACTTTTTTCCTTTTGTATCTTTCTTCTCTCCGCATTCCCTTTGTCCAGTGAATGGATTGATGCCATTACAAAAACAGTAAGTATTAATGTTGCTTTGGTTGGGGGGTCAATACAAAAAGAGTGTTCAAACTAATCTCCGGATGAATGAATGTGTTTGTGTGTAAACTATCATCACTATGAATGATGATGTTTGGGTATGAACATTAGGGTGAGTCCATTTGGGAAGCCACAAAATCCGATTACATATAATTTTGGGAAAAAGTAACTGGTCTGCGAGACCAGTTTTTTGTGTTTTAAGGAGATTTGAAACGAGCCTCTAAATATCCGATAGGGGCTAAGGCCAACATAAAGTATAAATGCATGACTTTTATAACGCTAACATTTGTCTTTAAATTTAAAATTTTTCTCATTCTACTATTTAAAAATCTCCTTTAATTCTTTTTTTTTATTAAGCCATTTATTGTTGTTTCACTCTATCCGCCCTTGGGTACTTTGTATATGTGGGTGTGTAAATATGTTTTATCCGTAAACTATCATCATTGTTGGGTTTATATACTCAAGATCTGACAATGTGGTTAAAAGAGGTGGCGCCCACGGTTCATACATTGAAGTGTTAGTGTTCGTAGTCGCCCACAGCCATCCTGTTTATCATACATTCTGTTCGTCCTGTTACCCACCCACTGAGACATTATTGCAAATACCACAATTCATTCATTGCATGGATGAATGGAAAACGATGATAAAAAACAATAACAGTGGAAAACGTCGACAGCAACAATAACAACAACGAAAAGTGAACACTGAATAATACCAAAAACCGAGACAAAAGAATGGAGAAAAAACAATAAACTTCCATAAAGTGAAAAAAACAATCTAATTACGTTAGTTCCTCCTCCCTGCGTGCCAACTCGTCTGGTTGGATTGGTTATCTGGATGGCTTGGTTGGTTCATTGTTTGGTTTTGCTGGTTGTCGGATGCTGGCATTGTTGTCACTTTTATTACCACTCGTATTCCATTCTCATTTTCTCATCCGGCTGACTAAACCACACTCGCACACACACACACATATGTGTGGATACTCCTATGACAGTGTAAGCGCCCAGCAGGAAAGAGCGACATTATACAGGCATTATATCGGTCCTCATGTAGTAAGCAGTTGTTATGCCACAGAAATGCCAACTCTGAAATGCTTATCAATTTTTGGTTAAGTAAAAAAGTTTGTATCACAAAGAAATGACCGAATTTTAAGAACGTTAACCCTGAAACGCGCACGGTATCTTTTAAGATACAACCAGAAAAAATGCTTACTTCTTAAAATGTTGATCGAATTCTATGAAATCAAGTTTGTTGCATTTAAAACATCATAACGCTATATTTAAAAATATGTGTGTTCGGAAAATGTTAGTATTTCTGAGTAATCTGCAGTCAACATTGAAAATAAAATTTTGACCAAAAATTTAAAAAACTACAAATTGGAAGTTTAATAATATTTACCAGAGATAAAATTAATGTTGGTAAAAAAAACTGTGTAATGTACAAATATCTCTATTCTCTACTAAAATCAAATTGTTTATTTTGAAATATAAACTTAGTTTAAAGCGCACTGTATTTTATTAAGATACAACCACTATTTTTTTTTTTTCAAAAATATAAAAACACATTATTTATTATTATTTTTTTTTTGAAAAAATATGGTATGCAGATGTTCTTTTTTAATATTTAGCATATTATATATTTTTTCGGTGGAATCGGTGATCTTGAGCATTTCAGGGTTAAATATCAGTGGGGGTGTATATTAAAACAGACATTAACATATAAAGGGTGATTCTTTTGAGGTTAGGATTTTCATGCATTAGTATTTGACAGATCACGTGGGATTTCAGACATGGTGTCAAAGAGAAAGATGCTCAGTATGCTTTGACATTTCATCATGAATAGACTTACTAACGAGCCACAACGTCGAATTTTCAGTGAATGGGCCCTAGAAAAGTTGGCAGAAAATCCGCTTTTTTATCGACAAATTTTGTTCAGCGATGAGGCTCATTTCTGGTTGAATGGCTACGTAAATAAGCAAAATTGCCGCATTTGGAGTGAAGAGCAACCAGAAGCCGTTCAAGAACTGCCCATGCATCCCGAAAAATGCACTGTTTGGTGTGGTTTGTACGCTGGTGGAATCATTGGACCGTATTTTTTCAAAGATGCTGTTGGACGCAACGTTACGGTGAATGGCGATCGCTATCGTTCGATGCTAACAAACTTTTTGTTGCCAAAAATGGAAGAACTGAACTTGGTTGACATGTGGTTTCAACAAGATTGCGCTACGTGCCACACAGCTCGCGATTCTATGGCCATTTTGAGGGAAAACTTCGGAGAACAATTCATCTCAAGAAATGGACCGGTAAGTTGGCCACCAAGATCATGCGATTTGACGCCTTTAGACTATTTTTTGTGGGGCTACGTCAAGTCTAAAGTCTACAGCCAGCAACTATTCCAGCTTTGGAAGACAACATTTCCGAAGAAATTCGGGCTATTCCGGCCGAAATGCTCGAAAAAGTTGCCCAAAATTGGACTTTCCGAATGGACCACCTAAGACGCAGCCGCGGTCAACATTTAAATGAAATTATCTTCAAAAAGTAAATGTCATGGACCAATCTAACGTTTCAAATAAAGAACCGATGAGATTTTGCAAATTTTATGCGTTTTTTTTTTTTTTAAAAGTTATCAAGCTCTTAACAAATCACCCTTTAATAGGCTTGATTTGGAAGCAATAACTATTGAATATTTTCGACTTTAGACAAATATGTTACAGCGCCTTATTATTTAAGTGTAACGGAATTTTCACTGCCGCATTTACAATGTGTAGGGCCTATGAATAAACCAACTGGACACATTAGTATGCATGAGTGTGTGTATTTAAGTGAAATTGTTTGTTTGTTTGTGTGTGTATGATGTTTGTGAATACTTACTTTAATCTGTTTTAAATCTCATCCACAGTTGCCACCCCCTCCCCAAATTGAATTGGTCGTGGATAAACCGCATTTAATGAATGTCTTACGCAGACCATTGGTACGCATACGACGTAAGTGTAAATGGTAACCTTATCATTATCCTTTTACTACATGCCTCCCTCTTTCCTCCTTTTGATACACTGAAAGAATTTTTTTGTTTTAAACTCGGCAAAAAAAGTAATATTGAGTAATGGAAAAATCCCTTTTAAATTTAAGGGTCCCTAAATCTGTATACATGAAATTTATCACTCAAGGTTTCCCTTCCTTACGCCTAAGTAGGGTGTTACCCAGTTCCTGATATTTTGTCTTATGAATTATTAATTTATCTAACATAAATTTGGTAATTTAAAAAAATCCTATGTATGTGTAACACATGATATAGAAACTTTTAAGGAAGAGGAGATTATTTTATTTTGTACGATTTTTTGGCATTTAAAGACACATTTGTAAGAAAAGGCGAACATTTTTTTGCAACCTAAGGTTTTGACCTCAATGTTAAGGGATCTTCTATAAAAATAAAATCTACATACATATATATACAAGTATGTGATTACAAAAGGACAATAAAAAACTTGAGGACCCTAGACAAATATATCATCTGGATATATTAATTCCAATTTTGCCTGCAGATATCTAACAAGTTAATACTCCATTAAAGTCCCCAAATTGACTATTTATAAACCATATTGGTTGAGATTTACATTTATAAACATTTATGTCATATTACCAATTTTTTTCAATTGTCCATCATTTGCTTTTTATTCTCTCATACACCAATTGTATTTTAAGAAATTTGGCTTTGTTATATTAATCAAAGCATATAAAATATCAATCAATATCAATCAAGATAGAATCTCACTTATTTCTCTAAGTGCGTAACTAATTGTATTTGTTATCTTCTCTATAAAGTCTTGAAATTATTCTTTTAAGATCCCTCTGTCCCTAACCACTTAATTTCTTCCTATGATGGTAGTCACTTTCTCGACATAGCCATAGTCAAGGTTCTTGTTACATTTTAATTAGAAATTGATTCGTTTGCAATGGACAAAAGATGAGATGAGGTCCTTTCTTAGTCTGTACTACAAAGATTAAATAAAATTCCTTTATTCACCAACATTGAGGAACGATTGTCTGCGAATGGATTGTTCTTCATATAATTTCTTTATTTCACGAGAAATTAATTTAAGAGAAGATTGACCAACTATCTCATAATTTTTCTAATTTGCCGATATTTCAGAAAAATTACACTAACTGATGGACAAATAAAATAAAGACCTTTTCATGTTAAAAAAAAAAAAAAACAAGTAAGAAAGGTCTAAAGTCGGGCGGGGCGACTATATTATACCCTGCACCACTTTGTAGATCTAAATTTTCGATACCATATCACATCCGTCAAATGTGTTGGGTGCTATATATAAAGGTTTGTCCCAAATACATACATTTAAATATCACTCGATTTGGACAGAATTTGATAGACTTTTACAAAATCTATAGACTCAAAATTTAAGTTGGCTAATGCACTAGGGTGGAACACAATTTTAGTAAAAAAAATATGGGAAAAAGTTAAATCTGAAGCAATTTTAAGGAAACTTCGCAAAAGTTTATTTATGATTTATCGCTCGATATATATGTATTTTGACCATTTTTGGTATTTTGACCATTTTTGTCGAAATCAGAAAAACATATATATGGGAGCTATATCTAAATCTGAACCGATGACAACCAAATTTGGCACGCATAGCTACAATGCTAATTCTACTCCCTGTGCAAAATTTAAACTAAATCGGAGTTAAAAATTGGCCTCTGTGGTCATATGAGTGTAAATCGGGCGAAAGCTAAAGGGTGATTTGTTAAGAGCTTGATAACTTTTTAAAAAAAAAAAACGCATAAAATTTGCAAAATCTCATCGGTTCTTTATTTGAAACGTTAGATTGGTCCATGACATTTACTTTTTGAAGATAATTTCATTTAAATGTTGACCGCGGCTGCGTCTTAGGTGGTCCATTCGGAAAGTCCAATTTTGGGCAACTTTTTCGAGCATTTCGGCCGGAATAGCCCGAATTTCTTCGGAAATGTTGTCTTCCAAAGCTGGAATAGTTGCTGGCTTATTTCTGTAGACTTTAGACTTGACGTAGCCCCACAAAAAATAGTCTAAAGGCGTCAAATCGCATGATCTTGGTGGCCAACTTACCGGTCCATTTCTTGAGATGAATTGTTCTCCGAAGTTTTCCCTCAAAATGGCCATAGAATCGCGAGCTGTGTGGCATGTAGCGCCATCTTGTTGAAACCACATGTCAACCAAGTTCAGTTCTTCCATTTTTGGCAACAAAAAGTTTGTTAGCATCGAACGATAGCGATCGCCATTCACCGTAACGTTGCGTCCAACAGCATCTTTGAAAAAATACGGTCCAATGATTCCACCAGCGTACAAACCACACCAAACAGTGCATTTTTCGGGATGCATGGGCAGTTCTTGAACGGCTTCTGGTTGCTCTTCACTCCAAATGCGGCAATTTTGCTTATTTACGTAGCCATTCAACCAGAAATGAGCCTCATCGCTGAACAAAATTTGTCGATAAAAAAGCGGATTTTCTGCCAACTTTTCTAGGGCCCATTCACTGAAAATTCGACGTTGTGGCTCGTTAGTAAGTCTATTCATGATGAAATGTCAAAGCATACTGAGCATCTTTCTCTTTGACACCATGTCTGAAATCCCACGTGATCTGTCAAATACTAATGCATGAAAATCCTAACCTCAAAAGAATCACCCTTTATATATGGGAGATATATCCAAATCTGAACCGATTTCAACCAAATTTGGCACCCATAGTTACGATGCTAATTCTACTCCGTATGCAAAATTTCAACTAAATCGGAGCAAAAAATTGGCCTCTGTGGGCAAATGAGTGTAAATCGGGCGAAAGCTATATATGGGAGCTATATCTAAATCTGAACCGATTTGGCTAATATTTTGCAAGTTTTTCGAGACTCATAAAATATTCGGATGTACGGAATTTGAGAAAGATCGGTTGATATACACGCCAATTATGACCAGATCGGTGAAAAATATATATGGCAGCTATATCTAAATCTGAACCGATTTTATCGTCTATGAGCCGAAACAGGACCCTATACCAAATTTTAGGACAATCGGACTAAAACTGCGAGCTGTACTTTGCACACAAAAATACACCAACAGACAGACGGACATCGCTAAATCGACTCAGAATTTAATTCTAAGCCGATTCGTATACTAAAAGGTTGGTCTATGATTACTCCTTTTTGGCGTTACATACAAATGCACAAACTTATTATACCCTGTACCACAGTAGTGGTGAAGGGTATAAATATTGGAAAAAAATATTGGCATTATTTTTACATTTCAAAATTTTTTTTTAAACCTGCCCCACAAAAAATTCAAACCAATAATTGGCCAACCTTGAACGTCGAATGGCACCAAAGATATGTGTGTTATTTTGAACTCCAATTTTTTCATTCAAACTACAGTTCACTCGCGGTAACGTGAACTAATTAAAACCGAGAGAGTTCACGTTAGCGAAAATTTTCACGTTAGCGAACTTCAGCGAATTTCAGAACAAAACATAGCCATATTCGGGAGTTTTACACGTTCTAGCTTAATAGTCTTTTATTTTTGTTATTAGTAATATTAAACATTTAATTTATTTACTTTCATTGAAAAATTAAAAAAAAAAGAAATCGGAAAAATATCAGTGGGTATGGAATTATAAAGCAATTTAAATTAAAAATTAAAATTCACGAAAAAAGCCAAACTAGATCAATAAACAATTTCGTAAGTGTATTTGTATTTGTCATTGTGAATCTGCCTTTAACGTCAAATTTCATGGTTTTCAGCCTTACGGAGTAGTTAGTGTAAGAAAAATCGTGTTCACGTTACCGCTAGTGCGCGGTATGTAATTTTATTTAAAAGTAAGATGTTACCTAACATATAGCGGCAGCCCGATATTTCAGACTCACTTAGACTATTCAGTCAATTGTGATACCACAGTGGTAAACTTCCCTCTTATCACTGAGTGCTGCCCGATTCTATATTAAGCTCAATGACAAAGGACATCCTTTTTATAGCCGAGTCCGAACGGGGTTCCACATTGAAGTGTGGTTTCACTTAGAGAAGCTTTGTGAACATAATATATGTTTGGAAGCATTTTGAGCCCAAAAATATTATATGCTTGGAAGAATTTTTCCCAAAGACGGTTGTGCTCATTCCCTAACATACTCGTTATTTTCACTTCCACGAAATATTTTAATTCTTGGCACCTTTTTCTGTAATACAAATAATGTTGAAGAAATTATTCACTTTTATAAATCTTTTAAATTTTACCTTTCGCCTGCACGGAGAATCGAACCGAGGACCATACAGTTTGTAAGCCAACACACTATCCACTGGGCTACGTAGCTGTTATGGTCACCAGCAGATAATTATCGTTATAAGTTACATTTATATAGCATAGTTTGCAGCGCCCACGAGCCCATACAAACACAACATTATTTAACAGAAACATACATTTGTTTGCCACGTGGAGCAGTGGTTAGCATGTCTGCCTTGCATGCAAAGGGTCGTGGGTTCAATCCCTGCTCCGACCGAACACTTTTTTTTTAATTTACACATTTATATTTATACTATTAATGTGTCTTTGTTTATTCAATTCAAATCAAATAATAAAAAATGGAAAATAATTTTCTATATCAATTCAAAGGTAATTCGATGCCATAAATATTTTAACACAAAGGTTACTGAGATACAGGATATATCACATCCTCCGTGCCAATTTGTTTGCCATCATCGGAGAGTAGCGAATAGGTTTGCGTTTAACCCTCTCCGATTTCCTCAAACGTGGTATTGGATTTTCCCTACTATATACAGCGTCACCAACATCTGGAGTGTGGATCTGTTGTGGGAGTGGTATTGATTCTGGGTGTTCATTGGTATTATTACTGTCCCTTCCGACAATTGGAGTATCTCTCGAATTAATTGTAGAAGAGTCTCCATCGATCAACAATGGGACAGAATACGTGTTGATCCCGCCCAGCTTCGACTCACAAGCATCCATTAATAATCGGGCGGCTTGAGACAATTCGGTGAACTCTGACGATACATTTGACCTTTTTATTTGATTTCTATGTCTTTTAATTAATGAATTATTTCCACTTCTAATCCAATACATTACATTGCCCATCCGTTTTAGTATGACCCCCGGTAGCCATCTTTCCCCTTTGCCAAAGTTCTTGAACACAATTCTTTCATTAACGTTGAAATACTTCGATTTTGCTTCCGTTTTTTCTTCATCCCTCCATGAATTCATTGTAGGATTCAACAAAGACAACAATGTTCGGGGTTGGCGCCCATGAAGCAGTTCTGCAGGCGATTTGCCATTCTTGTTTGGGGTTGTTCTATACGTACTCAAAAAAGCTAGTAGGGCAGTTTCGAGACTCTTACCTCCCTCAATTTGCTTTTTTAATGATGTTTTCACTGTTCTCACAAATCTCTCGGCTTGTCCATTTGACGCTGGATGAAACGGTGAAGTTGTTAAGTGCTTAATGCCGTTTTTCTCACAAAAACAGTAAAATTCATGTGACGTAAATTGAGTTCCGTTATCTGTTACAATGGTTTCCGGTAAGCCTTCCGTCGCAAAAATTGACTGCAGAGCTCTTATTGTCACTGTCGACGTAGCATTTTTCATCTTTACTATATACGGAAATTGAGAATAGGTGTCGATAAGAACTAACCACATATAATCATGGAATGGTCCAGCGAAATCTAAATGTATTCGTTGCCACGGAGCAGAAGTCTCCGGCCAAGGTGAAAACTGCTTAGGAGGATCTGAAGAATGTATAATGCATGCGCGACAAGATGATACCAGTCTACAAATATCATCGTCTATCTTGGGCCACCAACAATAACGTCTACTTATCTGCTTCATGCGAACAATACCCCAATGACCTTCATGCATCATCTCTAAAACTTTAGAACGTAACTGCTTTGGGATAACTATACGGTTGTAGTCAGTCAGCATAATCAAGACTCCATCGCGTTGTGTAAGGTTGTATCGGTGATGAAAATACGGCAAGCAGTCTTTGTCAGCCACTTTTTCGGGCCACCCCTCTAGTACCCAGTTTAAAACTTGTCCTAATATTCGATCTTTTTTAGTGTGCTCTGCGACTTGTTTTGCATTCACGGGAAAATTTTCTAAACTTGCTATAACATGAACCTCATTTCCCTCCACCGACTCATCAAATCTTTTATCCTCTTTGTAAGGTAATCTGGACAATGCGTCGGCATTTCCGTGGTGTTTAGTGCCTTTATACTTTATTGTATAATTATATCCAGAAAGGATCACGGCCCACCTCTGAAGACGATTCGCCGTGGTTGTTGAAATTCCTTTCGTTGGACCAAATATAGTGACCAGTGGTTTGTGATCCGTCACTAATATGAACTCCCGTCCGTATAAATATTCATGAAATTTTCGAACACCAAATATAATAGATAGAGCTTCTTTTTCTATCTGGCTGTAGTTCTTTTGGCTCTCTGACAGGGTTTTTGATGCATAGGCAATCGGTCGTTCTGAACCATCAGGGAATTTGTGTGATATTACAGCTCCCAATCCATACGACGAAGCATCAGTTGCTAAAACAATTCCCATGTTCTCATCATAATGTACCAGCTCTGCTATTTCCACTAGCTGTCTTTTCAATTCTTGAAATGAACTTTCTTGTTGGTCTCCCCAAACGAATTTTTGTTCCTTCTTACGAAGTAGATTTAAGGGACCGCATATGGTAGAATAATTGTTAATAAAATTGCAATAATAATTTACTTTTCCCAAGAAAGACTGTAACTCTGAAATATTTTTGGGCCGAGGCAGTTTCTTGATTGCCTCTGTTCTTGCACCCGAAGGAACAATCCCAGACTTAGTTATTACATGACCTAAGTACTCAATTTCTGACTTTAAAAACGAGCATTTATCACGATTGCATCGAAATCCCCCCTCTGTCAACCTTTGGAACAAGAGTCTTAAGTTCTTTAAATGATCTTCTTCTGTATCTCCCGTTACAATTATATCATCTAAGTAATTGACACAACCTGGTATGTCTTGGATTGTCTGTTCGATTAGGCGTTGAAATATGGCGGGAGCACTAGCAACACCAAATGGTAACCTCTGGTATTGGTACAATCCTAATGGGGTGTTGACTACCAAAAGTGCCTTAGATTCTTCATCCATTTCAATTTGTAGGTATGCATCTGATAAGTCTATCTTAGAAAAATAGCTTCCATTTCGTAGTTTATGAAACAAATCTCTAATACGGGTTATAGGATATCTTTCCACGTCCATCTGAGGATTAATTGTAAGTTTGAAATCTGCACAAACCCTAATTTTGTTGTTGGGTTTTGGCACTATAACAAGTGGAGATGCCCATTGACTGTATTTAATCGGTTTCCATATACCTAACTTAATTAACCTTTCTGCTTCTTCCTTAAAAAGGTCATTCATAGCATACGGAATTGGTCTAGATTTAAAAAATTTTGGCCTGGCATTCGATTTCATATATATATGTCCCATCATAGTTTTACATAAGCCGAGTTCTTTTGAAAACAGTTTTTTATATTCTTTACATATATTTTCTATATGTACGTTGTCCTCAATCTTAAAAATATGAACTCTTTTAAATTCATCGTACCAATTGAGTCCGAATATATTTGAACACTCTACTGAGTCCGCAACAATAAGCTCCAAGTTTTTTATTTCCCCTTCAATTTTTACTTCAACTTTCAGTAAACCCAATACGGGAATTTCGGTCTTACCATATCCGAAGAGCTTAACGTCTGTGTATTGCAGTTGGGGGCTTCCTAGCTGGTTGTACCCTCTGATTCCAATAACAGATTTCATAGCACCTGTATCAAATTGAAACTCCATTTCCTTACCGTTAATTTCCACGTTCAGAACTAATTTGTTGCCTGTTCTTGTAATGATACTATCATCAACATCACATGAAAGCATTGCAAATTCGTCTTCTACCGTTCGTATGTGAGTATTAGTATTCTGATTTGACTTGCATACCGGGGCAATATGACCGATTTTCTTGCATATATAACATTGGGCTCTACGATATTTACATTGTTCTTTCTCATGTGTCTTAAAACAGCCCGTGCATGATGGCCACTGCTGACTCGATTTCCATTTCCTATAGTCTTGATTCGAGCTTTGGTCGTATGTTTTCCTGGAACTATTTCTTACCACTAAAATCTCTGAATCGCCAGTATTATTAGCTTTTATACTATTAATTGTTTTCTGGGTAGTTTCAAATGTCTCAGCAATCTGCATCACTTCCTTAAGTGTTGGTTCCTCCTTATGTAGTGCAGCAGTTCTAACCGGTTCATCCGGTGTATATAAGATCACTATATCTCGAATAAGTTCATCAGAATATTCAGTAGAACAGGTTGCATTTCTACATACAAAATTACACTCTCTGGCCATACCTCTCAATTCAGTAACCCACTGATTGTAAGTTTCTCCTTCTCGTTTCAATCTCTTATAAAACTCATATCTTGCTTTGATTACATGTGTCTTACTTTTGTAGTGTGTTTGTAAGCTGCTGATCAACTCTGTGTAGGACAATAACTGTAGTCTCTCCTTCCCAACAAGTTTCTGTAGAACGCAAAATGTTTTATCTCCAATCCAAGATAATAAAAAGGATCTTTTGCGACCGTCATCATCCACTCCATAAGCTTTAAAATGTTCCTCTAGTTGTCTCTTATAGGAATCAAATTCGGTCACTTCTTCCTCAAAGTGATGAAATTTCGGCACTGATATACTTCCTGGCAATGTACTAACAGCTGGACTAGCTATACGCTGGTTCAATACACTTGCAAAGAATTTCTGTTGTTGTGTCAGCATTTGTTGTGCCCAAGCTTGCTGACGTTCCAAAATTTGTTCAAACGCTTGCTCCATTATATTTTTATCCTCGTCGCCAATTAATGTGTCTTTGTTTATTCAATTCAAATCAAATAATAAAAAATGGAAAATAATTTTCTATATCAATTCAAAGGTAATTCGATGCCATAAATATTTTAACACAAAGGTTACTGAGATACAGGATATATCAACTATATTAAATTTTTATAATGAAACTTCGAAATGTGGGTTATTAAAGATTTATAGTCATTAACAGTGCTTGATATAAACGAAATTGGCTGATTTTTGGATAAAATATTATTTTTTATTGACAAAATAACAATTTTGTAACAAAAAACTGTTTTTGGTACAAAACTTTAAAATTTGGAAGGAATTCAAAAGCTCTAACAAAAGAAGAACGTGGAGTCGAGTATAAACATACATAAATAATGTTATAATATAAACATAAGTTTATTTAGGTGTGAACAGTTTTTAGTAGCATTTAACACCATCGGTCTAAAATGCGTTTTACTTTTCTTTAATAATTCATTTTAAAGAAAATAAACTTTTTAAATTGTTTTAGCTGCAAAACTCGAACTTAATGCCCGATTTTATATTTGAAGGTGTCCGTCAACACTTCTTGGACTACTTATTAATAAAGAGGAACTAAACTTTGTTTTTATACATTTTACTGTGTAATTTTTCACTATTTCTTCCTTATTTCATTTTACTGTCCTAACTCTAACAAGTATATAAGGCCGCAAGTTCGGCCAGGCCGAATCTTATGTACCCACCACCATGGATTGCGTAGAAACTTCTACGAAAGACTATCATCCACAATCGAATTACTTGGGATGTGGTATCTTAAAACTTCTTAACATCGTTTTCTAAATTGTGATTTAGTACATACATTGTATATATTAGACAAAAAAGTTATGTATAGTTAAGTCTACAAATAATTACGAATCGATATGGACTTTTTGTACGTAGAGAGCCAGAATTGAAATATGGGGGTCGCTTATACGGGGGCTATATACAATTATGAACTTGATATGGACCAATTTTTGTGTGATTGGAAATCGATTTATCTAAGGGATATATATAACTATATACCGATATGGACCTAGTTACGCATGGTTGTTAACGACCATATACTAGCACAATGTACCAAATTTCAACTCACTCGGATGAAATTTGCTCTTCCAAGAGGCTCCAAAACCAAATCTCGGGATCGGTTTATATGGGACTATGCACGATTATGGACTGATATGGACCCTTTTTGGCATGGATGTTAAATATCATATACTACCACCACGTACCAAATTTCAAGCAGATCGGATGAATTTTGCTTCTCCAAAAGGCACCGGAGGTCAAATCTGGGGATCGGTTTATATGGGAGCTATATATAATTGTGGACTGATATGAACCAATTCCTGCATGGTTGTTGGATACCATATACCAACATCACGTACCAAATTCCAACCGAATGGGAAGAATTTTGCCCTTCCAAGGGGCTCTGGGGGTCAAATCTGGGGATCGGTTTATATGGGGCCTATATATAATTATGGACCGATATCGACCAATTTTTGCATGGGAGTTTGAGACCATATATTAACACCACGTACCAAATTTCAAATGAATCAGATGAATTTTGGTCTTCCAAGGGGTTTCGGAGGTCAAATCTGGTGATCGGTTTATATGGGGGCTATATAATTATGAACCGATGTGGACCAATTTTTGCATGGTTGTTAGAGACCATATACTAACATCACGTACCAAATTTCAGCTGGATCGGATGAAATTTGCTTCTCTTAGAGGCCTCGCAAGCCAAATCGGAGGATCGGTTTATATGAGGGCTATATATAATTATGGACCGATGTGGACCAATTTTCGCATGGTTGTTAGAGACCATATACTAACACCATGTACTAAATTTCAGCCGGATCGGATGAAATTTGCTTCTCTTAGAGGCCTCGCAAGCCAAATCGGGGTATCGGTTTATATGGGGGCTATATATAATTATGGACCGATGTGGACAAATTTTTACATGGTTGTTAGAGACCATATACTAACACCATGTACCAAATTTCAGCCGGATCGGATGAAATTTGCTTCTCTTAGAGGCCTCGCAAGCCAAATCGGGGGATCGGTTTATATGGGGGCTATATATAATTATGAACCGATGTGGACCAATTTTTGCATGGTTGTTAGAGACCATATACTGACACCAGCCGGATCGGATGAAATTTGCTTCTCTTAGGGGCCTCGCAAACCAAATCGGGGGATCGGTTTATATGGGGGCTATATATAATTATGGACCGATGTGGACCAATTTTTGCGTGGTTGTTGGAGACCATATACTAACACCATGTACCAAAATTCAGACGGATCGGATGAAATTTGCTTCTCTTAGAGGCCTCGCAAGCCAAATATTGGGGTCAGTTTATATGGGGGCTATACGTAAAAGTGGACCGATATGGCCCATTTGCAATACCATCCGACCTACATCAATAACAACTACTTGTGCCAAGTTTCAAGTCGATAGCTTGTTTCGTTCGGAAGTTAGCGTGATTTCAACAGACGGACGGACGGACATGCTCAGATCGACTCAGAATTTCACCACGACCCAGAATATATATACTTTATGGGGTCTTAGAGCAATATTTCGATGTGTTACAAACGGAATGACAAAGTTAATATACCCCCCATCCTATGGTGGTGGGTATAAAAAGAGTATAGTGCCCTTTCGTTATTTTGAAGACCCCTGATTTCTTTTAACGAACCAAGAAAAAAATTGTGCCCATAATGCCAAAATGATAAACAAAACACATGTCCACACATACATAAAATGCTGCTCTCAAGGCGAAAACACATGTTTTTTTTTCAAATGTCTATTCTCTTGGTTCTGAATGTCCATTCTCTTTATTCAAATTAAATAATATTTAGACTTAAGCATATCAAATTTTTGGGCTTATCATAAAACAGTTTTCCGAAACAACATACCAGCGGTTTCACAGAAATTGTTCTCTTTTGATTCTTTCGCTGTGTTATGTTGATATCTTTCGTCAACTCTCCCGGTTTTCATCTCTATTTCTTTCTCTATACTCTCTCTGTCGCTTTGAATAAAATATCACAACATATGTATGTTTAGTCGAAATTTGTAAATTTATATATGTTTGCATTCACACATACGATTTTTATGAAACATTTATGCCCCAAACATAATATATTCTAACATATTAACATAGATGTCCCAAACATTTAGTGTTAATTTAGGAACATTACATGCTTGCACTTAAATATATTGTGTTTTAAAATTGTGCCCGAAACACATTTTGTTTATATCGGAACATATACAAAACATATTTTTCTAAGAGTGTGCAAAAAATGAATTTTAATTTTTTCGGTTTAAGAAATTTTTATATCTGACGCAGTTCTGTGTCGGAAAATCAAGAAAAAATATTTAATTTAAAGCGGAAAAATGTGAATATATATTCAAGGACAGTAAAAGCTTCCAAAACTATAAAAATGGCGACGACGCTGAGATCAATGGCACAAGAATCATTGTGAAAGAAAACAATCAGCTTATTTGATAAATGATAAATTTGACTCGGGAAATGATATACATTATCTTTGTTTGATGCTAAATAAAATACATTGGTCTTGAAGAGGTTGAAGATGTTTACTTTAATTGTGCAGTTTTCTTTTCTATGATGTGAATGTGATGACTATAACAACTATATATACAGATCTTTGTCAATTTAGTATAAATAGCGCATTTTAATATCAATAGATTTGTGATCGTGGTCAGCTCAGGACTCCTTGATATAGAACATGAGTTCCTCAAAGAGTGGAAGCTGGAATAAATACTTGAACAATATACATTTTTTTTAATAATAGTTACAGCTTTTTTACCATTTGTTACAATTTGTCTCTAAAGACCAAAGGCATTGAACTACAAACCATTTGTTCCAATTGGTTGTAAATCGTTGGAGTCAGTCTAGCTCATCTAATGGCTGATATCTAGTTCCTTTATTTAATTTTTTGTAATTTTTGAAGATTAGTCACTTTACTTCTTACCAAATTTCATTTTTTAAATTTATTTTTCAATTGTTCGATTAATAAAGTCTAAATAACTTCTTCAAAAATTAATCACTAAACTCGTCGCTAGTAAATTTAACGGCGACGATATTGGCGACAAAAAGCGACACCAGGAATACCGATTTTCGTCGATAGCAGAATATATCGACGAACGGAATACCAATTAGTGGCGACAGACGAAAAGCGACAAAAAGCGACGGCGAGGGCGTCTTCAAGAATAAGGGTGATTTACTTATTTTTCTCAAATCGAAATTTTCTAAAACTAACCTAAATTTTCTAAAAGTAACCATAATTTTACTTCCTGGTGAGTTCACTGTTTTTTGAGTATAGATTTAAAGCTGAATAACTATCTAAAATTTCTTTACTTTAACGAAGCCATATCTTTGGCTTGGAATCAATACCAAATTCCAAGTAAATTTGTTTAGTACAAACTTTGGGGATTGTAATGATAATCAAAGAGTCGAAAAGACCATTTTACAAATTGAAAAGTCAGCTTTTCGACTTTTTTCCATTAGTGGAAAGTCGACTTTTGTCGTCACTACTTTCGAATGAGTTACATTCACCAATGTGGTATCACAATGGACTGAATAGTCTACGTGAGCCTGATACATCGGGCTGCCACCTAACCTAACCTACATTAGAAGAAAATCTGCATTACGCTCCCCTTTCAATTCAAATTCAATTTTTTCGTTCAACATCGTTTAGCCAATTTTGATCCATATTAATGTCTATTATGGACAACATTATAGAACGATTAATCCATTTGACTTAATTTTCAAAAAAAAAAAAATTTCGCCATTAAAGATTACAAAAAGTACTTTTTTAACCCTAAGCCGATTAGTCAAAAAAAAAAAAAACTATATATGCGCCTACTTCACATAGATCGACATTTTTATACCTTGACCCCTTAGTAAAGAAATCTAATGGAACTATTCAATAGTTCTTTCAACACACATATCTGTGTATTTAACAATTCTATGTCATGTTTGTGTGTCATTATCTCTGTTCTAGCTGCCACAACATCTGAAGTCAAACAACGCAAAGCTTTGGCGAATAGTAAATCTCACTCACGCTCTTTGGCCACTCAAAGGGCTTTTTATAATCAGAATCCTTTAGTGAAAAGTGATGCTGCTGTAGCGATCCTAAGCAAAAATCCAGATTCAAAGGCAGCTTTAGCCTGTGCACTGCCCTGGGGTCATGGCTGGGGATGGGCGACATTACCGAATGGTGTGTGGAGTGGAGGTAAGAAAACATTTTTTTCTCGCAATACCAAGCATGTCAATAACAATGTTGCTTTCCCCTTAAAGGTTTAACATGGTCCCAATGTGAGGACACATTCACTTTACATGCACTGCCAACTACGCATTGCACCAATCTAATTGACACCTCCTGCAGTGGGGCTGTATACCATACCGACATTGGAGGTTTCGATTTTCATGGCTCAACTGTGGAAGATCTGGGTGGTGAGGACTTTGACTATGCCATGGACTGTGGCGATTTTATATTTTAAGCAAACCGCCTGCCCACCACTACCCGAAACCAATTGAGATTGCCCCCAGTAGTGTCGTTTAAAATATTTCCAAGCTAAAGAAGCATTAACGGACCCCACCCTAAACTGACAAACAAAATACATAATAATAATAAACCCGAAGCGTTGTCCCAAAATAAAACGCCTCCAGCAGTGAGCCTTTCGACAAAACACTCTTTTAATATTAAAACGAATAAAAAAACAAGCAAACAAAACAAGAAATCATAAAAGGAATTTAGATAAAATGAAAACAAATACAACAAAAGAATGCCAAACAATAAAAGAAACAAATAAAACTAAAGCCCGAATACAAAAAACAACAAAAAGAAAATGTCAAACAAGTGCAGACAATAGTTATAGAAAAATGTTTACAACATAATTTCGTATGTGTAGACTAGCCCACTTATACACCTTTGGACATCCATTTATCCTAAACTCAAGTGCATGTGAATCAGGCAAATCGCAAAAACCCCATTTAATAGTGAATCAAATTAATTGTGTTTCAACTTTCACAGCATCGCCAACAACTAAATATAAAGGGAAACACTGTTAAAGAAAACCAACTCCTTACATTTTTAAGAGGAAAAAATCAAGAATAACAACAAAAACAGAATTATATACGGGTATTTGATTTAATAGAATTTATTTAATACCAAACCTCAACAAAAGAAAAAGAAACCCAAAGAGATAGCTTCACAATCACACACCCCACATCTATTCAAAGTAAATTCTCCTCTCATCACGAATCTCACCTGAGAGACTTATCTCACCTCAAGACAAACTAAAACTAAAAGGCCACTAATCACTCAATCAAAACATCCGTTAGGGAAACGGAAGTAATGCGGGCGATCAACAGGTTGGCCTCAACGACAAATCTAAAACCATACACACACACAAAATGTGTATGTTTGTCGATCAAGTGCGATTCGAAATAAGTTCACTGCAATTTATACTGAATTTTGATAGAAAATATTTACAAATGCTCTTAATTTTTTTGGTTTTCTTTTTAATTGGCCCATCGTCGTTAGAAAAAAAAAAACAAACAAACAAAATGAGAAATAAAACATTTTTTAGTAATTTTAATAAGACAAAAACAAATGGCAAAGAAAATCCATTTCTCAATCCCCCATGAAACAAACAATATTTTAGAGAACTAAAACAAAAATCGATGTTTTTAGAACGAAATGTCATAGCAATTAAGGTGTCAAATAAAACGGGAAAATCCCTTCCAAAACAAAGTTATTTTTTTTTTCGAAAAACCCAAATTAGTATAATAGGCTATAATTAATACTAAAACTAAATTAAAAAAATTGTTGTTTGTGGAAATAGGTGTTACATATTCCGGTTAAACAAAATAAAAACAAAAGCTCCCCACCATTAAAAAAAAAAACAAAACTAAACGCGATATTAACTCCAATCAAATCAACCAAAACAGCTATATGGAAATTTAAAATAAATAAACCTGCATTCTAAAAAAAAACCTCACCCCAAAACGATATATGCAACAAGTTTTGTAAGATTTTTTCAAGGAATAGATTTCCTTTATTATAGATTTAAAATTTGGTTTCTATGGGAAATTTAATAAGAGACTTTACAATTTATTTTTTTTCTAAATTTTTGATTTTCGAATCTCTAAATTACCTTAATCCATATAAATCACCTCTAATAAATCTGAATAATAAATTTAATAACAATTTACCCTACTAACAAAGGACATGCTGGCTATGTTCGTTAAAAAAAAAGAAATTAAATAAAAAACAATGTTAATTAGTATTAAGTTTATAATATATATATTTATGTAAATATTTGAATAAAACGAAATTTTCCAGATTCAGACATGGATCGAATGCCACAAGGGACAAGTTCATGTTCCTTGTATATGGTCCTAAGCTTACCACTGTGCTATTATATCAATTTTTTATTATTGCAAAGTACTGATTGTTAATATTCTTGGAAACGATATGGTTTGAAATTTACATTTCCATATTTTCCAAAATATTGGTCGCAGATGTTACGGGTTAGTATATATATCATTGTCTCAATTAAATGAAATCCAAAAGAAAATCTCAAATCCACAGAAAAATCCAAAACTACTAACGGCCATTTTCATGTAGCTCCGTCAGGCTTTAACTGCCAGTTACCAGAAAGAAAATTGCAAATATCTTCTCTCCGGTTAACTTTAGCTGAAAAATTTTCAGCAGTTAAGTTCCTAACTGGCATATGAAATATATAAGCAAGATGACAGATATGTCCATGGTAAGGTATAAAAGTTCGTTAGCTAACGTAGCACTAACGGAGCTTCATGAAAATGGGGGTAAATCATATAAAATTACAAAAAAAAATATTTATATAAATAAATATGAACATAATAAATAAATGTTTCATATAAAAAAAATATGCGATCAAAATCAAAACAAAGAAAAAATTAATTGTATTTTAAAAATAGTTGAGTGTGCCGATGAAATCAATTAAGAATTTAATCAAGTATATGTTTTTATTTTTAACAATTCTGGGCAGTAGCTGCTCATTTTATACATACTGATCGAATTATCCAGGTGGGGGCTTTGCTTTTAGAAATAAAGAAGTATTTTCTATTCCTACAGAAACTAAGGCAACTTAATTGGCCTGATGATCTTCGACCTACAACAAGGAGAGTCTTTCCTTCTAAAGCACTTGAATTTAGTGCGATTTGAGGGCTTTGCCATATTCCACATTGAATTCCTGGATTAATTTTTATACCCAATGTCTATAAAATGGTAATCGTAGTTCCCCTATGGAAGCTAGAGGGAGAAAGATTCAAGTATGTGTGGAATTATACATGTCGATTGTCCTTCCCTCACCAATAGGCATTACCATAACCGCTCCAAGAATATTAACAAATGGCCCTGCTGGTATTTTGAAAAATTAAGAGAAACTTATTTCTATACTCTAAAAAAATGCACTTAGAAAGCACATAATTTTTATGTATTTTTTTCACTTTGAGAAAATTGGTTTTCAAAGTTTCATATTGACACATATGATATTAATATTCCACACATAATATTTTGGAACTCTTATAAAATTATATATGATAAAAATATAATATACAAATATGTATTTTTCTAATGAAAATCAACAAAGACAGTTGTGAAGCCAGCACCTCATTTAAAGGCGATAGCGTATATATATATAAAATATATTTTGTCATATAAATTTTTAAAAGACACACTCACACATAAATATAGCAAAAACAAAAACATATACATATATTTTTAAAGCAGTTACAATTTTTTATAATTGAATATAAATGAACTTAAAATATACAGAGGTATATAATTTGTTAAATTGTTAAAGAATTTATTATTTACAATAGATAAATATGTTTGGTTCATATAAAAATTTCTTTCTATTTTATCCGGTTTCAAAAAATTTATAGAAAAATGTGCTATAAAAAAATCTTATAAAACAATTTGGGGTTGAACAATATAACAAATACAAGGAACAGGATTTAATAAATGTGTTGCAATTGTTATTAAAAGTATTCACCTGGACAGACCTGGAGATAAGAAAGGGAGTCATTTTATCATATGATTTGCTTAAAAAAAATAATGCTTTAAAAAATGTTTGTGATTGAAAAGTATTGAATATAATGCTGTCCAAAAGCTTCGCCTCAAATATTTTCAAAATTTTTCTACAATAGACTTAGCATTTTTTCGACAAAATTTAAATAATTTGTACCATTTCATTAATCCTTACTCGGGTTTTAATCTATTTGAAACAAAAAAAAAATATTAAATTACCCTTTAAAAATATAAAAAAATAGTTATAAAATATTTAATTAAAAGAACTTCCTTATTAGTTAAAATAAAGAACATATTTGGGAGGATATTTTTGGAAGTGCTTTTAAAGTTGTGCCTTTAGAAGTACTTCCAAATTTGTTTGCTAGGTATATTAATTTCATGTGTGGTCGAGGCCATTAATTCGAAATTAATCGACTGTATTGTTTCAATCAATTAATATAATTATAATATATAATAATAAATTAAATATTAAATGAATATTTGTTCAAACTTCACCAACATTTCAAATCAAATCAAACTACTTTCAAGCAACGAAATGATCCTCATTATCTCCATGACCAGATAATACCAATTAAAATAGTAATAGAATTGCCGCTTCACAAAATATATGGAAAAAACTAAAAAATAATATAAAACAAAAAACAGTAACTCTATACACACGATATATATTATTTATATTTTAGAATGTATTAAGTGTACAAGAAAAGTAAATAAACAAAAAAGACGAAAATAAATGAAAAAAAATATATAGAAAAATTAAGAAAGTGTGTGTACATTTTTCTGTAGACTAAAAAAAGACTTAAGCAATTGTCGCCAGGACGTTAAATATAAAAAAAAAAACATAAAAGAAAAAAAAACTTTGCAAAAAAAAGTATAGAAAAATAGAGATTTATAAATGTCTGTTAGAGAGCATTAAATGTTGGGCTTTACCGGAAAACCGTATATATAACATAAATAAATGCAAAAACAAAAAAAAAAATACCCCAAAAGATGGTATGTAATAATAGTACATTAATATTGTAAAGATTTATAAGAAACGAAAAACTTAGAAAAAAAAACCGAAAAACAAAAATAAAAGAAATTTAAATGATTGTGAAATTAAAACAAAAACCACAAAAACAAATATTTTGTAGAAAAATAGACTTAAAAACTATATTTTATATGTTTTCACCATAAAACAAAGCCAAATAAAAATAAAAGAAATGAACGTTAAAATCTACACAAAAACACAGACAGAAAATACACACATACACTCTTAAGTATTAAGAATTGATACACACTATACCAAACAAACAATGCAGACGGGGAAGATATTAAACATTAACTAATACGCAAACAATTACTCCGACAATCAGTGTTTTCTATTAACCAGCAAAAAAAAAAAACAAAATACGGAAAAAAACAAAATTAAAAATCCATCACAAAGAATCTCTATAAAAACAAATCAGAGATTTGCTCTTATTATTTTTCGTTATTATCCCAAGATTATATTTCCAATTGATTATATTCACATTCGGAAATTACAAATACAATTAAAAAAGTTTTTATTTGAAAAAAAAAAAAAACAAAATCTGAAAAGGCGTAGGGACCAACCACAATTTGAGAATACAAGCCAATAAATAACAGCTCTTGAAGTTAAAGACAAATGGCCTAAAAGAAAAGAAAAACTTAAAACGTTTATCAATTATAAACCACGCCTAAAACTAAATAAATTAATAAAAACGAAAACGAAAAATACCAACAAAAACAAAGACATACAATTATAAAGAACAACAATCAGCCTGCCTTTATTGAATGTGTTCATTGAATGAAAATTAATTCATTATTATTTTCCTTGTCATGGACTATTGAATCCAAAACTAAAGCCAATAATTATGCCTGAAACATTGTAACAAAAAATACTAAATATTAATATCGATTGGAAGAAACCCCAACCTATACTATCCAAAAAACATACAATTAAACTCGTCGGCGAGTTCTTTGTTTTACTTCATAAAACCGGACATTTTGAGATTTTCCAAAAGAGACCAAACAAATATTTTCAATTTCGTGGCAATTATATATGATACACTTTTTGTGTATCATATATAATTGCGATCGACATGCCATCCAAGGTTGGAATACTTCGAAATCGTGCCAGTATTTACAAAAAAATATGTATATCAACCCAATTCTTTGTACATATTTGTACAGATTTTTTGTGTACAAAAATCTGTAAGGCTAGGCATTATAATCTCCTTTCTAATATAGGCTACTTTGATAAAAACGTTTCAAATCTGCAAAAAATTAAAATAAGGCCTAAGTTTGAAAGAACCAAAAAAATATATAATTTTAATTTTTTTGTTTAATTTACTTGTTTTTATTTTCTGAAATTCATTCTTACAGACGAGCCCGGGAAGCTACACATAAGCCTTTCTCTAGAAACGCTAGAATTGTCAACAGGATTTCTTATGGCGATTTCGATTGTGGTCAAAAGTGAAACATTTACGAAATTTTTTACAAAATACAAACGACTGTAAAACTTCTAAATACTCAAGTAATAAAATTGGCTGGTAGATCACAATGAAGGTGAATCTCTTCATAATTTCTATATTATGGGACATATCGTCAAACTCAGTGATTAACACCAAAATAAAATCCAATGTTTTCGTTTTTAAATTTTGACGTTTCGCTGTGCTTCGTTTCTAATAATGTAGAAATAAAAAGTATTTCCTGTAAACCATTATTGCAAATCTGATTTACTACATTGATCAATTTCGAAAAAATTCCCACATTTATGGAAATTCCCCACCAAATCGCCAAGACACCAAGTCAAAACCATTCTCTCCTACAAGGAAAAAATATACCCAACTTGGGGAAAAATACCCAACACAGCAAAAATGGGCACAAAAAAATCGCCACATATGAAATCAAAAGACAACGCATAGTTGATTTATACCTTTTATTATTATTTTATTATTATAATTAAACTGAATCACATAGACTTACGGAAACCCTGATATTAACTGATCGTTTTTATACCCTCCACCATAGGATGGGGGTATATTAACTTTGTCATTCCGTTTGTAACACATCGAAATATTGCTCTAAGACACCATAAAGTATATATATTCTGGGTCGTGGTGAAATTCTGAGTCGATCTAAGCATGTCCGTCCGTCTGTCCGTCTGTCCGGCTGTCCGTCCGTCTGTGGAAATCACGCTAACTTCCGAACGAAACAAGCTATCGACTTGAAACTTGGCACAAGTAGTTGTTATTGATGTAGGTCGGATGGTATTGAAAATCGGCCATATCGGACCACGTTTACGTATAGCCCCCATATAAAATTTGGCTTGGGGAGCCTCCCGGAGCAGCAAAATTCATCCGATCTGGTTGAAATTTGGTACCTGATGTTAGTATACGGCCTCTAACAACCATGCAAAAATTGGTCCATATCGGTTCATAATTATATATAGCTCCCATATAAACCGATCCCCAGATTTGACCTCCGGAGCCTCTTGGAGGAGCAAAATTCATCCGATCCGGTTGAAATTTAGTACGTGGTCTTAGTATACGGTCTCTAACACCCATGCAAAAATTGGTTCATGTCGGTCCATAATTATATATAGCCCCCATATAAACCGATCCCCAGATTTGACCTCCGGAGCCTCTTGGAGGTGAAAAATTCATCCGATCCGGTTGAAATGTGGTACCTGATGTTAATATACGGCCTCTAACAACCATGCAAAAATTGGTCCATATCGGTCCATAATTATATATAGCCCCCATATAAACCGATCCCCAGATTTGACCTCCGGAGCCTCTTGGAGGGGCAAAATTCATCCGATCCTGTTGAAATTTGGTACCTGATGTTAGTATACGGCCTCTAACAACCATGCAAAAATTGGTCCATATCGGTTCATAATTATATATAGCTCCCATATAAACCGATCCCCAGATTTGAACTCCGGAGCCTCTTGGAGGAGCAAAATTCATCCGATCCAATTGAAATTTAGTACGTGGTGTTAGTATATGGTATCTAACAACCATGCAAAAATTGGTCCATATCGGTCCATAATTATATATAGCAAGAGTCATCCGATGCGGTTGAAATTTGGTACATTTTGTCAATATATGGCCTCTAACAGCCATGTAAAAATTGGTCAATATCGGTCTTTAGTTATATATAGCCGATGACTTATTACACAAAAATTAGTCCATATCCCCAAAAATAATCTACCAAAACTTTATTCCCATAGAAAATTTTGTCAAATTTTATTACTATAGAAAGTTGTGTCAAAATTTCATTTCTATAGAAAGTTTTGTCAAACGTTTATTTCTATAGAAATGTTTGTCAAAATTTTATTTCCATAGAAAGTTTTGTCAAAATTTTATTTTTATAGAAAATTTTGTAAAAAATTTATTTCTGTAGAAAATTTTGTCAACATTTTATTTCTATACAAAATTTTGTCAACATTTGACTTCCATAGAAAATTTTGTCAACATTTTATTTCTATAGAAAATTTTGTCAAGTTTTTATTTCTATAGAAAATTTTGTCAAAATTTTATTTCTATAGAAAATTTTGTCAAGTTTTCATTTCTATAGAAAATTTTGTCAAACTATATTATATACGTATTTAATCGGCCTTTTTTTGTTTAATATATACCCCGTATGGGCTAACTTACAATTTAGAAGACAGTGTTAAAAAGTTTTGCGATACCTTGCCATCGGCAAGTGTTATCGCAACCCAAGTAATTCGATTGTGGATGACAGCCTTTAGTAGAAGTTCCTACGCAATCCATGGTGGAGGGTACATAAGATTCGGCCCGGCCGAACTTACGGCCGTATATACTTGTTAAATTTTGACGTTTCGCTGTGCTTCGTTTTTAATAATGTAGAAATAAAAAGTATTTCCTGTAAACCATTATTACAAATCTGATTTACTACACTGAACAATTTCGAAAAAATTCCCACATTTATGGAAATTTCCCACCAAATCGCCAAGACACCAAGTCAAAACCATTCTCTCCTACAAGGAAAAAATATACCCAACTTGGGGAAAAATACCCAACACAGCAAAAATGGGCACAAAAAAAATCGCCACATATGAAATCAAAAGACAACGCATAGTTGATTTATACCTTTTATTATTATTTTATTATTATAATTAAACTGAATCACATAGACTTACGGAAACCCTGATATTAACTGATCGTTTTTATACCCTCCACCATAGGAGGGGGGTATATTAACTTTGTCATTCCGTTTGTAACACATCGAAATATTGATCTAAGACCCCATAAAGTATATATATTCTGGGTCGTGGTGAAATTCTGAGTCGATCTGAGCATGTCCGTCCGTCTGTCGAAATCACGCTAACTTCCGAACGAAACAAGCTATCGACTTCAAACTTGGCACAAGTAGTTGTTATTGATGTAGGTCGGATGGTATTGCAAATGGGCCATATCGGAGCCACCGAGGTGCAATGGTTAGCATGCCCGCCTTGCATAAACAAGGTCGTGGGATCGATTCCTGCTACGACCGAACACCAAAAAGTTTTTCAGTGGTGGATTATCCCACCTCAGTAATGCTGGTGACATTTCTGAGGGTTTCAAAGCTTCTCTAAGTGGTTTCACTGGAATGTGGAACGCCGTTCGGACTCGGCTATAAAAAGGAGGTCCCTTGTCATTGAGCTTAACATGGAATCAGGCAGCACTCAGTGATAAGAGAGAAGTTCACCACTGTGGTATCACAATGGACTGAATAGTCTAAGTGAGCCTGATACATCGGGCTGCCACATAACCAAACCTAACCTAACCTAACCTATCGGTCCACTTTTACACACAAAAACAATTTCACGAAAATTTTTCCAATTAAAATTTTAAATCAGTTTTAAAAAATATTCAATTAAAAATTTAATTGATTCAACAAGTTTTTTAATTGAGACAAAAATCAATCACAATAATAATAGTATCAATTAATTTTTTAATTGGATCAATTAACTTTTTAATTGACCTTCAATTAATTTTTTAATTGATACTATCATTTTTGTGATTGAAGACATTTCAATTAAAAATTAATTGGATCAATTAATTTCGTGATTGAATCAGAAAAAAATTTTTTTGTGTGTACGTATAGCCCCCATATAAACGGACCCCCAAATTTGGCTTGCGAGGCCTCTAAGAGAAGCAAATTTCATCCGATCCGGCTGAAATTTAGTACATGGTGTTAGTATATGGTCTCTAACAACCACGCAAAAATTGGTCCACATCGGTCCATAATTATATATAGCCCCCATATAAACCGATCACCCGATTTGGCTTGCGGAGCCTCTAAGAGAAGCAAATTTCATCCGATCCGGCTGAAATTTAGTACATGGTGTTATTATAAGGTCTCTAACAACAATGCAAAAATTGGTTCACATCGGTCCATAATTATAAAGAGCCCCCATATAAACCGATCCCCCGATTTGGCTTGCGGAGCCTCTAAGAGAAACAAATTTCATCCGATCCGGCTGAAATTTGGTACATGATGGTAGTATATGATTCCTAATGACCATGCAAAAATTGGTCCATATCGGTCCATAATTATATATAGGCCCCATATAAACCGATCCCCAGATTTGACCTCCGGAGCACCTTGGAAGAGCAAAATTCTTCCCATTCGGTTGAAATTTGGTACGTGATGTTAGTATATGGTATCCAACAACCATGCAGGAATTGGTTTCTATCAGTCCATAATTATATATAGCTCCCATATAAACCGATCGCCAGATTTGACCTCCGGTGCCTTTTGGAGCAGCAAAATTCATCCGATCTGGTTGAAATTTGGTACGTGGTGGTGGTATATGATATTTAACAACCATGCCAAAAGTGGTCCATATCAGTCTATAATCATTTATAGACCCCATATAAACCGATCCAGAGATTTGGTTTTGGAGACTCTTGGAGGAGCAAATTTCATCCGAGAGAGTTGAAATTTGTGGATGACAGTCTTTCGTAGAAGTTTCGACGCAATCCATGGTGGAGGGTACATAAGATTCGGCCTGGCCGAACTTACGGCCGTATATACTTGTTTGGGCTAAACTTTGTTTAGTGGAACTTAGAGATTGAAGCTGCGTCTCCATCGTACACACAAGCAATGTAATCATGAACTATTGTCCTTGTGAGAATTTTTTGTTATTACCTCACCACTAGAGTGTTCAAAACCGGTGGATCAGTTTATCTTTTTTAAATCCATTGTCGGTTTTGTGGAAAATCCTGTTTGCAATGAACCAGTAGAATTGATGGTTTCCATGGGATTCGATTTTTGTTATATCAATATAAAGTTGCCAATTTAATGCCAAATGATGGCGATTGGACCCATTTTTTTAATCATTGAATTAATTTTTACGTTGATTTTTATGACAATAAAATTTGTATTTCTTCTCTAAATTAAGCGTTTTTATGATTTTTTTTTGGGGAAATCGCCGATTAACCGGTCATGCCGGTTATTTATTTAAAAAACACATTCCACTGGTTTAAGAAAATAGTCCGACCTTAAAGAACCAGGTTTTGTGATTACTATATTTTCCGTGCTAGGGGGTATAAAACCTTCCCCCTAGTTCAATTTAAATTAGATAGTCCGGTATTTATAATTCTTGTCTTACTAACCCACTTTTTACACACACACATTCTCTTCATTGAAAAAAATGTTTGCGTATTAAAAACAAACAAACAAATATAAAATTACAATTATTTTTGAAGAAGAAAAAATAATTTTTATGATTTCAACAATACCAAAGGAAAAAAAATACGAAAAATCTAAAACCAAGCAAACAGAACAAAACAAAACACGAAATGAAAATGAACGTAGATAGATGTATTCGTAAAATTTGTAAAATCATTTAGAACCTAGACAAACAATAAATAGTAATTTAACAATCTCCCAATAAGAACATCAAACAAATGAAACTGGTATTTTATAAAAAAAAAAACTTAGTTAAATGTAAAAGAAACACCGTTGGAAAAAATCATAATTTCGAAACTTTAAATACCATTGAAAGAAAAAAAAAATCGAAATAATAAAAATCATAAAAAAGTGCGCATACGCCAAACACTACAGAGAATAGGGTCAAAAGTTCAAAAGACTTAAGACCTAACACATATTTGTGCCAAAGAAAAAATACCATGGAATACAAAAGAGGAAAACAAAAGTAAAAAAACACACTTCATCATTTCATCGTTCGTTGCAAAAGCTTTAGAGTTAGCTTAGCCCAAATACATTGACGGGAGGTTCACTTAAAGCAGGTCTTGCAGAAAATAGGCAAAAATTCATGAATAATATTTGCATTGTCATGGATAGATTGCCAGCACATTACAACTCCCCATCAAGATAAGAACACTTACAGGCTAGTTTAGTGCATGCAAAGGGAAGACAAAGTCAGCTAACTTCAAATTTTTATAGAAAAATGGTTATTCATCAGGATCCCACAATGAACTAAGTAGGGTATATATGAAGAATAAAATGTATGTACTTTTCAAATCATTTATTTTTGGAAACTTTAAGCAAATAGAATAGTGTATTGAGGAATTACTTTCCAATTGGTCTGATTTAAATGTATGTATTTGGGACAAAAACCTTTATATAGCACCTAACACATTTGACGGATTTGATATAGTATCGAATATGTGGATTTACAAAGTGGTGCAGGGTATAATATAATCGGCCCCGCCCGACTTTAGACTTTCCTTACTTGTTTCATAAGAAATGGAAATTTTTCCGATTTGCGATTCCGAATATCGGAATCGCTGTTCGAATGTTATCATGCTAATCATGTTTCTTCTCGGCGTACATACAATCAAAAATTGTCTATATTTTGTAAGTCATGCACATCTTCCAATTACCAGAAAAATAAGTATGCCATAAGTCATCTTTTAAGTAATTGCAAAATTCGCATAAGAGCCCTAAATTGCAGACAAATAAGAAAAAAAACTGCTAAAGAGTAAATGCGAATAGAAATTAACGAATTCCTCTCCCTTCAACAGTGTGGTTCAAAGTAACTCCAAATTCTAGAACATCGGTCTGTCTACATCAAACCTTTATGTGGTTTTTGCTAGTGGGTCCAAATAACCATTTTTTTAAGTCGGGATTCGGTTCATCTGAAAATTCAATTTTTTTTAAACCGGTTTTCGGTTTTTCTATTTTGCTGACAACCATGAATAATTTTGGTGTATGGGTTAAAGATGATTTCCCAAAGAAATAAAACAAAGATGTCGGACTAAAAAATGTCTTTAGAAAAAAATATTAAAAAAATTGGGACAACTGCCGCAACGTTTCTAATTAATTCGCGATTATTTGTTCTCAAAGTAAGGACTTTACAACAAAGCGGAATTTCAGTTTTATTAAAATATCATTCCGAAGGAAAATATTTTTACTTTGTGTCAAAGACACAATATATATCTTCAGTTTTATCGAATTAATTATGAAGTTTATTATGTTAACCGAATTGCTAATTTTTCGGTATTCGATTTCGATTTGATTAATTGAATCCGGTAAACCGGTATCGGTTTTGTTTCGAACTTTATTCACACTGAAAAAAAAAGCATACTCTGTTCCAAAGATTTTGTCTTTACTTTAAAAAAGTTGGTATTGATTCCGAGCCAAAGAAGCTTTATTTTCCAAATTAGGACTCGACTTCCAGTAGAAATTATGCTATGTTTGAAGTAAAAAACTTCTTTAAAATAAAGTTTTGAAAAACATGTCCTATATTTGAACGATTTTTTGCTTTGTAGTCAAGATGCAAAAAGACAACAAATTTAAAGACAATTTCATTAAATTTAAAGAATTTTTCTGAATTATTAAAGTCAAGTTGACCTTAGCCTATAAATTATTTCTTTCATGTTAAGATACCCATTTTTAAGTGAAATCACTTAATTATAAGGACAATACGACTTCATTGAAAAGTTTATCGACTTTTGGACAAGGAAAATAACTTTATTTTAGAGAAATGCGTCTTCTATGCTAAGCAAAATTTGTATTCGTATTTTAAAGACATGAAATCTTTGACCTCACGACAATATTTTTTTTCAGTGCATAAATCATTTGAAGGCTTAAGAAAAAATTAATTTACATGTCGATGTCTCCATTTCAAAGTACGCTAAGTCTTAAAAGGGAATTTTGCAGGAAACAAGATCAAAGTTTTTTTTTAGGATTTCTCAAAAACTTTTTTCGATCTAAAAATCACGTTTATTTTACATTTTTTTAGTATGTACTAATTCAAAATAGTGATAATAAAAAATATCGATAAAAATGACTTAGACCACTTTATACCGAACAAAGCCTACTGCCCTTTTTGTATTGGAAATTTTTAAAACTTTATTCACAGGCTACGTACAATATTAACCATAAATTTTGATAAAAGTGTCCAATAAATTCGACCTTTGACAGGATGCAATTCACATCAATCCGAGTTAAAAACAACGAACTCCATGATAAGTCGACTTAGCATACTCTGGAATGAGGACATCGACATTTTATTATTTTTTTTTATATTTAACTTAGTCTGTTCTATATCGATGTGAGTCAAACCTAATTAGAGATAATACGAACCAAGCCCACCAAACTATTCCGATAATCGGAATCCAAAAATTTTCAATTGGCGATATTTTTTAATACTAAACCATTTTAATTTTAAATTTGGATTTATAGTTTTATTTAACGATACGTTGAAATTTAAATTGAATTGAAGTCTAGAAGTATCTCGACTTTTTAACGATGCAGTGAAAGAAGAGCTTTCTTTTCCGAGGAACAACATTTTAGACAAACAAAGTTTTCTTTTGAAGCTAGCAAATTTTCGTTAAAAGCAATCGTTCATCGTTTATTTGCTGTTTATCAGGTTTATTTGCTCTTAAGGTGGGTATTAAGTTCGAGTTTAGCCGCTAAAATCGCCATTTTTTCACGATTACTTTTCTTTAATAATGCATTTTAAGGAATACGAACTTTGTGAACATTTGCTTTAAGATATTCCCCATCAAGTTATAATTAAATCTGCAACAAATATGTATAATTTTATGACTTTTTTTTACTGCTTTAGTTTTCACTTTAGTGAAAATTAGAGGTTAAACTCGAACATAATACTCACCTTTACAGAAAATAATTTATATTAAAAGGGAATTTCGTTCCGGAGGAAAGTATTTTTTCTTTGGGTGGAACAATGCATATTGTTTCCATCTGTTTACATTTTTAATTTTCGTTTCATTTGTGAATGTTTTAATTAAAACAATTGCATATTTTTAGCTTTTCCTTTATGTTATGGCTATGATATTCTGGGGGTCAAGTTAAAAGACCATGTCTGCTATCCCTAAGGAACACGGACATCAGAGAAGAATCGAGTAATCAGTCACACATACATACACTCGCCAATTATTCATTAACAGCAAATTGAGTATCTTAGAAACAACAACAACAACAACAGAAGAAGAAGAAATACGGCCTGTAGTAATTTAGGAGAAATGAGAAAACCACCAAATATTTGTATGTAATTTTGTAAGTTTAGTCATCGTAGAAACATTTGGCACGAAGTCAGTGTCGTCACCGTTCGCCACCGCTGTCCCCTCATAACATCACACACCATTATAGTGGCATTGTAATCGTGTACTTGTTGTTTGTCGTCACCGTCAATGTATTTTTGCATGTCTTTGATATCGCATTATTGTTATGACTTTAAAATATATAAACGTGTAAGTGTGCAAATGTGTGTTTGTGTGTAAATTCTTGCAAATTTCCATACAAATTCACACATACACAATCCACACAATACCACCCCAGTATCTCACCCAAAAAAAAAAAAAAACTAACACTAGACTCGACTACCTTGAACCACCTTAGCTCAGAGTAAAAGAAATAAAAAAAATCAAAGAACAAGGAAACCCCAAAACAAAACAAAAACAAAGTAAATACGCTTATAAAACCAAAAATAGAAAATAGAAGAAAATCAAGCAAAAACACACGAATATTACCGGCCGGCAGCTAAGAGAATATTACACTGAATGTCAAAAGTATTCAAACATTTGTGAACAAGAAACATTTTTGGTGGAATAAATCAAAGTAAAACGTTCAAGATTTTAGTACAACATTCTAATAAACCCTATATGTTAATAACTAGTGAGTAATACACTGAATAAAAGGAGGGAATTTCTCATGTGCCAATAATCAGAATCACAAATCGCAAGGATTAATTTTTCTTATTACGAAAAAAATTATATTCTTTATTGGCCATTTTTATCCGTATATGTTTTATAATTAAGAGAATGTCGACAAACCAAAATTTTGAGATTTGCGATTCCGAATATTGGAACATGGAGAATATAAAATCATTTTAAACATAACATAAAGTTGTTAGAGGGTCATACAGGCTTGTATTATCTACCGAGATTATTGAAGCACATTTGCTATTCTTTTTCGGTTAGCATTTTAAGATGTTCGCAATGTCTTCAAGCCTAGCAATTTCCATCAACCTGATTATTGTTTGTAACTCTCTCATATGATAATCTGGGTAGAACATAAAGAACTCATTTCTTTTCCCATAGTCTGATGTTGGAAAATGTTGAAAAAGAAATAATGATAATACAAAACCATGCGAAAATAGCTGCAATACGAAATGTAGTGGTAATGTTACAAATAAAAAATAAATGCGATTATTTTGTGTTTCATTTAGTGAAAATCGTCGTGGTTTCATTTGCAAATCGTACAAATAAAATGAAAATATTTAAATTTAAACAAAACAACAAACAATTTGACATTTTATTATTGTTATTGTTATTCACATTTAGTTATCTTATGTTTCATTCATTCCTTATTCACACATTTGTGCATTGCATTTTATATGCAAAAATAATAAAAAAAAATAAAATAAATAGAAACGGAAATTAAAATAAGACGAATACCAAAAAATAAAATAAATATTGAAATTATAAAGACAAGAAAAAAATCTCATGTATGTATTGTATGTAATAAAATGTACTACGTATAGCGTTAAGTAGTTAATTTTAAGTAAAAATTGTATTAGTAAATTTGTAATTGATTTTTTTAGAGAATATTTTTTAAATAAATGTTATAGTTTAGTTTGTCATTGATTTATAGTACTTCCCCCCCAAATGAGTTTTATTTCTCTGGTCCAGTTTGGGTTACGAACTATTACTGAGCTAGCAGTAAAAAATGTAGATCATAATTTATAACAAGTTTTGAACTTCAATTTAGCTAATCGCACTTCTACCCAGTTAGTTCAAATTTCAAGAATTATTATTTTGAACTCGTTTGCAGTTCATGCGGCTACTTAAAATTATATAAAAATTTTACTTAAATTGGGGTACTCTGATATAGTTTGAAAAGATTTGGTCAGTTTTTCGTGTCAATAACAAAATTTTTACTTACACATATTACAAAATGATTTCCTACCAGTCAGTTCAATTTTATAAAGGGTGATTTGTTAAGAGCTTGATAACTTTTTTTTTTAAAAAAACGCATAAAATTTGCAAAATCTCATCGGTTCTTTATTTGAAACGTTAGATTGGTCCATGACATTTACTTTTTGAAGATAATTTCATTTAAATGTTGACCGCGGCTGCGTCTTAGGTGGTCCATTCGGAAAGTCCAATTTTGGGCAACTTTTTCGAGCATTTCGGCCGGAATAGCCCGAATTTCTTCGGAAATGTTGTCTTCCAAAGCTGGAATAGTTGCTGGCTTATTTCTGTAGACTTTAGACTTGACGTAGCCCCACAAAAAATAGTCTAAAGGCGTCAAATCGCATGATCTTGGTGGCCAACTTACCGGTCCATTTCTTGAGATGAATTGTTCTCCGAAGTTTTCCCTCAAAATGGCCATAGAATCGCGAGCTGTGTGGCATGTAGCGCCATCTTGTTGAAACCACATGTCAACCAAGTTCAGTTCTTCCATTTTTGGCAACAAAAAGTTTGTTAGCATCGAACGATAGCGATCGCCATTCACCGTAACGTTGCGTCCAACAGCATCTTTGAAAAAATACGGTCCAATGATTCCACCAGCGTACAAACCACACCAAACAGTGCATTTTTCGGGATGCATGCGCAGTTCTTGAACGGCTTCTGGTTGCTCTTCACTCCAAATGCGGCAATTTTGCTTATTTACGTAGCCATTCAACCAGAAATGAGCCTCATCGCTGAACAAAATTTGTCGATAAAAAAGCGGATTTTCTGCCAACTTTTCTAGGGCCCATTCACTGAAAATTCGACGTTGTGGCAGATCGTTCGTCTATTCATGATGAAATGTCAAAGCATACTGAGCATCTTTCTCTTTGACACCATGTCTGAAATCCCACGTGATCTGTCAAATACTAATGCATGAAAATCCTAACCTCAAAAGAATCACCCTTTAATAATTAAATGACTGTTTTTCTTAAATGGTAGTAACAATGACCATGAATTGGCCCTTAAGACAGTTGTACGGTCATTTTTTACTATGGTGCATGAAATGTCTACCAATTTTAAGGAAATTTTCTACGGTTAAGTAAAATCCTTAAAAATGTCCACAACACTTTCCTATTAAATATTATGATCCTGGCCATAACCTTCTGTCTTTTGGCCGTTTTGTTGTTCATACATCAGATGTTGCATAGAGTGGTTCTTTTATAACATCACTTGCCAATTTGAGAGTAGCCTTCAATCAATATTACACGCACAGAAAAAACATGTTTGCCGCATCCATTTAATGCTTATCCAGAGTAGGTAATTGTTGCGAAAACTATATATGTTGTCTTTGTAAAAAAAACTTTCGAGCGGAGAAAAATATATGTTGGCAATAAGCATTTAAATAGTTCTCAAATGCCGTAGATATGTTCTATTATTTAAATGATAGAATTTGAGACCATTACATGGTTGGGAAAATCATGTACCTGACAATTCAATTTGTTTACTTTTTTGCAAAGAAAAAAGTATTTTTATAGGTTACGTATAGACATGTCTAGAACCATTCCATGGCCATAAAGACCATGTACATTGTTTTCGTAACCATAAAATTTTTTAATTTTGTTGCAGCGAAAAGGATTTTATAAAAACATTGATCAGGTACACACGATTTTCATTTTGCGCGTCAGTTGTGTGTTGATTGTTTCTTGGAATGGTCGGAGAATACGGAATTACTGTGTTTTGTGTTAATTTATTTATTTAGAAGTGACACGTGGTTTTACGTCAACACAAAAAAGGAAAGTGTAATTGAAAAAATGTACCTGTTTTTTGTTCTGCATTTTGATATATGGTATAATTTATTATACCCTCCACCATAGGATGGGGGTATATTAACTTTGTCATTCCGTTTGTAACACATCGAAATATTGATCTAAGACCCCATAAAGTATATATATTCTGGGTCGTGGTGAAATTCTGAGTCGATCTGAGTATGTCCGTCCGTCCGTCCGTCCGTCCGTCTGTTGAAATCACGCTAACTTCCGAACGAAACAAGCTATCGACTTGAAACTTGGCACAAGTAGTTGTTATTGATGTAGGTCGGATGGTATTGCAAATGGGCCATATCGGTTCACTTTTACGTATAGCCCCCATATAAACGGACCCCCAAATTTGGCTTGCGAGGCCTCTAAGAGGAGCAAATTTCATCCGATCCGGCTGAACTTTAGTACATGGTGTTAGTATATGGTCTCTAACAACCATGCAAAAATTGGTCCCCATTGGTCCATAATTATATATAGCCCCCATATAAACCGATCCCCCGATTTGGCTTGCTGAGCCTCTAAGAGAAACAAATTTCATCCGATCCGGCTGAAATTTGGTACATGATGGTAGTATATGGTCCCTAACAACCATGCAAAAATTGGTCCACATCGGTTCATAATTATATATAGCCCCCATATAAACCGATCCCCCGATTTGGCTTGCTGAGCCTCTAAGAGAAACAAATTTCATCCGATCCGGCTGAAATTTGGTACATGATGGTAGTATATGGTTTCTAATGACCATGCAAAAATTGGTCCATATCGGTCCATAATTATATATAGCCCCATATAAACCGATCACCAGATTTGACCTCCGGAGCCTCTTGGAAGACCAAAATTCATCTGATTCAGTTGAAATTTGGTACGTGATGTTAATATATGGCCTTAAACACCCATGCAAAAATTGGTCGATATTGGTCCACAATTATATATAGGCCCCATATAAACCGATCCCCAGATTTGACCTCCGGAGCACCTTGGAAGAACAAAATTCTTCCCATTCGGTTGAAATTTGGTACGTGATGTTAGTATATGGTATCCAACAACCATGCAGGAATTGGTTTCTATCAGTCCATAATTATATATAGCTCCCATGTAAACCGATCGCCAGATTTGACCTCCGGTGCCTTTTGGAGAAGCAAAATTCATCCGATCTGGTTGAAATTTGGTACGTGGTGGTAGTATATGATATTTAACAACCATGCCAAAAGTGGTCCATATCAGTCTATAATCATTTATAGCCCCCATATAAAGCGATCCCGAGATTTGGTTTTGGAGACTCTTGGAGGAGCAAATTTCATCCGAGTTAGTTGAAATTTGTGGATGACAATCGGCCTGGCCGAACTTACGCCCGTATATACTTGTTTTTATTTGCAGTTACATGATGTCTGCGTTTGTACATTTGATGAGCACGAAGTAAACATGGAATGATTACTTATTGTTGAAATTGAACCAAAATAGAGTGTGTAAAAATATGTGAAGTTTGCTTGCACGACATTATAAATACAAATAAACAATGAATTAGTTTATAAATAAATAAAAACAAATAAATAAAGTTATTTTTGTGTTTTCTTTTCTCAAGTGGCGTCCATTTTTCGACGACGAAAAAAGTTTTTTTATAAAGATCAAAACATTTTAGGTTGTGACCATATTCTTTTAACTGGAAGAAAAAAACATTATTGACGAATACCATAACATTTTAGATCGTGACCATTGTCTTTTAATGGAAACTAAATTCTTTTTTTGATCAATATAATAATATTTTAGATGAGGACAATTTTATTTTTCTTAGAACCATGTTCATTGATCCAACATGGTTGAAGGTGAAAATGTTACATGGTCGCCGGAAAAATAGCTCCTATAATATTATTTTGCTCTTCGAATATGATTGTGACAATCTTGTTTCTTCTCTGCGTGTTGGGCTGATTACTTTTAGCACTGGGTACCCTAAGCCGTGACCAAAGACAATACACTTTAGAAGATGGGAAATTGGCTGCTGATAATATCAAACCATTGACGGCGCTAGGTCCCTACTTGTCGTTTACGTGTTTGGTTCGACACATTAAAATGCAAATAAAAAGAAATTAAGAGTTGGAAATATCTTGGAACAAATGGGAAAATATATTTTTTAATTTATTGCTCATTTATTACAAACATGTATGGACCTAGCGACGTCAATGCAACATTTGGTATGACGCAAGCCAATTTCCCATCACGTCACTTTATCAAAATGCAATCTGGCAACACCGGCGCGACTTGCGCTGATGAGATGTTCTGGATAGAAAACAGCCCTATTAGTAAAAGTCAGCCCATTCAGAATCTTAAGTAGCATAATGATAAGTACTAACGGCAGCCTAACAATTGTAGAAATGTCATTCCTAAGAAATTGTTCAGTAAATTTTAGTACAAATGTGACCATTTTGAACGTAGTATGACTCTAAAAACATTTTTGCAATTTTGAACTCAAAATTTTTCATTGGAACTACGAACAAAAGTAATTAGATCTATGGAATATGGTCGTGATATCGGCGTTTGTAATACAGTGTAGTTAAATTTAAAAACAAGTGTATACGGCCGTAAGTTCGGCCAGGCCAAAGCTTATGTACCCTCCACCATGGATTGCGTAGTAATTTTTTCTAAACACTGCCATCCACAATCGAATTACTTGGGTTGCGGTAAAGCTTGCCGATGGCAAGGTATCTTAAAACCTCGTAACACCGTCTTCTAAATTATAAGTAAGTCCATACGTGGTATATATTAAATTAAAAAAGACAGTTTGACAAAATTTTCCATAGAAATAAAATTTTGACAAAATTTTCTATGGAAATAAAGTTTTGACAAAATTTTCTGTAGAAATGAAATTTTAAGAAAATTTTCTATAAAAATAAAATTTTAACAAAATTTTCTGTAGAAATAAAGTTTTGACAAAATTTTCTATAGAAATAAAATGTTGACAAAATTTTCTATAGAAATAAAATTTTGGTAGATTATTTTTGGCTCGAGTGGCAACCATGATTATGAACCAATATGGACCAATTTTTGTGTGATTGGGGATTGGGGATATATAACTATAGACCGAAATGGACCCATTTTGGCATGGTTGTTAGCGGCCATTAGCGACCACCATGTACCAAATTTCAACCGGATCGAATGAATTAAGCTCCTCCAAGAGGCTCCGGAGGTCAAATCTGGGGGTCGGTTTATATGGGGGCTATACGTAAAGGCGGTCCGATATGGCCCATTTGAAATACCATCCGACCTACATTAATAACAACTACTTGTGCCAAGTTTCAAGTCGATAGCTTGTTTCGTTCGGAAGTTAGCGTGATTTCAACAGACGGACGGACATTCTTAGATCGACTCAGAATTTCACCACGACCCAGAATATATACTTTATGGGGTCTTAGAGCAATGTTTCGATGTGTTACAAACGGAATGACAAAGTTAATATACCCCCATCCTATGGTGGAGGGTATAAACAAATTAAACTACACTTTCCTCCATGGTGGGTTCACTTTTGTTGAGTTTAACAAATATCGGAAAATATTAGTTTCACTCTAGAAAAGAAAGTATATATTTTTTTCTTTGTGTAGCTTTCATGAGTATAGTTCCCATGGAGGACCCTTGCCTATTTCCAAATAATTAAGAAACTTGGCCTGCATTGACCATGAATCTAACTTTTAAAATTATAAAAAAAATAAGTTGTATTGTAAGTATTTTGAATAGGTATTATCATCTTCCACACCCAGTTAGCATCATATTTTATCACATTTACAACGTAATAGATTAATCCAATTATAATGCTAATCACATTGATCAAAGTTAATCATAGACCAGACCATGGAGACCACAATTCCAAGACAATGAATGCTCTTTGTAGCTCATCTTATAAATTATTATAATCCGTATCAGAGATATTTCTGTCGATGACAGCGATGCTCCACAATCGTTAGCCACCACACTCCAATAATGTGCAGTCAATCTGGTTCGAAAGAAGGTTAAAGAGATACATGAAGCGTAGCAAGTCAAGAAGTGTTCGTATTTCAAAATGAAAGCATTTCTTGTTGAAGTATGCAAATATTTTCACATTTCTATACAAAACGAGATCAAATCACACATATGGCACATTAGAAATGCCAAAGAAACTCACTAATGACAAAGACAAGATGGTTATTGTGATTCCGATATTTATTGATGCTGATCTAGAAAGTAAATATCTATGAATACATGAAGAAGACCCTCAAAAGCATAGGGGAATATATTATTATTTGTTATGCTACTATTGCATGAACATGAAGGAATGTGCTCATCTCAATCATGTTTAATTTTTCATGGACAATATGTGACATGCTTGTCGCAAAAATATTGTGATGATCTTAACATTTTATTGATTCTATTCCGAAGCAATTTACTTTTACGGTTGAATCACATCTAAGCTACTAAAGATGATGGGATCGATTTTCTAGATTGTTAACATATTTCTTATGGGTATACGAAAATTTCACATTAGTCAATTATTACAGTGCGGCTGATATACATTGCAACAAATGATAGCAACCAACTTCAGGTTGCTATCATTTCCAGTGACAGTTCATTTTATTGTTTATAAGATTAAAAATTTGTTTATCCGAGTAAAAATTGAGAGATCTAATTTGATATGATTAAATCCGAGCAGATCTGAAGATATGATATCTAATAGAACTGATCAGATCTTAATATTGGCCTAGATCTAATGTCTTAGATATAAGCTTATATAGATAGCCCTACATGCAAAGAAAAAAACGTTTGGAAAACGTGTACCGAAAACGTTTTTCTTTTGTTAGAGTTTTTTGAATTGCTTCGAAAGTTTTAAACTTTTATCACCAAAAAAATTCGTTTGTTACAAAATTTTTATTTTTTCAATAAAAAAAGTTATTTTTGAAACAACAACACAGTCCATTTCCTTTATATCAAACACTGTTCTTTTCTGACTTTAGGTCTTTAATAAGACACATTTTACAGTTCAAAATTTAATATAGTACAATGTAATGTTGAACATTTTTTCGGAATCTTCCGAACATAACTGGAATATATGTAAAAAAAAAAAAACAAAAAAAACTTGGGCGAAACAGGGATCGAACCCACGACCCTTGGCATGCAAGTCGGACGTAGCAAACACTGCTCCACGGTGCCAAACTAAATGTTTGTTTCTGTTAAATAAACCGTGTTTATTCGGTTCGTGGGCGCCGCAAGCTATGCTATATAAATATAACTTATATGGATAATTATCTATTGATGACCATAACAGGTACATAGCTCAGTGGTTAGTGTGTTGGCTTACAAAGTGCATGGTCCGCGGTTCGATTCTCCGTCCAGGCGAAAGGTAAAAAAAGTTTAAAAATGTATAAAATCGTATAATTTCTTCTACATTGTTGGTATTACAGGAAAAGGTGTTAAGAACTAAAAAACCTCGTGGATGTGAGAAAGATGTGAGGAAAAATGCAATTAGCAAGAAAACAATGTGTTTTTTTTTGAGTTAGTCTTTATGAAATTGTTTTTATATCCTGGAAAAGAATAAACGTTTATCACAAAAAGTATATACTTTTCTTCCAAATACACTTCCTAACAGCGAAAAGCAAATGAGAAACGAACTTTGTTTGTCTAAAATTTCGTTTGGGAGGAAAGAATTATTTTTTTGCGTGTATATGTAGTTAGATTTGATATTAGATCTTACCATATATGGGATTATATTTTATCTAATTATATTTCATCATATCTGGTTAGATCTAAAGGGTCAATTTTGACATCTAATCATATCTAATTAGATCCACCAATTTGTACACGGGTATTGAAACATCTACGGATCTCAATCTGTTTGAAATTTGTGTCGGGACACTTTGGAGAGTAAGGTTGGCACAAAAAATACCTAAGTGTCGATCATCTCTAGACGGCGATTTGCCTAAAATGAGCCAAAATATGGCAGAGCCATTTCGGCTGTTTGAAGGCCATGACTCGGTAGCTAATTCGAAAAATCAGAAATGATTCACAAATACGATTTCAAAAAAATAAAAAAATTGCGCTTTATGCGAAATATGTAGGAATCATATAAAAAATACTACTTGCATATTAATTATTATTCATACACAGAAAAAAATATTGTCGTGAGGTCAAAGATTTCATGTCTTTAAAATACGAATTTAAATTTTGCTTAGCATAGAAGACACATTTCTCTAATACAAAGTTTTTTTCCTTGTCCAAAAGTCGATAAACTTTGCAATGAAGTCGTATTGTCCTTATAATAAAGTGATTTCACTTAGAAATGGGTATCATAACATGAAAGAAAAATGTTTGGGCTAAGGTCAACATGACTTTAATAATTCAGAAAAATTCTTTAGATTTAATGAAATTGTTGTCTTTTTGCATCTTGACTACGAAGCAAAAAATCGTTCAAATGTAGGACATGTTTTTCAACACTTTATTTTAAAGGCGTTTTTTACTTGAAACATAGCATAATTTCTACTGGAAGTCGAGTCTTAATTTGGAAAATAAAGTTGTCGTTAACTCATTTTTGAAGGACTTTGATAGCATATGAAGAAAAAAAGCTGAAAAAGCGAAAAATTAAAATTTGCTTCCTAGAAGCAAGTACACAAAACCCAAATTTAAAAGAGAATTGTGTCTTAAAAGTATCCTTACTTGTATTCTCCGCTTTTTTGGCTCGGAATCAATACCAACATTTTTAAAGTAAAGACAAAATCTTTGGAACCGGGTATGATTTTTTTTCAGTGTAAGAATAAATAAATACGGAGTAAATGTCTATTTCAGATTCATATGTGCCAATTTGCAAATCGTTCCCCTATAAATCAATCGATTAGCGTAGACTGGAGCATCTTCAAAAGCATTAGCACTAGTAAAAGTGTTAATGATGAATATATGAATAAAAATAGCAATAAATAATCGAAAACAACAAAGACAAAATAGCATCAAAACAAAGACAATAACAGCAATGAGTAGTCGTTAAGCAAACAAACCGCAAACGATATTGAAAGACGACTAACGATGACTTTATGTCATTAAGTGAGAGTGACGATACATTCATTATGAGGTTGCCGAATAGCAGTTTATTGCGAAGATTTTAAAGTAGTGGTGCAACCAGTGTTGCCAAAAGAAAAAAATGTATTCCCGAAAATATTGCAAAAACAGCCACAAATTGCGATACTCTGCTAGCTTGGTTATTCCATTTACAATGCAATAATAATATTGTATATTTGAGCATGCTATTCCCAGAATGCAGTCCAAAAATTGGAAATCGTTCCTTTCTGTGCCGAATATAATGACCTGTCAAAGCCGAAAATTCGAAATTGTATTCATATTTTTTATTCTTATTACAATCCCTGTCCAATAAAAGCCTAGCCGCATTCGCGTCACTGGGGAAAATATCACGCTCAGCATACATATCAAGGAGCCCAAAAATTTCAATCTTCAACGCCCGACTACAGTCAGTAATACTTAATGGGAAATGCCGTGGTGCAATGGTTAGCATGCCCGCCTTACATACACTGGGTTCAAACCCAGTTTAGACCAAACACCAAAAAGTTTTTCAGCGGTGGATTACCCCACCTCAGTGGGAGCCACCGTGGTGCAATGGTTAGCATGCCCGTCTTGCATACACAAGGTCGTGGGTTCGATTCCTGATTCGACCAAACACCAAAAAGTTTTTCAGCGGTGGATTATCCCACCTCAGTAATGTTGGTGACATTTCTGAGGTTTTCAAAGCTTCTCTAAGTGGTTTCACTGCAATGTAGAACGGCGTTCGGACTCGGCTATAAAAAGGAAGTCCCTTGTCATTGAGGGACTTCCTTTTTATAGCCGTTCTTCCCTACTAGAGATATTTTAACAAATATTTTAACAAATGTGACAATTTCCGAGGATGTGAATGGCTACCTCGCCATCGAACTTAAAATCGATCAGAACTGAAGAAAGATGCAAAGACATAACAACATTTCAAGGTCCATGCGTGAGTCACGATCGGGTAATTGTGAGTGGAGCATCAGCAGTATCTGCATCATTTCCATTCAGTTTTTAATCTCTGTTGGGGTTTTGGGTACATTGGGGTACTGCCACTCAAATCGAATGACATATATAATCATGTAAGGCGTGTTCTATTAGACAAACTTTGCCAACAGAACACGATCAAAGGTACATTTTTTAACGTTAACGCAACTTTTTTATATTATGTCTGCTTTTCTTCCAGAAATTTAAAAAAATATATTTTGACCTCCTTGGACCTGAAAATTGTGTAGATTTCGCAACTCTTGCTATCTCATGGAGTTTCTTTTGCAGTTCATAAAAGGTTCTAAAGATGACGATGTTTTTTAGGTTAATAGTCAATAAAAATATTAATATGTATTAAAATTAAATACAGACTAAAATTAATTCACCAAATGGTTTCTTTAATTTCTCAAGCATTGGTTGTCCGAAAATAATAAATAGTTGTTTCAACAAACGAATAAAATCTTATTGGTTGGGATTACCAATTAGACTTATAATGTGCCCAAATTTTAGTTATCCAAACAATTTGATATACTGTTGTGCAAGACTTCAGTTGGTTGCTTTGACAAATTTTGTCAGTTATATTCTGGTAGTAGATGGGACCGAATAATTTGGTTGGCAAAAGAATTGGTTGGCACAACAAATTTGTTTTCTGTGTGCAGTAAATATAAAAATGTTGAAGATGGGTCGGCTTAATATTGATCTTCCACCTAATTTTATTACGTGAGTATTTAAAAGAACATTTTCGTTCATTAATATTTATTTATTTATTTACATCTACCGAGCTATGCTCTTACAGATTACATTAAATTTTCATAACAATGTTGAAATATGATTTATACATTGCAAACAAATTATACAAAATTTACGTTATCATTATCAAACAAAATTCTAAGCATTCTCTTGAAAATGTGCCGTTCTGTGTGATAATCTATTCGGTTTGGAATTTTTTATCCCGTAGCTTCACGCAGAGAAGAAACATGATTGTCACAATCATATTCGAAGAGCAAAATAATATGATAGGACCTATTTTTGCGGCGACCATGTAACATTTTAACCTGCAACCATGTTGTTCTAAGAAAAATATAATTGTCCTCATCTAAAATGTTATTATATTGATAAAAAGAATTTTGTTTGAATGAAAAGACAATGGTCACGATTTAAAATGTTATGGTATTCATTCAAAATGTTTTTCTTCTAGTTAAAAGAACATGGTCACAACCTAAAATGTTTTGATCTTTATGAAAAAACTTTTTTCATCGTCGAAAAAAGGACGCCACTTGAGAAAAGAAAACACAAAATTAACTTTATTTATTTGTTTTTATTTATTTATAAACTAATTCATTTTTTGTTTGTATATATAATGTCGTGCAAGCAAACATCACATATTTTTACACACACTATTTTATTTCAATTTCAACAATAAGTAAAATTCCATATTTACATCGTGTGCCCATCAAATGTACAAACGCAGACATCATGTAACTGCAAATAAAAATAAATGATCCATATAGCAAAATTCAGAACAAAAAACAGGTATATTTTTCAATTACACTTTCCTTTTTTGTGTTCACATAAAACCACGTGCCACTTATGAATAAATAAATTAACACAAAACACAGTAAATCCGTATTCTCCGTCCATCCCAAGAAACAATCAGCACATGACTGACGCGCAAAATGAAAATCGTGTGTACCTGCTCAATGTTTTTATAAAATTCTTTTCGCTGCAAAAAAGTTAAAAAACTAAATGGTCACGAAAAAATGTAAATGGTCTTTATGGCCATGTAATGGTTCTAGACATATCTATACTTAACCTATAAAAATACTGTTTTCCCTGTAAAAAAGTAAAAAAAAAATTGAATGGTCAGGTACATGATTTTCCCGACCATTTGGTCAAATTCTATCATTTAAATGATAGAACATGTTTGCGGTATTTGAGAACCATTAAAATGCTTATTGCCACCATACATTTTTCTCCGCTCGAAAACTAGTTTTACAAAGACAAAATACATGGTTTTCGCGGCATTTACATGCTCTAGATAAGCATTAAATGGATGCGGCAACCATGTCCAAACATGGTTTTTCTGTACGTGTTGTTCTATGAAAAGGAATATTAAATAAATGATATTACCTTAAAAATCGATTAGGAACGTTGAATGGCAAGAAAGACAATAAATCTGGGCAATCTATATTCGTATCCATAATATCTTTTATAAAAACAATACCTTGGAGCTTTCTCCTAAAATGAGGTTGCTGAATGCCAAGAATTCTATATCGTTCTATATATGATGGCATACTATCCCACGTATAAAGCATTCTTAAAGCAAATCTTGTAAAACGTTTTTGAACCTTTCATATTCTGTTTATGTCTTCGTTATAAAATGGATCCCAAATAATACACAAATATTCAATATGAGGTCGAACCAAACTCTCATAAAGTGTTTTTAGTGTATTACTGGAGAATTCCTTTGAATTTCTCTTCAAAAATCCAAATTGAGAATTGGATTTTGAGACAATATATTCAATATGATATTTAAATGAAAGTATGGGATCAAAAAATATTCCAAGATCTTTAACTTGATTTACTCGTAAAAATTCATTGCCAAAGTGTCTGCATAATTATATAATATCGGAAAATGCTTGGAAAATCATTGTTTTGCATTTAGATAAATTTAAGATTAATCGATTATCTTGACACCAGTTCATCAAGCAGTTGATGTCGTTTTGAAAGTCAATGCAATCAGAAAATGTAGAAATTTCGTAATAAATTTTTAAATCATCAGCGTATATTAAACACTGCGCGTGTGAAATACAAAGGTTAATATCATTAATGAACAATAGAAACAATAAAGGGCCCAGATGGCTACCCTGAGGAACACCAGATACAACATTGATGGGATCTGACATACATTCGCCAACCTTTACAAAAAGGATTCTACCAGAAATTTATGACGTTATCCAAGATAATAAATTTGAATGAATACCTAACTTTCGAAGTTTAGCAATTAATATATTATGTGGCAAATTATCAAATGCCTTACTAAAATCTGTGTATAGAACGTCTACCTGTTTTCCTCTCTCCAAGGAGTTAGTACAAAAATTAGTGAAAAGGGTTAAATTCGAACAGGATGACCTGCCGTGATAAAACCCGTGTTGATTGGTGGAAATGTAGTTTTTGAACGTACAAGGTAACCAAACTCCCATTTTCATTTGTCGAGAATTTCGAAGACGATCACTAGTCTCGTGGTGTTGTGTTTTGAAATTTTGATCTTATTGTAACTTGCAAAGTGGCATAACAACAGTTTTTTATCATTTTCATTTTTTTTAATTATTATTGATTTTCTACAGTAGAGTTCACATGTTTATTTTTTCACAAAAACTTGTCAAAACTGTATTGGTGGTTTGTGTGGGGAACTTTAATTTAAATTGCGGATTTTTGGGGAGGAAAGAGTACTAATTTGGAGACAAATGCCAGTAAATCACTGGTAACACTGACTCAAACCAAAAATTGTGGTAAACAAAGAAGAAGGCACACCAAACGACCTTTCCAGTGTATTTGTGGTAAAAACAATTCATTCATACACTTCCATTTCTCCCTACTTCTATTCATGCTACTCCCCTGACAATTGTCTACTGTAGTAAATTGGCTAGCTAGGGGTTAGAGGGAATGCTAGCTAGCCCTAACACTTGAAAGCTAAATACAAAACTGAACGCAACAACTGTAAGATACTCCTCGCGCTCTCCTCCGGGCAATGGTGTTGGTGTGAGCTGATGGTTGGTTGCCGACAATGGTTGTGGTTAGAGAGTCTGGTGTGATACGAAACGTTTTTGAACTTCAGTGTTAGTCTGCTAAGAAACTTCTTACAAAACGGCCGTTGGTTTCTTTTTAGCGCTAAGTTCAGGCAAATACGAGATTGTTAGTGTAAAAATAAAAACAATAACTCGCATGTCGTAAATTAGCAATAATACAGCAAACAGCAACAAAAAGCAAGAAAATCCCACACCACATCAATTCCTTAAGAACTAACTGGATGACCACTGTATTCAATAATGGTCAGCTGTTAACAAAGGTATGTCTTATACTCACAACCAAGTTCCTTGTATGTTTGGCCCATAAAAACAAAAACAAAAACGGATGTAAGGATAAATAAGTGTTTCCTGCAAGGAGGTGGATACAACATTTTTGGTGGTATAATAATAATGACGGGTCCTTTAGCTTGCGGTCAAAGGAATTCCATTTAAAAAAGGGATCGTCTCATTTGTGATGACCAGCTGGGACTTTTCTCTATGCTACGCCACACTAAGACAACACAGAAGTCGTTAAACTTGCAAGCAGTTGCCTTGGCCGGTGGGGCCATTAACGTCGGCAAGAATTTCAAATTTCACAGCACAAAACACACCCGCTTCGAATTCCTTTTCTGTCATGTCTTTCTGTTCTCCTCAAATGTTAGGCCATTCGAAGGCGCAGCCCTACTTTGGATATTCGCTGGCCCCAGAACACAGACTTGTATATTGACTCAAGAGCAAAACAAAAACCAAAACTGCTCAGGAATTCGTCATAGTCGACTGAAGTAATAGACACACCAGAGAGAGAGAACGGTTGGTTGGTGGTATCTAGATACAAAAATTTCAAAGATTTGTATGAACCCAACGAGAAACAAAAAAAAAAACTAAAGGAATGTGGCTTAAACACACACACTTAACCTCCCTCAGCTTTGGAATGTGCTATATGTGTCAGTGCGAATCAGCGTTGCCAATTTAGCTTTTTTCCCGCTAGATTTGGCTTTTTTTGAAGACGTTTAGCGGGAAAAAAATGCATTTAGCTTTTAGCTTTTTTTCTGGCTTTTTTTCATGACCCTTTTAGCTATTTTTGGCTTTTTTTATTTTCGACATGTTTCTATTGAAATATGGATAAATCGGCGTTTTTATCTAAGCCTTGCTGCAAGTATAAGGGTTTCCACATATTTCAAAGCTCAGTTGAAACATTAATAATGAGTCCAGCCATTATGCGGGCATTTTTGTAGCAAATACACCTTGTTGTAAAGTTTTTTCATTATATACATAAAAGTTATCGTAAACTTTAAATCTACTATTACCATACAAATTTGTTAGATAAACTGTCAGTAAATTATTGGGAATATTATCATTTGACTCGTTTATCCTTTTTATGTTGTTATAATATTCTAAAGTTATTACGATATTACTAAATTAAAATAGTAGATGTGAATAGCTTTGTGCACTGAAAAAATATTGTCGTCTCCTTAAAATACGAACGCGAATTTTGGTTATAATAGCATTTGTGAATTTCTTTTATATAAACTGTTTTCCTTGTCCAAAAGACGATAAAGTCGTTTTGTCCTTATAATTAAGTGATTCAACTTGAAAATGGGTATGTTTTCATGAAAGAAGGAAGAATTAATGAAATAGTCTTTAAATGTGAAGAGTTTTTGCATCTTAACCACAAACCAAAATAGCGTTCAAAAATAGAAGATGTTTTTCAACACTTTATTTTAAAAACGTATATATACAATAATTTCTACTTGAAGTCGAGTCTGAATTTGGAAATTTAAGTTGGCGTTAGCACGTTTTTAAAGCACTTTGATAGCTCATGAAGAAAAGGAAAATGTTTTTACTGGGAAATGTAAACTATAGGAATTTTCTACAATTTAAATAAAAGTAATGTATTTCGAATTTTTCACAATTGCAAAACCAAACTAAAATTTTATTTAAAAAAATGACAAATCATTTTTTTACCAAATCCAAAGCATACTTAGATCATTTAATATTTTAAAATAACGAGTAAATAAAATAGAGGTGTTGGGAAGGTAGCTCCCACAAAACGAAGGACTTCCAGTAAAAAATTTGTGATAGTAATCAAAATGTATCGAATACGCAAACAGAGCTAATATGCCTTAGATATTGTTACAGTCTCACAGAAGTGGAATTAAAATGAAAATAATATGCATTGTAAGTGAAATAAAGCCTTTAAGTTTGTTAAATTTCAATCAAAAATGTGACTTTTGATACAAAAAAATTTAGCTTTTTTTCTAGCTATTTTTTAGAATTTTTTAGCTTTTTTTAGCTATTTTTTTGGGCAAATCTAGCGGTTTTTGGTGAAACAATTCTGGCAACGCTGGTGCGAATATCTGCAATTTGTGTCAAACGTGGAATTGTGCAATACTCCTATCAGCTTTGAGATCACATGAATTAATAAACGTCCAGTGGGAATTATAGGTCTAAAAACAATCTTGTTTTCTCAATTAAATTGTATGGAATTTATTATACCCTCCACCATTAGATGGGGGGGGGGGGGGGTATATTAATTTTGTTATTCCTTTTTGTAACACATCGAAATATTGGTAACAGACTCCATAAGGTATATATATCTGTACCGTGGTGAAATTATGAGTCGATCTAGAGATGTCCGTCCGTCTGTTGAAATTACGCTAATCTTCGAACGAAACAAGCTATTGACTTGAAACTTGACACAAGTAGTTGTTATTGATGTGGTGGACAGGTGGTGTTGCAAATGGACCATATCGGAACACGTTTAGGTATCACACTCCTATAAACCGACCCCCAGATTTGTCTTACGGAACCTCTAGGATCCGGTTGAAATTTGGTACGTGGTGTTAGTATTTGGCCTCTGCTAATCGTTAAAAAATTGGTCCATATCGGTCCATAATTATTTATAGCCTATAAAAGAAACCGATCCCCAAATTTTACTTATTGAACCTCCTGGGAATGAAAATTTCGTTTGCCACAGTTGGTAGAATTCCACCAAAAATGTTTTAGATTTTTTACTGTTTGGTAGGATTTTTGATGTTTTGGTAGATTTTTTTCTCCTAGAAATAAAATTTTGATAAAATTTCTCCTTGAAATTAAATTTTAACAAAATTTCTATAGAGATAAAATTTTGATAAAATTTTCTCTAGAAATAAAATTATAAGAAAATTTTCTATAGATATAAAATGTTGACCAAACTTTTGGTAGAATTTTTGATATTTTGGTAGATTTTGCATATTTGCCCTAGAAATAAAATTTTGATAAAATTTCCTCAAGAAATAAAATTTTGACAAAATTTTCTATAGAGATAAAATGTTGACCAAACTTTTGGTAGGATTTTTGATGTTTTGGTCGATTTTGCAAATTTCCCCTAGAAATAAAATTTTGATAAAATATCCTCTATAGAGTCATCACAAAATTTGAAAAATTTTCTGTGGACTTTTGGTAGATTATTTTTGGCTCTAATAGCAACCGTGTACGTAATATCAGCATATACTTTTTACTAATTATGCAAAAATTGGTCCATATCGGTTCATAATTTGTATATAGGAGCCACCGTGGTGCAACCCAGCAAAAAATGGAGCACTATTTCAGCAAGATTGTAAGGGAGAGGGGCAGTGCCATCTGCTTCCAAAAAAACCGAATCAGCGCTTATTTCCCGATTTAGAGCATCTTCTACATAGCGCTGATATAATTGATCGTTTTAATAGAAATATTGCTCAGAAGTGATATATAATCTTGAGTGTAGCATTGTTGGCGTGAAGGAAAACTGGACCGAGCCTGAAATAACCTAGCCCCCAAATAAACCAATCCCAAATTTTGACACTGTCAAGAAGTTTTAAGGCACCTTGACATCGGTAAATGCTACCACAACCCATGTAATTGGATTGTGGATGATAATCTTTAGTATAACTTTCTACTTTCTTTCCTTCCATGGTGGAAGGTACACAGGATTCAGACTGGTCGAACCTACGGCATTATATACTTGTTTTTATAAATATTTTCGAAATTATTGTATCTTCATTTAAATATTCGTGCAAACGATCAATAACGCATACATAACGTAGAGTGTAATAGAATATGCGTGAACAACTGATCATGCAAGCAGGATTATCTATGTTTGATTTCCCAAAAAATTTAAAAAAACAACACTTTTTTCTTCTTCATATGGGGCCATTTTGCCGCGATTTCGACCTTCAAACGCTCCAATAACGCCATATATGGTCAAATGTGAGCTCGCACGGCACCCATTTTGCACAGAGCTTCCGCATATCCAAATATTGATGAATGATATGATCAACACGTTCCTTTGATATCTTTAAGGCCTCTGCTATCTCGATCAACTTCATTTTACGGTCATTCAAAATCATTTTGTGGATTTGTTTGATGTTTTCGTCGGTAACCACCTCTTTCGGGCGTCCACTGCGTTCACCGTCCTCCGTGCTTATTTCACCACGCTTGAATTTTGCATACCAATCAATTATTGTTGATTTCCCTGGGGCAAGGTCAGAAAACTCATTATCAAGCCAAGTTTTTGCTTCCACCGTATTTTTTCCCTTCAGAAAACAGTATTTTATCAAATCACGAAATTCCTTTTTTTCCATTTTTTTCACAATAACAAAAGTTGCTTCACAAAAAACGCTCTATCTGACAAACTAATTGACTTACAAACGTCAAATTTTGACACGAATCATTGAATATGCATTTAATACTAGCGACGCCATCTATGTGTCAGACCGGGGACTTATCAGCCAACCTGTTATTCTTTCTTTACATAAATTTTCTTGTCATTTTTTAACATTGAAGAATAGTTTTATCATCGGTACAGTATTTGCAGGACAAACTCTTAATATTTTCTAAATTATAATGGGAACCGTATATAATAGTTTATAGGAAATCATTGATAACCATCGTATTTGACGGTAGTATGATTAAAAATAAATTAATAATCGAAACATCGGAAGAGATACACATCGATTCGAGTCAATCAAAATGAATCATTGTGTAGATTAATAAAACGCTAACAATGAAATTATATATGATTTAATTATTATTTTTACACACATTATTCTTGTCTTATATGTTGTAATGATGCCAACGATACACTCATACAAAATGCTCTGCTAATAATAGCAAATAACCACCTTTTTCCAACATTCGAATTATTGCTATATTGAATGCTAGGAAAGAAAATTACAAATGATGTATTGTTGATCTTATGCTAAAATAAGAAATAATAATAATAAAACATATGCCACTAAAACACTTTAGCTAAAGTGTCATCTTTTTCTAAACAAATCGGAACAAATTAAAATTTAATTAATTTACTCTGCTATAGTCTTTCAATTCAGACGTTATGAATCAGCAGTTTTTCGAAGATAAAATAGTATAATAGCAAATAATTATAAAATACAAAAATTCTGTAAAAAGTTACTTTTTTCCTGTTAAGATTTATTTGGTTGTTGGGAAAATATTTGTAAATACAGCAGAAAATTCTCAAAACGTCTACTGAAAAATGTATAGTAGCAGTTCTATTTATAGATCACATTGTTGGGCACACAAGCAGATGTAAAGAAACTTTATTAAAAAAAAACTTTCTTACAAACCATGTACAAGTTTTGAAAATGTAAATATTCTAATTTCACACATATTTCAAAATGTTTCACAAGATTAGAAGGATGTTGTCATGTGTATCAATTTAATAGACTAATAGACATAGTTAGGCTTTCTCCTTGGGTTTTGTAAGGAGAAACTATATTACTTTGTAAAATATAATATCTCGCTGAAGACGATCACCAAAGGTGCATCGAAAAAAAAATTTGTCTATAAAAAATGTTTTCAAAATTTTATTTCTGTAAACATTTTTGTCAAAATTGTATTTCTATAAAAAATTTTTTCAAAATTGTATTTCGTTTTTGTTTCGTTTTGTTTTTTTATTGTTGGTTTGTACTTCAATAATATTTGTTATTTTGATCTCAACTTTAAAACCATTGCGTTGACTAAACTACAAGAGTATCTTAACCAACAGAAGAAAAGAATGTTTGTCAAATTTATTTGGGCAAAGCCCTATAGACTGCAAGATGGTTGGATGGACGCACGTTTCGGAATTACCACATTCCTCATCAGCATCCTCTACTTGTATTTCTATAAAAAATTTTGTGAACATTTTATTTGTATAGAAAATTTTTTAACATATTATTTCTATAGAATATTTTGTGAAAATTTTATTTCCATAGAAAATGTTGTGAAAGTTTCATTTCTATAGAAAATTTTTGCAAATTTTATCTCTATAAAAAATTTTGTCAAAATTTTATTTCTTTAGAAAATGTTGTAAAAAATTTCTAAAAAATCTACCATCTTTGGTAGAAGTCTACCAACTGTGGCAACCGTGTTCCCAACCCAATTTGCTTTGCACCTCCAAAAAACTTTAACGATTTCTTTGTGCCTCACATATTCCAGTTAGCCAAACTAAAACAAATTTTATACAATTATTTTTCGAGCTTTATGGACAGATATAGATTAAGGAACATGGTTAATAGAGCCATTGAAAAGAAAACGCCAGATACAAATCTATACACGCCTGGACTGTACATGTTTCGGTTCGGGCGAATGAACCTTTCCACAGCCTTTAGAATAGATCTGGCTGGGAGAGATAACTCAATTTTGGGCCCTTTATGCTAACTCCTTATGGAGAAAACATTTGGGAATTTTCCTCTTACAAATTGAATCATCTTTTCTCCTACTGTACATCATCTTTTCATATAACTTACAAGTCCCTTAATCTTATTTTTATTTCGTTTTGTTACATAGTAATGCAACAACACGAAATTTTAGAAGGCTAATTTGTTAGAATTCACCTAAGTGGTGAACAGTCGAACAATGCTTATTTTTTTACGCAAACAAACTGATAAAGTACATCTCAAATCAGGTTTAACATGAGAACAAGACCAATATTCTGACTTTGGTTTGGAAAAGCTTTTTTTGCATAGAATTGACGAAAATTGAATCAAAATTTGTAAAATGTGTTAAGACAAATGTGGATACAAGTCCCATATATAAGCCAAAAATTTAGCGTCTTCACCCTTTTGGTAAGCGTTAAAGGCTATACATGGTATGTAATTCCACCTTAAGTGGTGGTAGTGGATACAAGTCCCATATATAAGCCAAAAATTTAGCGTCTTCACCCTTTTGGTAAGCTTTAAAGGCTATACAAAGTGATTAAAATTTACAGAATGAAGTCCGTAATTATGTAAGAATTTTACTTGATCACGAAAATATATCCTTTATGAACAGTTTCAAACCGAATAACTAATTTATGATGTGAAGAATTTTAAGTATATTCTTTTCAATACTCCTGTATATATTCATACGAATTTCGAACGATATTGAAATACCCACACGAACCATACATAATATTAGCAATCATTTGTCATTTAATTGATTTGGAAATTTTGTCAAAGATATTTCAATTGTTTATGTCAGTATTCAATTTAAATGAAATTAAATTTTTATTTCTTCTGCGACTTCGACGATCACAGTCATTGTGGAGACGCCAAGATATTTTTGTAAAAAATACGAAAAGAAATTCACAGTGTATACGAATATTGGTGCAAATTTAAAACATTTTTTGGGAGTAAAGAAACAGCGTGTGTAAGTAAGTAAGTGGTGGTAGTGGAGGTGGTATTAAATAACGTTCCATCTAAATGAGTGACTGTGTGTTAAATGATTCTTGCCATTCGATTGAAATTGGACATTTATTTCAACGATAATATCAGCTAAACCGCCACAAATGTTGTTATAGTTTCCATTACACCTTTTTTGGTTGGACCAATGTCGTCAATGTTCTGCTTATTTATTAGGGGGCCATACCGGTGTCATTGGATAATTTCGATTGGTTTTGCTTGCCAACAGAGCCAGCGTTGGTTGATTCGTAATCATCGAAATCGTCGACGCCGTCGTCATGAATCAACCTCTTTTGATTGTTGTGGAAATGGGTGAGTTTACCGGCCCACATTGAAATGTCATATCAATTGTCGTGCAATTTCATTCCAAATGGGAGATGGATAATTAAGTTCATATTTTAAGCAGATTGCTGATGATGTCGCGTTGTGGTGTGTGCTTATTTCTGGACTTGTCCGTGGGTCGATACAATTTTCACCTTTATTTCAAAAACATCATAACGCGATTAAAAAGGATTTACGTAACGTTTATAAACAAAACATTTATTTGGCGTTAAGCCTCGTAATCTCTTTCCAAATTAGGATGAGTGTGTACAATGGACATGGTCATACCTATTTATCGTAGTATTTATACGAAGAGCACTAAAGGCTACGAGAATATTGAAAAGTTAAATTTATCCAGCGTGGGTATCACTTATGAGATGAGATCTTATCGTTTCTTTTATAAATTATTTCTATTCAATATTATTTTGAAATTAGTAATTATTATGCAAGTTAGGGTATACAAAATCGATCATAGTTAACCAGGTTAACAAATATTTAGGCGAAAATTAAAAAACCAAAAAATTATGCAGAAAAGAATATTACCAAAATATTTCTAATCAAAAAGTTGATGGAAGTTGAAAACGTAATTAATTAAAAAATTAACTTGAAGGGTGATACGGTCAAAATTTGGTCAATATAAACTTGACGTATTTCTTTCAATTTTGCATTTAAAAAACCTGAACACCCCTCATTTTGAAGGTGTGTGTGTAGAATGTTGCTCCTATTTTGATTTTGGAATTCACTCTTCAGTTGTCAAAATGCCGTCCAAGCAAGAAGAGCAGCGCATCAAAATTTTGCTCACGCATCGCGAAAATCCGAGCTACTCGCACGCAAAGCTGGCAAAATCGCTAAAAGTTGCCAAATCAACCGTTACAAATGCAATTAAAGTGTTTGGGGAACGTTTGTCGACAGCCAGGAAGTCTGGATCGGGAGGAAATCGAAAACCGGAAGCCGCTGGGACGACAAAGAGAGTTGCCGGTAGTTTCAAGCGAAACCCTAACCTCTCTCTCCGAGATGCCGCAAATAAGCTGGGTGTATCGTCTACAACCGTGCATCGAGCCAAAAAACGAGCCGGACTATCGACTTACAAGAAGGTAGTGACTCCAAATCGCGATGATAAACAAAATACGACGTCCAAAGCGCGATCCCGGAGGCTGTACACGACGATGCTGACGAAGTTTGACTGCGTGGTAATGGACGACGAAACCTACGTCAAAGCCGACTACAAGCAGCTTCCGGGACAGGAGTTTTATACGGCAAAAGGAAGGGGAAAGGTAGCAGATATTTTCAAGCACATAAAACTATCAAAGTTCGCAAAGAAATATCTGGTTTGGCAAGCCATCTGTACCTGTGGCTTGAAAAACAGCATTTTCATAGCTTCCGAGACCGTCAACCAAGAAATTTACGTGAAAGAGTGTTTGAATAAACGTCTGCTGCCTTTCCTGAAGAAACACGATTGTTCCGTACTGTTTTGGCCGGATTTGGCATCTTGCCATTACGGTAAAAAGTCATGTAGTGGTACGCCGCCAACAACCTGCACGGTGGTTCCTCCCAACATGCCAGATCTCCGCCCAATTGAGAAATACTGGGCTATAGTCAAGCGGAACTTAAAGAAGACCAAAAAACTGCTAAGGACGAGCAGCAGTTCAAGGCAAACTGGCTTTCTGCGGCGAAGAAGGTGAACAAGGCGGCTGTACAAAATCTGATGGCAGGTGTCAAGCGTGAGGCCCGGCAATTCGGATTTGGAAAAGCGAAAGCCTAACTGAATATTTTTCCTGAATTTTATACTAATTGAACTTGAAAAAGAAATTTAATTTGATTTTTTAAATAAACGATTTCACTGATTTACACGCGTTTTCCCTTGACCAAATTTTGACCGTATCACCCTTTACACAATTCAATGTTTAATTAAATTAAAAAAATAGAAAATTATAGAGAATATTTAAGTTTTTAATTAATTTTATTATTATAACTTAATTAAATGAAAATATATTTAGAAATAAAATCATAACATTATTTTAAATAGTTTCTACATTATTTTCGTTATTGAAACACCTTCTATTTAAAAAATAATTGGACTAATTAGTTTTATGATTGAATTGAAAACAAACAATTTCTGTATACTTCATATAAATGAAATTGGACTAAAAGATATGACGAAACATGTTAAAAATGTTAATAGCATGAAATACTTTATTATTTAGCACAAACTATTAAATCATAATTGAATTAAATTTTGGTATGCACTATTATAGAAAAGGGAATATTATGTCGACTTTTTACCGTCTCATGGTAAGAAATAATTGTTCCTCACCTTCGGCAAAAAAAAAATACTTTCCACAGGAACGAAATTTTAGACAAACGGAATTCCCCTTTGTTATAAAGTATTTTCTTAAAGAGCAAATAAACTCGAATGTGTGTTGCAATGATTTTTATTTACGTCAATCGAAAATGTTTTAGCACTGTTTAGTTTGTCTCTAATTCATCTAATTTGTTCGTTTTATTCTTGTTTTTTTTTTTTAATTTCTTTAATTATAGTTAATTCCTATTTAGTAAGTTATTAAAATTATTTATTTTGGCTTGGATTCGGAACGGAATAATACATTAAATTAATTACATTAATCGTATAAAAAATATTTGATCTACACGCAAAAACAAATCTTCCCTCCCAAACGAAATTTTAGACAACCAAATATCGTTTCCCATTTGGTTTTCGTTCTAACGAAGGTTGTTTGGAAGTACTCTTTGTGATAAACGTTTATTCCTTCACAGGATGTACAAACAATTTCATAAATACTAACTCGATTTTTTTTTTTTTATTTTGCATCTTTCCTCATATTTTTCTCACTTCCACAAGGTTTATTTAGTTCTTAGCACCTTTTTCTGCAATACAAACAATGTAGAAGAAATTATTTGATTTTATAGATTTCCGAGAGGTTAAAATTTCCGACAGGTTCAACGTTCAGCAGAATATAGATTTTTTTTAGCAAAACGTATACTCTATAAAAATTGCTCCATTTTTTATATTAATCATACGCATATGATTCCTTTTTTAAAGAAATTTCCATTGCTTGTATAGGTTAAAATTTCCGACAGGTTCAACGTTCAGCAGAATGTAGATTTTTTTAGCAAAATGTATACTCTATAAAAATTGCTCCATTTTTATATTAATCATACGCATATGATTCCTTTTTTAAAGAAATTTCCATTGCTTGTATAGGTTAATGCTATAATTCAGCTAGACTAACAGCTTACTTTAGGTATATGAAGGCGTGTTGTAAACAAAAAAACCAAATGTACCTATGGCACGCAAGGATATGCGACCTACACTCGTGTCCATTTATACTTATAACTGTGTTGTGCAAAAATATCTATTGCATTTTGGTACATATATCACACTGATAAGGAAACTATATAAATGGGTTACGTACGTAACTTTACAACGTGAAGTGAATACATGAAATCAGAAAAAAAAACAAATTGCCCAACGAAATAAGTCATTTTGCTAAAAGTGAAAACTAGGAAAATATGTGATAAAAATTTTGTATTAGCCATAACTATGCCAAACAACATGCATATTTCTTTTTGGCAACATTTTTCGAAAAAAAATATATGACATTAACAACTATATTAAGATAATCAAAAATTGTTTGCCCTTTTTGTCTACGAACAATTTGATCTGGATGAAAATATGAACCAAAAATATTGGCGATTTCAAGTCCAATAAAAAGTGAAACATAGAAAATTCTCTTGAGCCCCACATAGGGCTATAGACTTTTAACTGCAATTTACGAAATATAAAAATACAAAAATTTTATTAAACAACAGAAAAATATTATTATTAATAAATCTCCTTAAATTAAAAGTTTTTTGGTTGTAATATTAATTTTATAGATACAATGTTAGGTTACGTTAAGTATAGTGACAGTCCGTTAATTTTGGGGCAAAAAAGTGCTACAAACCATAAAAGGTGGTACACTTTTTCATAAAGAAAATTCAAAAATTAATTGCATTTATATCAGTGTATTATATATCGTAGTACAATAACTTTTTATACCCTCCACCATAGGATGGGGGTATATTAACTTTGTCATTACGTTTGTAACACATCGAAATATTGCTCTAAGATCCCATAAAGTATATATATTCTGGATCGTGGTGAAATTCTGAGTCGATTTAAGCATGTCCGTCCGTCTGTTGAAATCACGCTAACTTCCGAACGAAACAAGCAACCGACTTGAAACTTGGGACAAGTAGTTGTTATTGATGTAGGTCGGATGGTATTGCAAATGGGCCATATCGGTCCACTTTTAGATTTGGCTTGCGGAGCCTCTAAGAGAAGCATATTTCATCCGATCCGGCTGAAATTTGGTACGTGTTATTGGTATATGGTATCTAACAACCACGGAAAAATTGGTCCACATCGGTCCATAATTATATATAGCCCCTATATAAACCGATTCCCAGATTTGGCTTGCGGAGCCTCAAAGAGAAGCAAGTTTCATCCGATCCTGTTAAAATTTGGTATATGGTGTTCGTATATGGTCTCTCAAACCATGCAAAAACTGGTGCACATCGGTCCATAATTATATATAGCCCCCATATAAACCGATCCCCAGATTTGGCTTGCGGAGCCTGAAAGAGAAGCAAATTTAGTCCGATCCGGCTGAAATTTGGTACATGGTTTTGGTCTATGGTCTCTAACAACCATGCAAAAATTGGTCCACATCGGTTCATAATTATATATAGCCCCCATATAAACCGATCCCCAGATTTGGCTTGCGGAGCCTCTAAGAGAAGCAAATTTCATTCGATCCGGTTGAAATTTGGAACATGGTGTTAGTATATGGTCTCTAACAACCGTGCCAGAATTGGTCCATAATTATACATATCGGTCCATAATTATATATAGCCCCCATATTAACCGTTCTCCAGATTTGACCTCCGGAGCCACTTGGAGGAGCAAAATTCATCCGATCAGGTTCAAATTTGGAACGTGGTGTTACTATATGGCCGCTAACAACCATTCCAAAAGTGGTCCATATCGGTATATAGTTATATATAGCCGATCCCCAATCACACAAAAATTGGTCCATATCGGTTCATAATCATGGTTGCCACTCGAGCCAAAAATAATCTACCAACATTTGATTTCTATAGAAAATTTTGTCAAAATTTTTTTTCTATAGAAAATTTTGTTAAAATTTCATTTCTATAGAAAATTTTGTCAAAACTTTATTTCTATAGAAAATTTTGTCAAAATTTTATTTCAATAGAAAATTTTATTAAAATCTATCGAAAATTTTGTCAAACTGAATTATATACGAATTTAATCGGTCTTTTTTAATTTAATATATACCACGTATGGACTTACTTATAATTTAGAAGACGGTGTTAGGAGGTTTTAAGATAACTTGCCGCAACCCAAGTAATTCGATTGTGGATGGCAGTGTTTAGAAGAAGTTACTACGCAATCCATGGTGGAGGGTACATAAGCTTCGGCCTGGCCGAACTTACGGCCGTATATAACATTAATTTCCATTTAAATAAAAATCTTTGAAATGCTGATTGTCCTTATCCCATTACACGCCAAGACAATTTAAAATAAAAGAAAAATGTTAAATTCATTTATATATTTACACTGAACTTCAGTTAAAAATATAAAAAACTTCAGTTAAAAATATATAAAAACAAAAAAACATAAAAGAAACGTTGCCTAATTTCATTTATAAACAAAATGTTGCGATATTATATGTTTTCAATTTTCTGTACTCAAGCGAGTATAATGGCAGGAAATGGGTTAAGCGACAATCTATCTATATCTTGGAATATATGTACACAGTTTTTTTCAGTGTAAGTTCCATCTCAAGAACTTAAAATATCTATATTACGGCAGACCTCAATTTGTTGTACTATGTGGAAACTTTCAATTTGAAATATAAAAAATCAATAGATGAAAAACGTAAATCATTCCATGGAAATTCCTTAATTGAAATCAATTAATAAAGTTTTGCATACTTGCGGCCATTGTCTCATCATTTCCCCTTTTTTGCCTTTTGTTTTTCCAGATCATTTCAATAAATTACTCCACTTGAGAGCAAACTTCAAAAACAGTGCCACAAAACACAACGAAAACATTGTTCCTATTCATGCAAATTATCTGGAAGCTGCACTCAAACACAACCCCATAACCACCAGACAACATCTTCCTCAAGAGCATCAGGGGAACAAAACAAACAAAAAATGCTTATGAAACCACCAAAGAGTCACTTGAATGGTCTTTGAAACCAATGATAAATAATTGCCATAAACTTCACAAATTTGTTGAAGAATAACCAACACTGAGTGAACCAAAGGGGGTGAATGGTGGAGAAGAGTCATTCAGTCCCATTCAGACAACAACAACTACAACAAATTATAGAACTATCTAAACACAAAGCAGAACCCTCATTTCCAAGACAATTGACAGTGGTTAACGAACGAGTGAGCACGTTCCAGCGATAGCAAAGCGCAAAGAAGAGCATCAGTCTCAACTTCAGCATCATCATCATCAGTATTTCAGATAAAAAGTCGCTTAGTCGTCGTGATCATCGACCAGATCGGAAAGATTGCCAAGCAGACAGATATTCTGGCTCTAACGAACTGAAAACACTGCGAACGCCAATAACAAAGAAGTGTTGTCATCTTTGTATTTTTGGTGGGGAAGACAACAGATTAACGACTCATAAGTCAAGCCATCATAACAAAAGGCGTGTTTAGAGCCAAACAATCGTCGAATGATTCATTCCATAACCAAATCAAAATATAAGCAGATCAGTGAAATAAAAACAAAACCTGAAGACAATAAATAAAATTAACTTTGATTTGGAAAAAGTTGTTAAGTAGCCAGCCAGTCCATAGCAGAAGCAGCAGCTGCAGCAACAACAGACGTCGTAGACCACCGTTGTTCTCTCTTTCATTGATTTTTTGGGGGCCAATTCAATTTGAATTTGCGGCGGCTATTCCATTCCTGGTTAGCTTATCGATCCGACACTCACGTTTGCTATTTTTATCGAAACGCGTAAGAAGCCTCGCACACACCCCCACGCAATCAAACGACTGCGGTCTCTAGAAGGAGACTTAGTCAACTACAGATCGCCTTAGCAAACGGTCGATTTTTATTTTTTTTTTTTTTTGCAATAAACCGAACGCTACTACCTACGTTTCGATAAAGACGGACGTGTGCGCAAGCGTAACAACGGGCATTAGTCACACACCACGACTTGACTTCATGATTTAACTTCAATTGAGCTGGTGCCAAAGAAAATAATTCGCGTTACCATCGGTTTTTGTTACATCAACTTTACACGGCTGATTTGGTAGAACTTATTCAACTGACTGGCGTTTATACAAATTAAAATAACAACAACAACAAGAACAATATCATCTGATACTTCAACCATTGTCTCAGTCTTCTTCCAGACTTCGTTCATATTTGGCGATGGCGTCACAAGGTGTCGCTGCCACCTCAAGGCTAGCTGAAATGCAGGTGAGTCTGCGCAGTTTTCTTGATATCGCTAAAACAGCAATAGCAACGTATTTCCCCTTGCAAATTTGCTTATTATTTAGTTAAGTGATGTTTGTTTTGATTATAGTTTGCTAAAATGATTAAGAGAAATTCATATATCAGCTGACGTACGACAAGACTAGCATAATAATATTTGTACCCTATACCCGAAAATGATGGAAATATAGTAACAAAATTAAATAAGAATTTTTAAATTGGTAGATTATTTTCAAATCACATGACAACCATTATCCCTATTGTAAACACTGTTGCCTCTTGAGTTAAAAATGATCTACCAAAGTTTTAGTAAAATTCTACCAAAAATGTACCACATAAAAAAAAAAACAAAAAAAATTTTGATCAGAAAAATTTTCAGTTAAGGAAATATGTTATTCTTTTTTTATAATTTCATTCCGTTAACTTGAACATTTAAACCTATGTAGCCGACGTCGTAGTCTGACAGGCACCGCAAATCGTGCATATCTTCCTAAAGGTTGAGTTACATACCATGCGTTGATTTGAATTTTCCGAAGAGTTGAATTTTCTCTTTTAAAGCAACATTTTTGTAAAAGTGCTTCACACCGAAAAATATAAAATTCTACCAAAAATGTACCAAATTAAAAAAAACAACAAAGTGCGAAATTTTTGATCAGAAAAAATTTCCTGTTAAGGAAAATTTTATTCTTTTTTATAATTTCATTTCGTTAACTTGAACATTTAAACCTATGTAGCTGACGTCGTAGTCTGACAGACACCGCTTGATTTGAATTTTCCGAAGAGTTGAATTTTCTCTATGAAAGCAACATTTTTGTAAAAGTGCTTCACACCGAAAAATATCAACCAACGCACAGATAAAAGCATGATATGTAACTCAACCTTAAAGTACGAAGCATCGCTCTCAGTACCTTTTCTCTTTTCGCACATCGGTCAGTGTTTGCTTAACCCTCTGTATCATAGTGTAGACTGTAGGCAACATACCATTCGAATGCCTCAAAATTAATAGAAATAACTTCTTTAGCTCAATCACGCACTGTATCCCGTGGTTTACATACTGAGCTAATAAACTTGTAAAAATAGAACAATTAGGTGGCCCTACTTGCTGGAAATTGACATTTCTTTATTGAGCTATATTGCTAAATTAGACCACCTCAGCTACAGAGGGCTAAATTGCATATTAGAAGATAACTATCACTTCTAATAGCGGCCACCAAGGTAAATCAATGAATTTGACATGGGTGTACGTATACTTTTTGGTCAAAATTTATATTTCCAAAGTTTATTTATCATGTTCACGATACTTACACTTGTAGGAAAGTCTTCATTATATTAACAAAATGTGTCATTGAATTGAGCCGATGCAACAAACTCATTGATACGACGAATTTTTTGATAATCAACGAAATGTTTCGTAATATTAATAAATATTTTCATTAGCTCAATTTTAATGTGAGTTTTCTTAGTGTGTACGGTAGTGACTGATGATTGTCCTCTCTCGGTGTTATCTTAATGCGGGTAATTTTTCTAACACTTGTGTCTAACATTTCATAAAAAAATCTATTAATGCTATTATGTCACGCAAAGAAAACTTCATTAAAATTGAGCCAACGAATTTTTTTCATTGATATAACGAAACATTATCATTAAGACAATGGCAATATTCGATATTAGTACGAAACGCTTCGTTAATTAATAGAAAATTCATTATAATAACGAGAAATTTTGTTATATCAACAAGTTTGCTTCATTGGCTTAAATTTAATGACACATTTCGTTAATATAACGAAGGTTTTTTTCTTCCACTAAAGTAAATCTCTTCAAAGTTTAATATATAGCCACGAATTTGTTTAATTTATCGATTTAAACATGTATTTGAAACATACACCCAGTGGCCACCGTGGACCAATGCATTGGACCTAACCTAACCTAACCATTGCAATGGTTAGCATGCCCGCCTTGCATACAAGGTTATGTTATGTTAGGTTAGGTTAGGTTAGGTTAGGTTAGGTTAGGTTAGGTTAGGTTAGGTTAGGTTAGGTTATGTGGCAGCCCGATGTATCAGGCTCACTTAGACTATTCAGTCCATTGTGATACCACAGTGGTGAACTTCTCTCTTATCACTGGGTGCTGCCCGATTCCATGTTAAGCTCAATGACAAGGGACCTCCTTTTTATAGCCGAGTCGGAACGGCGTTCCACATTGCAGTGAAACCACTTTGAGAACCTTTGAAACCCTCAGAAATGTCACCAGCATTACTGA